>NC_030678.2:154834879-155194046 GCF_000004195.4 Xenopus tropicalis | reverse complement strand
TTATTTCATTCAGGCAATTAACATCACCCAGGGACATAATCAGGACACATTTCTTAATGGGATACATTGACTGCCACTATAATCAGGCAGAAAATATACACCTGTCCCTCTCTCCCATAGTAAAGTAGGCATATCTATAGAGGGAACAGACGGAAACCTGCTAGGGGGGCAACGAATAGGTACTGGGACCCTGTGGGGAATTGACCAATCTTATTGCCAAGATTTAGGGGGGCTAAGAATAATTTTGATGTGGGTTTAATATCTTCAAGTTAACCCACTGGAAAATGTGTTGACACTTAACAGTGACAGGCAGAACTCCAGGCACTTGAGCTGGTGGTCAGTGTCCCCCCCCAGATGGTACCTAGTGATCTGGTCATTTATAATGGGAACTTAGTAATGTCAATTGTTTCACATGACCCATATAACATATGAAGATTTATAAAATATAAAGATATGAAGGAGTACCATGACCTGTAGAAAGGAACTCGGCCTGTACCTTTGCAGGGCTAACCCCTAGGCCATTAATGCATCTACCCTATGTGCACTGACAGGTAGATACCATTGATATCACTATATAGATGGTATATAAAGTTTGCAGGAGTCCAGGTAACTTTAGTTGCCTGTTTGTGGGTCCTATAGGAAATGTCCCACCTTAACTCAGTCCACTATGAAGTGACCATAGCTAAACCCGCACACCAGCTGTTGCACTTCACACCATGGTGGATGTTCCATACACAAATGTTATGCCATTAGAGCCGTTAGTTATGTTTCGCTCCCAGGGGGGCTCCTTTGGTGCTGGCGGCTCAGGGAGGAATGCCGTTTATGCCCAAGCCTAAAGCCGTTACTGCTACGATGGATCTGCCAATAACAAGCAGAAAGGATCATGCAGAAAGCCAGTTATGGGTCAGTAGATAATGGCTGGTCAGCGTTTAACTTCCCAGCTGGATCTCTGAGCCAGACAGTGATACTGAGTTCTGTAGCAGGAAAGTCAATGCCCCCTGATGGTACCTAGTGATCTGGCTGCCACTGAACATTAAGCACTGCTCATCCTACTTATGGAATCATGGGTCAGACATCTTTAACCTCCTGTGATGGAGAGAAAGAAGAAATTGATAGTACTGTGTAATTACTGTGGCATGACTGGGGCACACTAGGAAACTGCTCTGGAAGCATATCCAGCAGAGAGAGACTGCCAGTGGCAGTGGGAAGAGGAAATTAAATGGGGCAGCTTAGCCTGGATCTCTCTATCCTTGTGTATCAATGGCCACTGTATTACTATGATCTGCTAGAACTTGGATCCAACTTATTAAGCAAAACCACATTCACATCTGATGCCGGCTCTTGTGACCCTGGCATAGGTGGAGGGTGGCTTTGTATTTGGGAATGCAAACATAGGATATTCTACCTTTATAGTTTCCCAGAGTCAGTTCCATGTTTAATACCCCAAAACACATGGCAGGATAGATGCAGAGCTGGTTTCATGTATGATAGCCCAGAAAATACAGTATCCTTGCATCCATAATAACCCAGAGCACATTGTAGGATAAATGCAGTGTCAATTTTACCTTTCAGAACGACAGGCAGGAAATGCCAATACCATGACTATACCTATATCCTCTACTAAAGAAAATGCATTGGTAAAGCTTTGGGGAGGCTTAGCCCCCACACCTACATTAAAACTTACCTATGCTGCCCCTTAGCAGAACTGAAGCTGCCCACCCCTCACCCTGGGCTGGACACAGCAGAGGAATGTACAGTGGTGACAGGGAACCATCAGGGCTGGGCCGGTGCTTCAGTCACTAGGAGGGCAATTGGCTGTCAGTGATGAATTTTGATTTCACCCAGTTGTAGTCTAAAGAGTACAAATTTGCTCTCTGTTACTACTGATGAGTGGCAGATTCCATTTTATTGAATCAGAAGCCACACAGGAGCATTTGGCAGATTTGGCAGTGCCACCGGAGGCGCAGTTCTTATCTTGCCCCATAACAGAAGCGACTTTGTTGACTGCAATAGATGCCAATAGATGATAGGTTCTCTCTTTGCAACCCAGTTCCATTAAGTTCTACTGCATGAGTGTTGTAAGAGGGCAGATGGAATTTCCTTCCCGGTTCCCAAAATTGAGGGGGGTACGCAGGTCAGAGGCAAGAAAAGTTATGCCCAGTTGCAAAACCCACAGGGTAAGCTCCCCCTCAATTATGAGATGAGAACCATCTATTTATCATAGGTATCCCATAATATAGGCAGCAACATTGCTCAAACACTCAAAATAAAAAAGAGAAATAAAGAGAAGCTAAAAATTTCCCAAAGAGGGTCACATTCTAATTAGGGATGCACTGAATCGATTATTTTCAGGCAACCTAAAACTGTATGGGTTCAGCCACCATGGAGCTGCATGGGTTCAGCCAACCTGAAACTGCACAGGATCAGCCAACATGGAACTGCATGGAATCAGCCAACCTACAACTGCATGGAATCAGCCAACCTACAACTGCATGGAATCAGCCAACCTACAACTGCATGGGTTCAGCCAACATGGAACTGCATGGGTTCAGCCAACATGGAACTGCATGGGTTCAGCCACCATGGAACTGCATGGGTTCAGCCAACCTGAAACTGCACAGGATCAGCCAACCTACAACTGCATGGAATCAGCCAACCTACAACTGCATGGAATCAGCCAACCTACAACTGCATGGGTTCAGCCAACATGGAACTGCATGGGTTCAGCCAACATGGAACTGCATGGGTTCAGCCAACATGGAGCTGCATGGGTTCAGCCAACATGGAACTGCATGGGTTCAGCCAACATGGAACTGCATGGGTTCAATCAACCTGAAACTGCATGGGTTCAGCCAACATGGAGCTGCATGGGTTCAGCCAACATGGAACTGCATGGGTTCAGCCAACATGGAACTGCATGGGTTCAATCAACCTGAAACTGCATGGGTTCAGCCACATGGAACTGGATGGGTTCAGCCAACCTGCAACTGCATGGGACCAGCCAACATGGAACTGCATGGGCTCAGCCAACCTGCAACTGCATGGGACCAGCCAACATGGAACTGCATATGTTCAGCCAACCTGAAACTGTGTGGGCTCAATTGACCTGAAACTGCATGGGATCAGCCAACCTGAAACTACATAGGTTCAGCCAACATGGAACTGCATGGGTTCAGCCAACATGGAACTGCATGGGTTCAGCCAACCTGGAACTGCATGGAATCAGTTGACATGGGACTACATGGGTTCAGGCAACCTGAAAATTTATGGGTTCAGCCAACCTAGAACTGCATGGGTTCAGCCAACCTGGAACTGCTTTGGACCAGCCAACCTGGAACTGCTTTGGATCAGCTAACCTGAAACTGCATGGGATCAACCAACCTGGAACTGCATAAGATCAGCCAACATGGAATTGCATTGGATCAACCAACCTGGAGCTGCATTGGTTTAGCCATCCTGAAACTGCATGGGTTCAGCCAATATAGAACTGCATGGGTTCAGTCAACCTGAAACTGCATGGGTTTAGCCAACCTGAAACTGCATGGGTTTAGCCAACCTGGAAGTGCATGGGTTAGCCAACCTGAAACTGCATGGGTTTAGCCAACCTGGAAGTGCATGGGTTTAGGCAAAGTGGAACTGCATGGGTTTAGCCAACCTGGAAGTGCATGGGTTTAGCCAACCTGAAACTGCATGGGTTTAGCCAACCTGGAAGTGCATGGGTTTAGCCAACCTGAAACTGCATGGGTTTAGCCAACCTGGAAGTGCATGGGTTTAGCCAACCTGAAACTGCATGGGTTTAGCCAACCTGGAAGTGCATGGGTTAGCCAACCTGAAACTGCATGGGTTTAGCCAACCTGGAAGTGCATGGGTTTAGGCAAAGTGGAACTGCATGGGTTTAGCCAACCTGGAAGTGCATGGGTTTAGCCAACCTGGAAGTGCATGGGTTTAGGCAAAGTGGAACTGCATGGGTTTAGCCAACCTGGAAGTGCATGGGTTTAGCCAACCTGAAACTGCATGGGTTTAGCCAACCTGGAAGTGCATGGGTTTAGCCAACCTGAAACTGCATGGGTTTAGCCAACCTGGAAGTGCATGGGTTTAGCCAACCTGAAACTGCATGGGTTTAGCCAACCTGGAAGTGCATGGGTTTAGCCAACCTGGAAGTGCATGGGTTTAGCAAACCTGAAACTGCATGGGTTCAGCCAATATAGAACTGCATGGGTTCAGCCAATATAGAACTGCATGGGTTCAGCCAACCTGAAACTGCATGGGTTTAGCCAACCTGGAAGTGCATGGGTTTATCCAACCTGGAAGTGCATGGGTTAGCCAACCTGAAACTGCATGGGGTTTAGCCAACCTGGAAGTGCATGGGTTTAGGCAAAGTGGAACTGCATGGGTTTAGCCAACCTGGAAGTGCATGGGTTTAGCCAACCTGGAAGTGCATGGGTTTAGCCAACCTGGAGGTGCATGGGTTTAGCCAACCTGGAAGTGCATGGGTTAGCCAACCTGAAACTGCATGGGTTTAGCCAACCTGGAAGTGCATGGGTTTAGGCAAAGTGGAACTGCATGGGTTTAGCCAACCTGGAAGTGCATGGGTTTAGCCAACCTGGAAGTGCATGGGTTTAGGCAAAGTGGAACTGCATGGGTTTAGCCAACCTGGAAGTGCATGGGTTTAGCCAACCTGAAACTGCATGGGTTTAGCCAACCTGGAAGTGCATGGGTTTAGCCAACCTAAACCTGCATGGGTTTAGCCAACCTAGAAATGCATGGGTTTAGCCAACCTGGAAGTGCATGGGTTTAGGCAAACTGGAACTGCATGGGATCAGCAAACATGGAACTATAAGAGCTACACCCCCCCACACACCACCATCATGTGACAACACCCAATGCAGTAGCCTTTCTCCTGAAGATGCAAAACATTCTACTATGGGTTTATTAACAACAATGGCCTGCAGACTGTTTTGAAACCTTCAGCTATTTCAGAAGACTGCTTAAATGTGGGCAAATTGCCTAACCATCTCTGCATTTGTGGTCACCATGGGAGGGCAGTTTCACTGGATCATGGCTGGAAAAAAAAATCCAGGACTCCTTACCACTGGTGCAGGTGGAAGTGCTTCCGTGCTAAGGGGCCCATACACAGCCGAGAGAATGCACAAGTGCATATACAGGTGTAAATGTCAGGGTTCCCCCGCACCTTATATTCACCCCTTTTTCCTGTTCCTGAATGACCAGCTAGCTAGTGGCTTTCCAGAGGATGCCCATGTGCTACCACTCCTGTATACATGGCTGCCTCTCCACTTCATTGATTTTAGGTCCCATTGTAATTTTACATTCCATTGGGATCTATCACTTTTGTGCCCTTGGCAGAAACTTCGTATCATTTAGAAAATGCCTAATTTTGGGCTTTCCTTAAAAACATATTGCAGTTTTCTTTAGTTTTTACTTTTCATACAAATAAAACCATGATATGCCGGAGAAGTGCTTAATTGCATTATTTTCTCATTATACATTAGATTAAAGCTCTTTGCTAAGCTTCAAGTGTCTGATTGGTGCTTGCATCTCCAGCATATTACTTTACTCAGCAAACTGAATTGTTCCTTGAATCCATCTCTAAAAGAGTCAAATTAAAGATCCCAATTCAAGGCTGTTTGAAAAGCCATGAACTGCACTCTCGCCATTGAAGAGGTTAATACATGTCTTCCACACGCCCCATATTAGTGCATTACATGCAATTTAATGGCATTTGTGCATGCTGGAGCAAGATAAACATCTATTGGAGCTACGGGATCTCAAATGAATACATTGGCTCTAGCTAAGAGATGGATAAGGGGCAGCTACCAGGCGACATTGCGCTCGGCATCCAGTGTGATTCTGCACAGCATCCATTAGTGGGTAATTTTCATTTCCAAATGTTTATGCACTTTTCTATAATTTAGATCTTTTACATCAATTATGTAATTATAGGTTGAAATGAAAACGGGGCTGGGTTGAGCGATGGTTCCACTGCAGTGAAGTCACAGTGCCCCCTGCCTGTATCCTGCAAGCATTACATGATTCATTGCCAAATTCCATGCAAGTCAACAAAAAAGCCAATAAAGCAGGATAGAAGCATATTTCCCTACTTTATCTACCTAGATCATTTAAAGATGTTAACAGAGAAGGAAATGTAAAATCACTGGGGGGTACTGAGCTGTTAGACACCCCTGGGATTCTAGTTGCTTAGCTGTTAACTTGGGTTGGAACTCCTTTTCTTTTAAAAAAAAGTACAGGTCACTGAGCTCTGCATTGTCATTTTCATTCTTGCTCCTAGGTGTCTACTTTCTGCACATTACAGAAATTTCATAAGAAGTTCCATACTGTATATGTGCCCACCCAAGCCCAACGGGGGACGCCTGAACGCATAAAAGAGCATGGTGATGCGTCACAGACCACAGTGCATTGTGGGTAGGCAAGGTAAATGTAAAAAAAAAGGAATCATATTAAAGGGGTTGTAAACCCAGCCATGATGCTGTCCCACTGCGCCCCCTAGTTTTGCTTTTTTACATCAAAAAATGTAATTATAGATGCAAGAAAATTCACCAATGAGCATTCTACTGACTAAAAACCTCATTATAAGTGCAAGAGAAGTGACCAATGAGAACACTGATTCCCAGCACTATGTCAGGCATCTTGCTGTTATATATAGAGATAATGATGTAATTTTTTTCTTTCATTATATGACACAGGAATCAGACATGGGGATAAAGGACAGGTTTGTTCAGTGCTGGGAAACTGTGCTTAATGCTCCCAACTCCAATTGCAGGAACAGAGAACAGGGAGCCGGGTTTATACAGATCAGCTGGGATTCTTATTGGAGGACTTTTTGCATTTTACAGCGGCTGGCCCTGGTGATTTGGGGAAAAGTTTAGGAAGAGTTTTATTGTGCAATATTTCTTTAAGAATACAACCTTGATATTGCTGGACTACAGCTCCCAGAATGCCTTTACATTCATTATAGGTTACATTATTCTGGGATTTGTAGTCCAGCAACAGCTGAGTAAAGTTTGGTTGAGCAGTGCCTTGCAGCAGGGTTTAGTAGCCCTTTAAAAAGGTGCTTTTATTGCACAAACCCATGCTTCCGGCTTGCTCCATGTGCACTTAAGTATCCATAATGGGCACTTGCTGATTTGGCATGCCGGCTCAAGTGTGCCATGGGCAGAGGAACCCTACAGCCCTTCTACATCTCCATTTAATCAGTTTCTTGTGAAGTCCAGGCCCCTAATCATTCTACATTTTATCTCTAGCTATGTCTTTAACATCCAAAACAAAATCAATAGGGAGCTGATGGCTGGGCCCACCAGAAGCCCTTCAGCATGACTCTAAAGAGACCAACAGCCAGAGTGAATGAGGGCTGGGATGTGCCAACTGGAAGTGGTTTGTAAAATCATGCAGAACGGTGCAATGACAAACCTTTCCTGGCAAGTTAAAATGTTTAATGAAACCTGCCAGTAGGCGGCGCTGTGATGTTACCATATATTCTTACTCCTGAGCAGGGAATCAATACACTTTGACAACAGTACAAATGACTAAGAGGATAAGATAAGGATATATTTGCAGTAAGGCTGATGAGAACGGCTAATCCTGCCTACTGAAAGTGTTAAATCTATATTAACCCTTTGCCCCCCCCCCAGTCACTAAATGTTGCTATATTTCTGCATTAACATACACTGAGGCCGGTTACCTCTGTGGCAATGAAGTTGCCTTTAGCCTCCATGTCCAATGCATCAGCCATTAATCTAGTTGTGTACACTGGGAGGCAAGGTTCTGTTTATGCAGGCTCAGACTTTCTGAAGTAATTAAGTTAACGGCAACTACAAAAGTCACGGTTATTTATTAGATGTGAATCCTTTAAACCCAAAGACATTTTACCCTTGTCATTAGTGGCCTAAGTGGTCCCTTGGGGGTAAAAACATGGCATCAAGTACAGAGGACTTATTATATTGTCTAACATATGTGTTATAGTACATACATCAGGGATATGCAATCTGCAGCGCCAAAAGTTCTAATGGATATCCAGATAAATCACAGGCCCAGGATATGAATGATGACATATAAATGATGTTATTGGAGTTAACGAGGAGCTCCAGCCCAGGGTTCAGAAAAGCAAGTGAACATGCTTAAGGGATACATGAATAATAACTGTAAATATAATGTGTAAAATATACGTTAATGATCCATTTATTTCCAGTCATTGTGAACTGAACTGTTATTAAGAGCAGTAGTAGTATGCACTGGCACTGCTGGTCCTGACTACATGTACCATTGAAACTATGTAGTAGCTTACCTCTAGCTAAGACTCACTTTCCTACAATGCCTTGTGATTCTCCTTCTTTACAGGCCTGTAAGTGACAGAACATTTAAGGCAGTGCTGTCCAACTTCTATGGTACCAAGCAGCATAGGGCAGGCAGAGTATGGCACACACAGGCAGGGTAGGGCAGGTAGAGTATGGCACACACAGGCAGCATAGGGCAGGCAGAGTATGGCACACACAGGCAGGGTAGGGCAGGTAGAGTATGGCACACACAGGCAGTATAGGGCAGGCAGAGTATGGCACACACAGACAGGGTAGGGCAGGCAGAGTATGGCACACAGGCAGGGTAGGGCAGGCAGAGTATGGCACACACAGGCAGCATAGGGCAGGCAGAGTATGGCACACACAGGCAGGGTAGGGCAGTCAGAGTATGGCACACACAGGCAGGGTAGGGCAGGCAGAGTATAGCACACACATGCAGCATAAGGCAGGCAGAGTATGGCACACACAGGCAGCATAGGGCAGGCAGAGTATGGCACACACAGGCAGCATAGGGCAGGCAGAGTATGGCACACACAGGCAGCGTAGGGCAGACAGAGTATGGCACACACAGGCAGCATAGGGCAGGCAGAGTATGGCACACACAGGCAGCATAGGGCAGGCAGAGTATGGTACCCACAGGCAGCATAGGGCAGGCAGAGTATGGCACACACAGGCAGCATAGGGCAGGCAGAGTATGGCACACACAGGCAGGGTAGGGCAGGCAAAGTATGGCACACACAGGCAGGGTAGGGCAGGCAGAGTATGGCACACACAGGCAGGGTAGGGCAGGCAAAGTATGGCACACACAGGCAGGGTAGGGCAGGCAAAGTATGGCACACACAGGCAGAGTATGGCACACACAGGCAGCGTAGGGCAGACAGAGTATGGCACACACAGGCAGCATAGGGCAGGCAGAGTATGGCACACACAGGCAGCATAGGGCAGGCAGAGTATGGCACACACAGGCAGGGTAGGGCAGGCAAAGTATGGCACACACAGGCAGGGTAGGGCAGGCAGAGTATGGAACACACAGGCAGGGTAGGGCAGGCAGAGTATGGCACACACAGGCAGGGTAGGGCAGGCAGAGTATGGCACACACAGGCAGGGTAGGGCAGGCAGAGTATGGCACACACAGGCAGGGTAGGGCAGGCAAAGTATGGCACACACAGGCAGGGTAGGACAGGCAGAGTATGGCACACACAGGCAGGGTAGGGCAGGCAGAGTATGGCACACACAGGCAGCATAGGGCAGGCAGAGTATGGCACACACAGGCAGGGTAGGGCAGTCAGAGTATGGCACACACAGGCAGGGTAGGGCAGGCAGAGTATAGCACACACATGCAGCATAAGGCAGGCAGAGTATGGCACACACAGGCAGCATAGGGCAGGCAGAGTATGGCACACACAGGCAGCATAGGGCAGGCAGAGTATGGCACACACAGGCAGCGTAGGGCAGACAGAGTATGGCACACACAGGCAGCATAGGGCAGGCAGAGTATGGCACACACAGGCAGCATAGGGCAGGCAGAGTATGGTACCCACAGGCAGCATAGGGCAGGCAGAGTATGGCACACACAGGCAGCATAGGGCAGGCAGAGTATGGCACACACAGGCAGGGTAGGGCAGGCAAAGTATGGCACACACAGGCAGGGTAGGGCAGGCAGAGTATGGCACACACAGGCAGGGTAGGGCAGGCAAAGTATGGCACACACAGGCAGGGTAGGGCAGGCAAAGTATGGCACACACAGGCAGAGTATGGCACACACAGGCAGCGTAGGGCAGACAGAGTATGGCACACACAGGCAGCATAGGGCAGGCAGAGTATGGCACACACAGGCAGCATAGGGCAGGCAGAGTATGGCACACACAGGCAGGGTAGGGCAGGCAAAGTATGGCACACACAGGCAAGGTAGGGCAGGCAGAGTATGGAACACACAGGCAGGGTAGGGCAGGCAGAGTATGGCACACACAGGCAGGGTAGGGCAGGCAGAGTATGGCACACACAGGCAGGGTAGGGCAGGCAGAGTATGGCACACACAGGCAGGGTAGGGCAGGCAAAGTATGGCACACACAGGCAGGGTAGGACAGGCAGAGTATGGCACACACAGGCAGGGTAGGACAGGCAGAGTATGGCACACACAGGCAGGGTAGGGCAGGCAGAGTATGGCACACACAGGCAGGGTAGGACAGGCAGAGTATGGCACACACAGGCAGGGTAGGGCAGGCAGAGTATGGCACACACAGGCAGGGTAGGACAGGCAGAGTATGGCACACACAGGCAGGGTTGGGCAGGCAGAGTATGGCACACACAGGCAGGGTAGGACAGGCAGAGTATGGCACACACAGGCAGCATAGGGCAGGCAGTGTATGGCACACACAGGCAGCATAGGGCAGGCAGTGTATGGCACACACAAGAGAAGGCAAGTGCCCCCATTGTGGCTGCAAGGAGGAAGTGCCCTCGGAACCCCAATGAATGCAGATGGTGAACATCATAACGTATTACTATCCATTATAAACTATTATGGGTTATCATGTAGTGCATCATAAAGTGGACCTGTCACACAGACACAAAAAGCTGTATAATAAAAGTTGTTTTCAAATAAAACCTGAAACCCAAAGCCTTTTTTTTCAGTTAAAACAACCATAGATGTTATAAACTTGTCTCAGCTAGCAATCCTATTTTGCCTTCCCTGCCTCTTTGTTGGAATAACTGCAATCACTTTCATTTTCATTTCTGCACTTCCTGGATGTCTCTTATCTAGTCTCCACCCTCCTCACTGTCCAGAATCAGACTGGGGTTTCCAGGAACCATCGGGCTGGAACCTCAAGGGCCCCCTCCTGCCCTGCAACACATACCTTTTACCTCCTCCTTAAAGGAACACTGTAATGGGAAAACAGTTTTTTCTTAAAACCCATCAGTTAATAGAGTTTCTCCAGCAGAATCCTGCAGTGAAATCTGTTTTTCAAATACACAAACAGATTTTTTTTTATATTTAATCTTGAAATTTTACATAGGGCTAGCCATATTCTTCATTTCCCACGGTGCTACAGCCATGTGACCTGTGCTCACTTTTAAAACGTCACACTTTACTGCTGAGCTGCAAATTGGAGTGATATCCCCCCTCCCAGCAGCCAATCAGCAGAGCAATGGGAAGGGAGCAAGATAGCAGCTCCCAGTAGGTATCAGAATAGCAATCAATATTAAGAAATCCAAGTCCGGCTTGGGACTCCCCCAGTTACATGGGAGTAGGAGAAACAGTAGGTTACCTGAAAGCAGTTCTAATTTGTAGCGCTGGCTCCTTCTGAAAGCTCAGACTCAGGCACAATACACTGAGATGGCGCCTACACACCAATATTACAGCTAAACAAAAAAGCAATTGTTGGTTCAAAAACAACATTTTTAATGGTAGAGTGAATTATTTGCAATGTAACAGTGTAATTTAGAAATAAAAAGTATACCATTAAAATCATGGCAGTATCCCTTAAAGGTGCACTATATGATAACCCAACACTGTTATAGTGCAACTTATGTCCTCTATGCAATGTCCATAATGGATAGTAATATATATTGATCCCATCTGTTTACAGTGCAATGGCCTGTCAAAGCATTTGCCACTTCACATGTGTCCCTAGTATCATTGGGTTCATCTTCTACATCACCATACATTGGTCCTGCCCAACTGTAGATAACATTACAGTCCTTGACCACTTCACCTCTTGTCTAAACAGAATGAACAGAGAAAGACAGTGTCGCTATCTGGCCACATCATTGTTCTTCTAATGTCTAGTTTTTTAACAAGACTGATTAAACCATCAAACATTGAAGAGTTGTTTGATCTAAGTTCTCTTTTACCACCAAACGATTCTGTGTATGGAGCCCAAAGAGATAAATCATAATGATCAAAGTCTTTAATTACCAGAACACAACTGATCTCTATTCAGGTTTGATGGTTGAAGTCCAGATGTTAGACCCGTACCATTGGTCAATTAGTCTGCTAGCAATTGAAAGTCAGTATGAGCTGACCTGGTGGCTCTGGTTTATGCACAACTATAATACAATGATCTATATTGTTACAGCTAAATTAAAGTGGTCATACATGCACAAAATGAATTTTATGATATTTGGTGTGTGTGGTGGGAGACGAGGCAACCAATATCGGCAAAAGCCTAGGATATCGGTCGTCTCATTGATCAGACAGAATGGCAAATTTTTATTGGGTGCCTTTGAAGGTGCCATTGGCAAATTGTTAATGCTAAATTGTCAGATAGGGGTACAATTCCTTTGTTTCTACCTGCATATCTGACAATTAGTAGCTCTTAAGGTGGCCACACACGTGGTGATCTGACGATCTTTCGTGTGACCGTTGGTCGCACAAAACATCCTCAGATCCGCCACACACCGTTCAGGGCTGAAACAGCAGATAAGGAGGTAGAAACAATAGGATTTCTAGCTCCTTCTGCCGATTCAGCCCTGACGGCAGATTTTACTCAGGCGCCTTCTATGGCGCCCGATCAAAATCTTTTAACCCGCCCGATCGACGAGTCGACCAATATCAGCAGCTTCCTGCGATATCGGTCGACTCGCCGACTTGCCATACACGCACCGAATATCGTACGAAATGAGGTTATATTATCGGTGCGTGTATGGCCAGCTTTAACATTAGTAGAAAAAAACGATTTTGTGACGTGTATGGCCACCATTACACATTAGCTGGCTGTTACTAAGATCTTTCCAAAACAGAATCAACTTATTTGCATAGTGATTAGATTGAAAAAAGATTAACTTTGCGGATTCACTTATTGATAACCTCTATTGTATTAATCCAACAAGCTGAATACTGAAGCTCTGGACTAATCTCTTTTACCGTGGGCGACTAATCTCCCACAAATGCTTTTTTACTGGGAATAAAGTGAATCACTGGTGGAATGGCCAATGCATCACTTAGTTTTTCCGAAAGTTGCCTGGAGAGGAAACTTCTGAAAACTTCTGAAAACCAAAGCGACTTTATTGCTAGTGGAAAGGCATTTTGAGGAGATTTAACCGTGGGCGACCTGAACACAAGCCAGTCCAGGTCTTTCCAGCTATTAAGATCTGAGAATGAGCTAAATTCTTGCATTACTTTGGGTCTGGCATCTTATGAACTTTGTTATGGAACGGCACAATCGCAGTCAGCCACTACATTTAATATAAATTCAATATTTACTGAACTGATTTGCTCAACTCTAATGTATTAAATATGTTCTCTCCCCATTCATTTCAGTTTATTGTTCATCTCTGTTTCAATTCTCTTGTTTACCGTGGTGCATATATCAGCTATAATCATTTCATTTACTCTTTCAGTTTCACTTAAGCCAGGGGTCGGGAACCTTTTTGGCTGAGAGAGCCATAAACACCACATATTTTAAAATGTAATTCTGTGAGAGCCATACAATATGTTTGGCCGCGGATGCTGCGGGGCAAGGTAGGGTGGGTCCCAAGGATACCGGATGTGGATGTGATGTGGAGGAGGGCGTGGCCTGCGCTCAGCAGATAGAAGACGTGTTCTAAGGCTTAGAACATGTCTTCTATCCGCCGAGCGCAGGCCACGTCCCCATTAATTTTTTTATTAAAGATTTGGGAGCAAGCCAGATGCAGCCATCATAAGAGCCACATCTGGCTCCCGAACCATAGGTTCCCTACCCCTGACTTAAGCCATTCCATCATTTGACCTGCCTAATTAACGTTATGTCTTGTGATTCCAATGTTCTGACCTACAGTATATATTCTGGCTTTTCTCTTAAGGCATTATTTCCTATCTGCCATATTAGTTTATCCCTGGGGTTACTCCATATTTACCAGTTACTACTTGCTTTCTTTGGCTTACAAACATCTATCAACACTGAGCTTACCTGAAACCAATTAGATAAAGCCATGCCTAGCCTGAATACATTCCCCTACACATTAGCAGATTTTCTTTATCCAACTGCAAGAAAACCTATGCGCCCAACTTATCTTCCTGGCAACGTCAACCCCCTTCTCTCTTGAAAATTACAGTTCTGCATTGATCTGGGCCTCTATTGGTATAAATGGGCTAAGTGGTATAAAAAGCCACGTATGAGGAAAGTTTAAAAATCTATGAAAGAATCAACACTTGAGAAGGAAGAGAAAGTGAGAAACAGATGAACCCACAAACCATGCAAGGGGCAATGGACTGGCAACAGATAGCCCAGACTGAATTTTGAATTGTGCTTACCCAATAACACTTTCCTGGATTGTGGGTCTTTTTATTTCTCATTCTCTTTCCTATGAGTGTGAGATATATAATTGGACACAGTAAGTAGGAGGTACAGTTCATCCACCATTGTTACCCCAGTGGAGTTTTCTCTTTCTACACATTGGCAGTAAATGCTCTCAAGCCCGGTTATTCCCTTTTGTGTTTGATGCCGTTTCTTTTTGCTTAGTTAAATGTTAACACTTGTAGTTTCTATTATTGATGCGTTCTTGAATATTATTAGTATTTTTGTCCAGGTTGGACCTTTAGCCATTTGCTTTGAACCCTTAGCGCTCTTTATTGCATCAAAGACCAATTAACATTCCTCTGGGTAGAAGGTAGATAGATGACGTTGGCAGCCAGCTGTCGCCAGTCTGCAAGTCAGCTTTATCACAGGCCCACTAAACCTGACATGTATCAGTATTTATCTGGCCAGATTTTGTCAGTTTTATATGAGTAAAATAAAGACAATAAATCATTCAGCTGCTAATAATATGTTTGTTATTACTTTTATACTGTCAACAAAGCATTAGGGTTCTGTCCCCAGCTACCCTTCTATGCAGCCAGAATAAAGAGACTTGACTGCCCTGTGATCTTTGGTGAAAGATATATTTTTAATGGACTAAGACAGGTAACATATTCTGTTGCACAGGCTGTTAAAGCCACATTTGAAATTAGAGGAGACCTTTACACTAGGATTCTTCATATGTAATATAAATGTATTGGCCACATGCATTGCAGGAAACCTAGTTGACAAATTGACAAAATAACTAATTTACAAAAAGGGAGCAAGGTGCAAAGTGCAATAAACTCCCAACTGAATTTGTGGGAGGCACAATTCTTTGTGTTTGTAAAATGGAGAGCAAAGGGTTGCACCACTCTCTGTATTAGGGTTTCCACCTTTTTAACAGCCTTCAGATTGTGGGGCGGGAAATGATGTAATTTGGGGGCAGGGCTATAACGTAAGGGGTGGGGAAAATGGGTGGGCTGGGCAGGGGAAAGGTGGATGGGGCTGGCAAATGGACAGGGAAATGGGTGGACTGTGTGGGGTTATGGGCGGAGCAGAGGTGGACGAACGGCAGAGGAGAGGTTCAGGGAAGGGAGGGATTTATAGGCCATTACAAATTTATCGGCAAGTACATTGCTGGTAAATTTCTAATACCGGCACTGATCCTAGCTGGTGATTTACCAGTTAGGGCGGTCAAAAATACCAGCCAGGTGGCAACCCTTACTCTGTATTTAGCTGTGTTATACAGAATGGCGGGAAGTAGGTTCCTGCAACTGCACCTAGCCCTTCGTAAATGGACCCTAAAGCCAGAATGGGGTATGAAAGGATTATGGCCCCCTGCATAGAGATCAATAGGCTTATTTTAATAACACCATTACTGTATTTGAATGCCATCCAAGCTGCAAAGCATGTTCATGCCCTTTACATGGCAGAAGGTGAATGGCAATATTTAGAATTACGCCTGTAGCAAAAATGGGAGATTACTGCTCACTGCTAAATTATAAACCATTAGGCAGGTGTGCAATGTTACTGTGAATGCAAAATCCATACAGACAAAGAAAAAGGTCCTTTTCACCCATAATAAATAAGTATAGGAAAGACATTAAGAAAATTTGTGTAAAATGTCTTCCCCTTTAAACAAAACAGAGATTCATTGTCCATATATTGCAATATATTCAATGTGGGCGACTACTTCAAAGTCATTATGCCTGCATAGGTATTTCCCAGGTATTCAGGTGAATGTGCCGTCTCTCCATCTGTCCAAGAAACACTGCGCCGATGCTTTCCAGCTCCTTGACGGGTAGCTCATTATCTCTTTGCTGTGGTTGTAGCACAAAGGTTATTTCAATTATGAATTTCTTTATTCTTCATTATTTACAGGATTTAAGGAAGGAGATTTAGCTCTGTAAGTTGATTTATCTCATAGCCAGGCCAGTGTTCAGCAATTGGAGATCAGACTAGCAATGCTGGTTCTTTGGCCCATTTGCCTACAGTCCCTCCGCTGTTAAGACAGTAGCTATGTGGGTACATTATTGTTCCAGTGCAAAGCTAAATGAGATTGGTTGAATACTACAAAAATGTACTTATTTTACAAGTAGCTTTTAGCATGATATTTCTATATATTGGTATTTGCAATGGGACTTCTTTTTCTATGTTAATTGTTATCTCTATACCTCAAATTCAAATTTAAAATATAAACTGATATCTCATCGCTGGGGTTATCTAGGACCCTAGTAACTAGATAATAGTATAAATCATACACTGGTTAGGTGCAAAACTAGAAACCACTGCACCGCTGGTTAGGTGCTAAATTAGAAACCCAAGGGGCCTGGTAAGGCAAAGGTTTATGAACCTGGGCCCTGCCAGCTAAGTAGTATATGGCCCCATGAGTTCTGATGGTCGCCCTGAAAAGCAGGCAAGGCTGGTACTGGTAACAGGCACAAAAGCAAAATAGACAAGTTATGAAGAAGCAGTGCAGTAACAAAGGGCTAAGCAGAGTTGAAGTCCAAGGCTGGGTTCTGGAAATAAGATCAGAAAACAGACCAATATCTATCAACAGGAAACCATTAGCAACATTGCTTTCAGGAATAAGTTAACATAAACCTACAATCAGGCAATGCATTGGTGTCAAAGGTAGGTTTAAATAACAAAAGATCAAGCTTTTGTGACATTGTGTGCAATGACATTGGAGTCTCTGGACCAGCAGGCGCTCCAGCACTAGAGGACGTGCTTGCTTCCAATGTGGACAGAAATGATTCCTCTGGAATGAAGAGACACTTGACTATGGCGGTCTGAAGGACGAGTCTAGGAGAATGCTACCTGCCTAAATGTGCAAACATGATGGTCAAGCTGGGTAAAATAGGAATAATAGTTTTGACCATTGGCTCCAATAAATGCAGACAACAAGAGCCCCTCTGCACTTACCCATTACCAATATATATGGGACATTAAGAAATGCTGTGCATTAAGCTACCAAGAAAGGCTCTCCCCTTAAAGGAACAGTAACACCAAAAAATAAAAGAACTTTAAAGTAATAAAAATATAATGCACTGTTGCCCTGCACTGGTAAAACTGGTGTGTTTACTACAGTAACACTACTATAATTTATATAATAAGCTGCTGTGTAGCCATGGGGGCAGCCATTCAAGCTGGAAAAAAGGAGAAAAGGCACAGGTTACATAGCAGATAACAGATAAGTTCTGTAGAATACAATAGTGTTTTATCTGTTATCTGCTATGTGCCTGTGCCTTTTCTCCTTTGAATGGCTGCCCCCATGGCTACATAGCAGCTTATTTATATAAATTATAGTAGACTTTCTGAAGTAAACACACAACTTTTACCAGTGCAGGGCAGCAGCACATTATATTTTAGTTACTTTTATACACTTTCATTTTTTGGTGTTACTGTCCCAACATCTAGTGGGAACCTTCCCAGAGGAGCAAAGAAAGTGACCAACTTCATATTAATGACCTTGGTTTTGGGACAGGCAGGTGTGCTTACACTTGGTACTAATATAGCTAGAATCTGTGCCTTAAAGTAGGACAAAGCTGCAACTGTACCATTTAATTGCACTACTCTATGCAAATAAAAAGTGCAGGCCCGGGCTGGCAATCTTTGGGTTTGAGGGGCTGCTGTAAGATGCCATAGACAGTCACTATTTATTGGGCTGGTGGGGGGGCTGTTTGGGCCTCTGTGTACTTGAAATACTAGGGCCTATTTTGAATCCATATCTGAGTCCATGCCCTGAATTTCTTCAAGGTTTAATTAAATCTGTCACATATTTACCGTACATCTGCATTAAATGTTTTGGGAAAAATAAAATGTTACCAGGCACAGAAACAAATTTGCTTGATTTTTTGATAATAGTGCCTCCACCAGTATAGTTCCATATAGCAAAAGGCACTTCTTTGGGTAAAGGTCCAGAGAAGCCTGGGATCTACCTTCAAGGGGCCTATTTATTATACTGTGTAAAAACTGAGACAAAATTTGCCACTCATCACCAGGCTTTGCTGCGTAAAATTTTTAATGCCTTTTTTCTTCTGCCGGAACTTATGCAGAATAACAGCATCAAATCTGGCGTCCGGATGTGAAAATTCAGCATTTATTATACACAGCTTTTTACACTTTTATTTTGGCAAATTTTATTTTACACTGCATAATAAATAGGCCCCTTAGTGTACTACTGGAGAAACAGGCAGTGGCATGGCAATTCAGGTACTTGTGTCTATCGAAAAAACAAAAAGAAATATAATCATTAACATGGGTTTAATCATAGCGGGGATGTGTATTGTGCAAGGAGCCTGCACTCACCAGCCACTATCCCCTTTGGCCACTAGGGGTCTTACTGTGCTGCTTTCTTCATCCTCCACAATCTGTGCCTGGGGCTTCACTGCCATTATTTCCCTGTTATCAGTTTCTATTAATGCCACTCTTTATATGAACTGCTTATTACAGAGTAACATCAGCTGTTTATTTGGCACAAACAAGGGGAGTGGCCAAAATTTTGGTACTGTGCACTTGTGTTCAAAGGATTCCCCATATAAATAACTTGTATGGGGCCCCAAAGTTTCTGATGGCTGCCCTGTGTGATGGTGATAATAATGTAACTGTAGAGGGGAGTTGTAGGTGAGACATATAGATGACAGATAGATATCTATAGATGATAGATGTCATAAGGTGGCACATAGACAGATACCATACATCTAGGCCAACAGGTAGTCACACATGGCGGCCATAGAGGGGAAAGGCAGGAGCCTCGGCTGGATTGGAAGCAATGTTTTTCAGTTAGGGTCCAGTTTTCATTACTATATAGGAACATGTAAGTGGCCTTCTATGATGACACCCAGTACCTATCCTTGAGTCTACAGTCATTTTAATTTGTACAGCTGTTCATTAAACCCACTGGCAAAAAGTTGAAGGGATGTGGTGGTAGCAGACATTTTTGCTTTGTTTACTCATTCAGAGACTCCAGTGAATTAGTGCCCCCCATTGGCCAAATGATGACAACAATAAGTGAATGCTTCCTTGAATTAACCAAGATAATCATAGCATCCCATTTAAGGGGTTATGTAATTAAAGGTGTCATAACAGGATTCTGGGAAGAAACTCCTTTAGGCTCTTAGAAAAGTCCCATTTACATGGGTTTATCTTATAGACTAATGCTGACCCACTGGGTTTTCAATGCAAAAGCCAGGATAATAGCTGGTCAGATTCCCAACTACAGACCGGTTTCGCCCTTCTTGGGGCTCATCAGTGTAGTGCAAAGGTCTAGCCACTTACAGCAGCCAATCAGCAGGTAGAATTAACTGATCACCTGGGTTACAGTACCTGGGCACACATTGAGCCTATATGGGGGGGGGTATTTGTTTAAAATCTTCACCTTAAATGGTATAATACACTAAGTGGCGATCCCTCTTCATTATTATTGTGCTGTTTTTACATAATGGGGTGTTCAGAGCTCAGTTTGGGAACCACTGGGAACTAGGGTTAGCTAATGACAATGCATTCGATGGAATTAAAGGGCATATAACACCTATAAATAGCTGTATCTGTGTGTCTCTATCTTATTTTATGGAAAGGGGTGAATGTACTGCAGTTCCTAATAATGTGTGACTATAGAGTGACTAATTTGGCCAGGCTAATGCTAACACACGGTTATCTTGCTTGAGAAATAGGCCTTGTGATATAGCCTGGGTATAGTGGCATGTATGAGGCGCGCCAGAATGAAGAGTTCAATCCAAGCTGATAAGACAGGCTCCTGCTATGGGCCCTTGCATTGTTCCCAGGTTACTCAGCACATTGGAGCGGGGCGACCATACTGAGCAAGATTTTCTGCCCTGCTCCAGGGTCCATGAGAAGAACAAGCTCCCTGTGTGTTAGTTTTGTCACTAATCGATGGCAAGAATTGGGCTGTACTCAAACAGGCCGGGAGCAGATAAGAGCAACGTTTGCATTTGCTTAACAACAGATCTCTTCTCAATACTCAGCCTTTTTCAAATCGAACCAGCAGATAGCTGCTCCTCCTCCTCAAAAATGCCCCTGCTGATAGCACTAAGCCCCAAACAGGAGCTGCTCCCAGTGCAGGGCATACAGCAGTTGTACAAAGCCAAGGGGCAGATAGCATTCACTGTGTGCGGCCTATCTCTGGCACACAATGCCCCTTTGTGTAAGCAGGTTGCTCAGTATCTCCTGGTTAGGGCTGAGATTGCAGGTTCCCTCCAGCCAAGGTGGGAGCAATGGGCCGCTCTCCTACTATGGTTACTTATTAATACAGGGAGCTCAATCGTAAACTTAGCTGTCTATAAAAATCAATAGGTGAAATAATCAGTTTTTAAGAGGGTCCATTTTGTGAGCCGTGCCGCGTTGAGCTGGCAGGTTGTTAGGGACGAAAGTTAAATATTGTTCTTAGCCTTTTTTTTTATCTTTCAGCATTACTGTGTGACACTTTCAGTGGCATTTACTGCCCTCGGAGGCACCGGAGGCTCACACAGCCATAGACGTGGCCATTGCTCACTGAGCGGGAAAGCAAGCAGGGGCTATTGCTGGGGTGATTAAAGGCTCCACTGGAGCTAAAAATTAGTCCATTTTAAAGCATAAAACAAACTATCAAAATTAATCTGGAGGTTTTGGATAAATGCAAAAAAATCAGAACGGAAGCATAATTCATCTATCTGTACATACCCTTGCACAAGCATGTATTCCATATACTCTGGGAAAGTCTCAGTAAATGAAATGCACAGAAAAGCAAATCATTTTCATAGTACAGGTATGAGATCCATTAACATGAAATCTGTTATCCAGAAAGCTACAAATGATGGGAAGGCCATCTCCCATAGACTCCATTTCAATCGAATCATTCAAAATTTTAAAACTGATTTCCTTTTTCTCTGTAGTAATAAAACAGTACCTGTACTTGATCCCAACTAAGATATAATTACCCCTTATTGGGGGCAGAACAGCCCTATTGGGTTTATTTAATGGTTAAATGATTCCCTTTTCTCTGTAATAATAAAACAGTACCTGTACTTGATCCCAACTAAGATATAATTACCCCTTATTGGGGGCAGAACAGCCCTATTGGGTTTATTTAATGGTTAAATGATTCCCTTTTCTCTGTTATAATAAAACAGTACCTGTACTTGATCCCAACTAAGATATAATTACCCCTTATTGGGGGCAGAACAGCCCTATTGGGTTTATTTCATGTTTAAACTACATTTTAGTAGAATTAGGGACACATTTATTAAAACTCTATAATTTCTAATTTTTTTAAATTTTCAAACTTGACTAAATTCATTTCCTCAAACGTCTAACATTCACTAAAAAAATTTGATGGGAAAAGTCTGTGCAACAGAAAACTCAAATTTTTCAAGTTGCCACTTCGAAACCACCTCTGTGCTGGCTGATACATTATATAACTTTAAGTTGATCCAGGGACTGGGCCGATTGCCATCTTGGAGTCAGGAAGGATTTTTTTCCCCTCTGCGGCAAATTAGAGAGGCTTCAGATGGGGTTTTTCGCTTCCTCTGGATCAGCTAGACGTTAGGCAGGTTATATATAGGCATTATTGTTGAACTTGATGGCGTATGTCTTTTTTCAACCTAACTATGTTACTATGTTACTTTTTTTAATTGTTACACAAAAACCTGGGTAAAAAATCCAAAAACTCGAGACAAAAAAGAAGGAACTTCTAGGAAAGTGAAAGGACATCTGCCATTGACTACATTATCTCTGCAAGTTTTAGCTGGTAAATTATCGGAATCAGATTTTTTTTTTAGAGCTAAAAAATCTGAATCAGAAAATAAAAAATTGATGGTTAGTCCCCTGATCCCAAACATTCTGGATAACAGATCCCATACCTGTAACAACAGTGCTCACATCCTTTGCTCCCTTTGCCTAGAACTGGCACACAGAACTGTTATCATGGGTGCTCCTGGGTGCCAGTGCCTCCATTCTCACTCCCCCATCCCTGAAGCAGGGGTGTCAAACTCAGTCATATAAGGGGGGCCAAAATCTAAAACACAGGCTAAGTCGCCGGCCATATTTTTTTATTAAGCTACTGTACGGTCAGGCGCAGTCACAGTGCAGTCAGGCAATTGGTGCAGGCACAGTCACCAGGGGCCACATAAAACAGCCACAATTGCCGTATTCGGCCCCTGGGCCTTGTGTTTGACACATGTGCTTTATAGGGTTGGAAGCAGGAATCATAGGGCTCCTATTTTCCTATTTAGCATTGGTGCACCCTCCTCTTGTTACACCTGGGTGCAGGGCCCTGGCATCTAAGTAGAATGTACTCGTAGCTGTGTATAATAAGCCTGACTCCCTGGGAATATGGCAGTGCTGCTAGTGAGTAGGTGGGCAGACAGGCTGCTGGGAAACACTCACACGTGCCCGGGTTTGCTTGGGTGCGCACTGGCTGTTAGTGAGCGCTGCTACAGGTACTTATCGGCTGCTTTTGTTTATCCAGAAATAAGGAGGAAAAAAAGTGTAAAATTCTATAAAATCCATTTACCTGCATGGAAAATGTTTATCCTCTTCCTCACGCTCTGTGCCCAGCAGGGTCTCTCTATCAGGGCAGAAGCTGATGGTGTTTTCCTAGGAGATGAACGAATTTGCGCTGCTTTTATTACCTGACTTTATTGGTTTATAGTTTGTTTTGAATGCTAATGCATGGAGAGGCTGTACATCCAGATTTAAAGGGACAGTGTTGACTTTATATAAAAGAATATTGTGGCCGGTGGCTACGCTGCAAGTTATTGTTCTTTTATAAAGGATCAGTCAAATAAACAATTAATACATTTATTTCAAATAATCAGTTAATATTTTGAAGCAATACGCCTGCTTTTATGTGTTGGATAATAAAGCCCAGCGCAATATAACATGTTCAATAAAACCTACAAGAAATGTTTATGTTCAGATGATGGAGCCTATTTAGCAACCTCAACCTTGCTCACGAGTGCAACTAAAGTGGGGTCTCCCTGCTACATTTAATTGCGTTCTGCACAGAGTCATGTGCTACACTAGAAGGACGATAGGATAGGAAAAAGGAAGCAAAAATGCTGCTAAATCCTGGTTACAAAGGGGACTGGGACCCTAGCAACGAGCTGCTGAAACTCCAAATTAGAAAGCTGCTGAAAAAAAGTTAAAATACACAACCAATAAAATAAAAAAAACTACAAATAAAAGATAAAGACCAATTGCAAATTGTCTCAGAATATTACTCCCCAGTGAAGCTTCCAATCTAAGGTCCCTATCCCATTCCCATCAGTCCCTGCCCCAGTGGAGCTTACAATCTAAGGTCCCTATCACATTCCCATCAGTCCCTGCCCCAGGGAGTTGAGTTTCATTCTATCATATTATATTTCACATTTTCTTCTTTTTGACCTTTTCCTCTTTCTTTTCAGTAGTATTTTTTGCGCAATACCAGTAGCAAGTCACATTGCACATTGCTAGCACTTTGTAAACCCACTCAATATCAGACACGTTATTATTAGCAATATCTAAAAGACTCCAAAATAAAGTGAAGTGAAGTGTCTATTTTGTTTGCGACCAGCTTTCTGCCTTCAGCAACCTGCGCAGTGCCATTCAGTCATGCAGGAACTGTAACTTGATATATGTCCCCTTAGATTGTAAGCTCCACTGGGGCAAAGACTGATGGGAATGTGATAGGGACCTTAGATTGTAAGCTCCACTGGGGCAGGGACTGATGGGAATGTGATAGGGACCTTAGATTGGAAGCTCCACTGGGGCAAAGACTGATGGGAATGTGATAGGGACCTTAGATTGTAAGCTCCACTGGGGCAGGGACTGATGGGAATGTGATAGGGACCTTAGATTGTAAGCTCACTGGGGCAGGGACTGATGGGAATGTGATAGGGACCTTAGATTGTAAGCTCCACTGGGGCAGGGACTGATGGGAATGTGATAGGGACCTTAGATTGTAAGCTCCACTGGGGCAGGGACTGATGGGAATGTGATAGGGACCTTAGATTGTAAGCTCCACTGGGGCAGGGACTGATGGGAATGTGATAGGGACCTTAGATTGTAAGCTCCACTGGAGCAGGGGCTGATGGGAATTTGATAGGAGCCTTAGATTGTAAGCTCCACTGGGGCAGGGACTGATGGGAATGTGATAGGGACCTTAGATTGTAAGCTCCACTGGGGCAGGGACTGATGGGAATTTGATAGGAGCCTTAGATTGTAAGCTCCACTGGGGCAGGGACTGATGGGAATGTGATAGGGACCTTAGATTGTAAGCTCCACTGGGGCAGGGACTGATGGGAATGTGATAGGGACCTTAGATTGTAAGCTCCACTGGGGCAGGGACTGATGGGAATGTGATAGGGACCTTAGATTGTAAGCTCCACTGGAGCAGGGGCTGATGGGAATTTGATAGGAGCCTTAGATTGTAAGCTCCACTGGGGCAGGGACTGATGGGAATGTGATAGGGACCTTAGATTGTAAGCTCCACTGGAGCAGGGGCTGATGGGAATTTGATAGGAGCCTTAGATTGTAAGCTCCACTGGGGCAGGGACTGATGGGAATGTGATAGGGACCTTAGATTGTAAGCTCCACTGGGGCAGGGACTGATGGGAATGGGATAGGGACCTTAGATTGTAAGCTCCACTGGGGCAGGGACTGATGGGAATGTGATAGGGACCTTAGAGTGTAAGCTCCACTGGGGCGGGGACTGATGGGAATGTGACAGGGACCTTAGATTGTAAGCTCCACTGGTGCAGGGACTGATGGGAATGTGATAGGGACCTTAGATTGTAAGCTCCACTGGGGCAGGGACTGATGGGAATGTGATAGGGACCTTAGATTGTAAGCTCCACTGGGGCAGGGACTGATGGGAATGTGATAGGGACCTTAGATTGTAAGCTCCACTGGGGCAGGGACTGATGGGAATGTGATAGGGACCTTAGATTGTAAGTTCCACTGGGGCAGGGACTGATGGGAATGTGATAGGGACCTTAGATTGTAAGCTCCACTGGGGCAGGGACTGATGGGAATGTGATAGGGACCTTAGACTGTAAGCTCCACTGGGGCAGGGACTGATGGGAATGTGATAGGGTCCTTAGATTGTAAGCTCACTGGGGCAGGGACTGATGGGAATGTGATAGGGACCTTAGATTGTAAGCTCAACTGGAGCCCACTGCCATCCCACTGGCGATTTACATTCTTGCTGGTGGGATGGTATTGCGGGAAGATTAGTTGTCTGTGGTAATGAAGATTTATCGCGGGTAACTAATCTCCCCGTGTGCTACTGCTCTAAGGAAATCTCAACCCAAAAACGGATTTTTACATAAATAAAATGCAATTCTAAGCAACATTCTAATATACGTTTATTACAAATGTCCAATGGTTTGAAAGTTATTTGCTTATGTCATTGCTACTGAAAGTAATATCTGTCTGGCTCTTTATATTCTCTTCCCCACTGGCTCTGACTCCTGAAACAATGTAGCAAAGTCAGCTGATCAAGTGAGGAGAACTGACTTCTGCTACATTGTTTTGAGACTCAGAACCAGCCAAAAGGGACATACACACGAACTGCTTTCATTTGCAATGACATTTGCAACTTTAAAAACACTGAAAATATTTAACTTGTAGCGGTGAGGGAATATTTTCGCCAGGCATGGATTCGCTGCAAAATTCTGTTTTTCACTATAGGCAAGCTATTTGTGAAACTGGAACAAAAAATTTGCCGCAAACACATTTGACGAAAAAAAAAGTTGCACATGTAAAACAAAGTTGCGTACTTAAAAAAGTTGCATGGTAGCGTGAAAAAACTCCTAGTGACTTCAGTGCATGTTGCATTTTTTTTTCCATTTCGTGAATTTTTCAGCAGTTTCGCTGATTTTTTTTGGCAAAGCGACATGGAACTTATTTGCTTATCACTATTAATGTGTTTAAATAATATTCTTGGATTCTCAGGTATGGGATCCATTATGTGTAAACCCTTTATCCAGAAAGTTCAAAATTATGGAAAGATCAACTCCTTTAGACTCCATGATAAGCAAATAATTCTAATTTTAAAAAATGATTCCCTTTTCTCTATAATAATAAAACAGTACCTTGTATTTGATCCCAACTAAGATATAATTAATCCTTATTGGGGGCAGAACAGCCCTATTGGGTTTATTTCATGGTTAAATGATTCCCTTTTCTCTGTAATAATAAAACAGTACCTGTACTTGATCCCAACTAAGATATAATTACCCCTTATTGGGGCAGAACAGCCCTATTGGGTTTATTTAATGGTTAAATGATTCCCTTTTCTCTGTAATAATAAAACAGTACCTGTACGTGATCCCAACTAAGATATAATTACCCCTTATTGGGGGCAGAACAGCCCTATTGGGTTTATTTCATGGTTAAATGATTCCCTTTTCTCTGTAATAATAAAACAGTACCTGTACTTGATCCCAACTAAGATATAATTACCCCTTATTGGGGGCAGAACAGCCCTATTGGGTTTATTTCATGGTTAAATGATTCCCTTTTCTCTGTAATAATAAAACAGTACCTGTACTTGATCCCAACTAAGATATAATTACTCCTTATTGGGGGCAGAACAGCCCTATTGGGTTTATTTAATGGTTAAATGATTCCCTTTTCTCTGTAATAATAAAACAGTACCTGTACTTGATCCCAACAAAGATATAATTAATCAATATTGGGGGTAAAATAATCCTATTGGGCTTATTTAATGTTTAAACGATTTTTTTGTTACATCAAAATTAAGGAAAAATCCCTTATTATAAAAAAATATATTTTTGAATATCCCTTTTAAATAACCAGAAGACATTTTATTCCCAATGCTTAGCGAAGTCCTAAAATGATTTTGCCATGGAGCCCCCCTCTAGTTACCCCACTCGCAATAAACATATTTGTACTGAATGAATGGACATTCAATTAACCATTTACTTCCTTTATTGACATTATCTGTGCAATATATTCTTATAGGGTTTGAACTAGTCTGACGCATTAGGGTGCATTATTATCCTATATTCTGCCCTGTTTATCTCAGGCTGTCAGTCATGCCTTGTGGGTAAGTATGTGGCTATTGTGAGTGCAGAGATTCCTAGCGAGCTGTATGTGTGTGTTATGGGCAGTGTGAGAGCTTTCTATGGGAAACGCTGCTATAAATACAGAGCTTTATCTCAGAAGGAATGTACCTGCTGCTGCTGCTACAATAATAATAGCTCCTGTTCTTTTCTATCTACACTGCTGTCTTCCTGGCCTGCAAACAGGATAGTGGCCCCGACAGTCACTTCATATGAGCCATATGTATATTTATATATATTTATTCTGAGCTTTCGAAACACTTCTTCATCTTCTATGCACCAATTCTTAATGTGGGGCTTGGGCACAAATACCATAACTAACATATTGAATGCCTAGAACAAAGCAGTAAGCTGCTCCTACCCCCACTGTATAGCTACTAAAATCACAACAAGCCCATACACTATACAGGTATGGGACCTGTAATCCAGAATGCTTGGGACTGGAGGTTTTCCAAATAAGGGGGCTTTCTTCAATTTTTGATTTTCATACCTTAAGGCTACTAAAAAATCATTTAATAAATAAACCCAATAGAAATGTTTTGCCTCCATTATGGATTAATTATATCTTAGTTGGGATGAAGTACAGGTACTGTTTTATTATTACAGAGAAAAGGGAATCATTTAACCATTAAATAAACCCAATAGGGCTGTTCTGCCCCCAATAAGGGGTAATTATATCTTAGTTGGGATCAAGTACAGGTACTGTTTTATTATTACAGAGAAAAGGGAATCATTTAACCATTAAATAAACCCAATAGGGCTGTTCTGCCCCCAATAAGGGGTAGTTATATCTTAGTTGGGATCAAGTACAGGTACTGTTTTATTATTACAGAGAAAAGGGAATCATTTAACCATTAAATAAACCCAATAGGATTGTTCTGCCCCCAAATAGGTTGTAATTATATCTTAGTTGGGATCAAGTACAGGTACTGTTTTATTATTACAGAGAAAAGGGAATCATTTAACCATTAAATAAGCCCAATAGGGCTGTTCTGCCCCCAATAAGGGGTAATTATATCTTAGTTGGGATCAAGTACAGGTACTGTTTTATTATTACAGAGAAAAGGGAATCATTTAACCATGAAATAAACCCAATAGGATTGTTCTGCCCCCAATAAGGGGTAATTATATCTTAGTTGGGATCAAGTACAGGTACTGTTTTATTATTACAGAGAAAAGGGAATCATTTAACCATGAAATAAACCCAATAGGGCTGTTCTGCCCCCAATAAGGGGTAATTATATCTTAGTTGGGATCAAGTACAGGTACTGTTTTATTATTACAGAGAAAAGGGAATCATTTAACCATGAAATAAACCCAATAGGATTGTTCTGCCCCCAATAAGGGGTAATTATATCTTAGTTGGGATCAAGTACAGGTACTGTTTTATTATTACAGAGAAAAGGGAATCATTTAACCATTAAATAAACCCAATAGGGCTGTTCTGCCCCAATAAGGGGTAATTATATCTTAGTTGGGATCAAGTACAGGTACTGTTTTATTATTACAGAGAAAAAGGTGGCCTTCCTGTAATTCAGAGCTTTCTGGATAACTGGTTTCTGCATAAGAGATCCCATACCTGTAATACATAAAAACGAACAAATACGATGGTCACTTAATGATGGTGAGCAAAACAGAGCAACTCCTATGTAATTGCTGCTTTCAGTCCAGGTTTATTTATAATAATTCTAATAATGAGGCAGCAGCAGTAGTAATTGCATAGTGGGGGGGCATATATTTTTAGCAGATGTTGTTTGCGCATATTTTCCGCTAAACGCTTCCATTTTGCACTGCTGTGCCGTCTTTTCTTTTATGTGAATTGCGCACACAAATTTGTAAATGAGATTGTGATTTGCATGAGCATGCTCTCTGTGCGCATTTATTATGTAATAATAATAGAATATATATATATATATTATATATATAATACTGCAGAATATATATTCGCAACTTGCAAAATCGATTTAGCGAAATTTAGAGCACTGAAAGCACCAGTCTTGTCCAGTCCATATAAACATGTGCAGGGCAAATATGTTCATTGTGCAAATAATTATGTGCTGCTCAAATTTTATAAATGACCCCCAGTGTATGTAATGCTTCCCGGTGCAGGCACACGTAGACGTTTTTTTCAAGCGTAGGGGCGTATTCCCAGCAAGTGTTTTTCGGCTTGCAGACAATACGCTATGTGTGGCATTAGCATCCTTACAAGGTGCGGGCAGTTTTCCATAAACAATTAGGGGATTTATCAAGGGTCATATTTTGCTCCGTTGCTAAAATGGGCAACTTTCCCTAGCAACCAGGTAGGTGCTGAAATTAACTCTTCCTAACTGAAGAGTTAAACAATAAGCTAAATAATTAAAAAAAAACGCAAATAATAACAAATGAAGATCAAGTGCAAATTGTCTCAGAATAGCATTCTTTACATTATAGTAAAAGTTAATTTTGAAGTAAACAACCCCTTTCATTTTCTGCCTGGCATAGAATATTGTAATACAGGGTATTATGGCCCATCTTGTTGCCCAGTTCCATCTTCCCCCTGAGAGAGCAGGTTGCCTATATAACCCCAACGTTAAGCAGATTGCGCGGATCTTTTCCCCTTGACCCCGCTGCTGATGGGGTTAAGTGAGGGGCTCAGGCTGGTAAATCAGTGCGCACAATTAGTAATTGAGGCTAATAAAATACTTTTCCCCTATCCACTGTGTAATTGGTTTACAGCCCCTTGTGTTTGTTTATTCAGCCGAGCTGCTGTTAAATGGCTTGGGGAGCAATTGCCTAATGGCACAATATTGAGACAAATGCTCCCATATCCTATTTAGGGATAACATGCGATTCCTAGCGGAAACAAGCTCTAAAACTAATGGATCTAGTACGTTATGGGCTCAGGAAACAGCGTATTTACAGAACAACTGATATACATTAAATCCATATCAGCTGAACAGAGAGGCCATCGAGTTAAAGCTACTCTTTCCTCAGAATATTGTGTAGACTTGGGCCTGAAAATAATGTGTTATCCAGAAATCTCCGAATTACAGTAAAGTCATCTCCTATAGACTCCATTTTAATCAAATAATTCAATTTTTTAAAAATTATTTCCTTTTTCTCTGTCACTATAAAACCATAGATTGTATTTGATCTCAACTAAGATATAATTAATCCTTTTTTGAGGCAAAAAAAGTATTAGGTTTATTTAATGTTACAATGATTTTTAGTAGACTTAAAGTATGGAGATACAAATGACAGAAAGATCTCTGGAAAACCCCAGGTGTCGAGTATTCTGGATAACAGGTCTCATACCTGTATACTGAATTTCCTTGGAATTTTTTCCACCCGATATTGCTCTCCAACTCATTATGTCCTATGGCAAAACTGTGGCATATTTTCATTGAAAGTCAAAAATTCTCAAGTTGCATCTATAGGAGAGTGTCACACAGGACAGAGAATACAATGCATAAAAACGACATATCATATATTATTTTTGGCTGATTTTATGATAGCAACTAAACTGCATAAATCCATATTGGTGGTAAAATTATTCTATTGTATTTTTTAATGTTTCAAAATAATCCAGATATACTCATAAATACCTAAAAAACATTCTACTTTATGTTTGGGGCCAATTTATACAATTACTATAGCACAAGTGAGTGCTCTCTGTCTAACTGTTGCTCACCTGTCTGTCCATGCCCCCGTACATACAGTATGTACCCCCATCCACATGAGAAAACATTACAGGCCGCCCCATTTGGCCGCAGTACATGGCATTATTCAGAGCAAGGATGGAGACTCAGACTCAGGCTCATTTAGTCTCCCACTTAGGCAGTTGGTGTAGAAGAGAAGTGCTGAAATAGGGGGAAATGAAGCATTTAAATGGACACGGATTTCCAGGACGTGCAATTAGAGAGAAGTGCAGAGCAAATAGGAGCTGCATGTTTTCCCTGTGTGAGAGCTCAGTCAGCCGGGAGAGTGATCTTTGTCCTGCCCGACTCTCGCCTCCTCCCCATATCGTTGTCACCAAGCCAACCAGCAGGGCACTATCTCCTGGGGTCAGCTCCATGTCCTTTAGCCCCCCTACTGGGGCATTGGCCACTGCTCTCTGGCTACCAGTCTGTGTGACTGGTTATAAGCATATACAATAGTTACTTGCTGCAATGTAAATGCACTTTATTGGGTCTGGAGTGGCCTGGCATGTCCAACATGTCCAGTGCATCCTCAACATATCCTTTGGCTTTCAGGGGCTGCTGGGAGTTGTACCCCAAAAGGCACTGCTTATGCATCCTGGCTTAGGACCAAATGTTATACTCATTGGGACTGGGCTTGATGGCTATGTATTGCACTCTAGGTGCCACTTTCCTAGGATGTCCAGATTGCCCAGCTTTTCAAGAACATCTCCCAGAACTTATTGCCCCTTTTTATTTACGGGGGCACTGGGAGCTGTAGTCACACAAAGCCAAGGGGCCTCATGACTCCTTGGGGGGAGGTGGAATATGTTATGTTCAGTTGTGGAAATAAGGAGTTTTGAGTAGAACAATAAAATAAATATTCTGCTGTTCTGTTCTGGGGATAATTTCCCTACAGATTTATTGGATTACATTTTGACATATTTCTTCTATTTTACCTTGGTAGCTGCATGGCAGTATGGCAGCACCCACGCCTCTGTATATTTACTGATATTTGTGTTTGTTGCCTGTATTAGGTGAATGTGAAAAAAACATGATGTACTATGGGCAGTCAGAATGCTGCGGCTAATGGGTTAGATGTACCAGTCCTGCTCTACTGGGCATTGGCTTTGGTTACGTGGCTAATGTGCTGTATATAACCTGCTGTATTTCAGCTTGAGGCTATAATGCTACTATTCCATTGTAACGATTGCATATTGTTTATGTATTACATTTAGCACACAGGTGGCTACAGAGATTTACAATGTGACCACCAGACCCTGCTGTGGCTGTAGCAAAATGTTATCTGATAACCACTGATTTCAGAGAATCCCCCCTCCCCTTTCTGTTAATCAATAGGTGTGCACTCAGCCCCTGTATTGATAGCAGTGGGATTCCTGCCAGGTAATATCCAACAATGACCCAATTCACTGCTGCTTGGTAAACAGCTCAAAGAAGGTCACTTGGTGATTCTGCCAGAGACTGGGGAGCAGCTGGTACTATTCCCAAGCATAGGGAGTCTGAGCATGCCTTGACATCCCCAGGTCACCCAGCAAAGGATATTCTCGGACCCCATAACTAACATAACCCCACTACCCCACGTACATTGACATGAATGTTCTTTCTGGGTCTATGCTGCACTCCCAAGTAGCAATTAATTCTGCTTTCTCTATTGTCCCATAACTAACTGGGAGCGCTTACCTGGACACCAAAGCACAAATACAGTTTATGCCCCAATTGAACCAGGTATAGGACCTCATTAAGAGTCATTTCCGAGGAAAATTTCATCATGTTGTTTGTTGTCCAATCAGTGGCATGCAATCAAGGGGGATCATGGGAGTTGTAGTCTATTAACAGCTAAACAACCACCAATATGACATTTTATTGATCAGCTGTTAATGATTAATATATATCCATTATATACACGCATACACACGTACCGATACCATTCTTGTACCAGATACAATTAAATTGAAAATTATAGTGCCTGCTGGGAAATGCAGTTTAACAACTTCTAAAGTTTCTCATTGTAAATGTCCCTTTTTATTCTTTATATTGGATTCACCAGACAGACATATTTGTTCAGAGCATGATTTAATTCTAGCCAGGAATCCTCGGTATACGTAAAACCCGAATATGAGTGCAGTTTGTACTATTAATGGCCGAGGTCACGTATAAAGTGCTAAAAGTAGGGAAAATGGTCACCATGAATAGGGAAGGAGCTCTCCTTATCTACTAGTCCTAACCCCTCCCAACAGGTGTCCACTGCCAAGTCACATGTGCAAGGGATGGACCAATCTGGCTGCAGAAGGAAGGCAAGGGACCATTCCCTGCAGGTAAAGCTTACCTGTCACCTAACACAGCAGACTTGAGAGAGAAGTGCAGAGTGATCACCTTATGGTTTCCTCAGCTGCTTATCGCCATGAACACCGATGACCAATATTATCCCCAAGCTCCACTTTACAAAGAGCCTTGTGCGTTCCAGAGGAGTCAGGCGCAGGACTATAACCCAAGCCCCCCAGCATGCCTTTACATGGGAAGGCAGCAGCAAGCAGCCTACAGCAACCCCTTGGTAGCTCTGGACCCCGGCAGTCCTCCAGACATCTCACCGTATGAAGTGCCGCCCATATCCGAAGAGCCCATTGTTCCTCACCTCCATCACCATCACCACCATCATCACCACCATCACCCAGGGATCCCTCACCCCCACCAGCAAATGCCATTCCCAGATGACACTGAATCTGCAACATTAGAGGAACGGAATCGAACCCTTTTACCTTTCCCATGGATGAAATCTACCAAATCCCACACCTGGAAAGGACAGTGGACAGGTGAGCTACAGATCACTTTCATTTAATTGCTGGGGCCTGTACTTTTAATAATAATCAGCCAATCAAATGCTCCAGTAGAGTTGAGCAGCAGTTACTATGTTTGGGCACCATGTTTGTCCCCTTTGTGTATGGGATACCTTAGAGACAGTTACATTTTAACCACTGCTGTGAGATAGGACTTTGGTGAAGCCTAAAGGCACGCTGTACTTTCCATGGAAAGGGAATAGCTGTATAGGAAGTTGTGGAGTAGGAGACTCAGGCTGGGGATTAGAGGCGCAGCACTCATGCATTATTGCTGCTATTGCCTAGTCCCGTGCATGGGAGTCTGGCCGGAAACAGGCAGCATAATGCAGAGCTTGTCTGCCCGTGATTGGCACATTTGGGGAGAAAGCCCTCTATCAGCTCAGAATAGCTCCGTCTCTGGAACAATATTCCTGTATCTCATCGCACAATGTTATCACGGGGCCCATTATGCACTATTTTGTCACACCTGCAAAGCAAATATTTTATTAATAGCTTTGTACAAATAGGCTGTTGAAAATGTATATTCTAGCAATATTCAGGGCAGATATTTTCTGCCCTCTAACCTTGCCCAGACGACGTCAGATACCCGGCAGGAAGTGGGTTTATCACCCCCAAGAGATTGACAGGAGAGCCTGAGCCTGTTTGGGTCACGCGGCCTGGGAATGGCACAATTATTACCTGCACTTTCCTTTCTATTGTCTCCAATGAGTAAATCAAAATTCTGATTTTATTGCAATATTTATATCATTCTTCCAAAATACATTAATCTTTTAAATATCATTTCTATGATTTTATATCAGAAAGTTGACATTTTCTTTCATTATGCAAAAACAGTTTTTGGGTGGATATCCCCTTTATTAACAATTCATAATACAGTATAGGATCCATTATTCGGAAACTCGTTATCCAGAAAGCTTTTAATTATGGGAAGGCCATTTACCGTAGGTCACATTTTAATCAAATAATTCAAACTTTTAAAAATGATTCCCTTTTCTCTGTAATAATAAAACAGTACCTGTACTTGATCCCAACTAGGATATAATTACCCCTTATTGGGGGCAGAACAATCCTATTGGGTTTATTTAATGGTTAAATGATTCCCTTTTCTCTGTAATAATAAACAGTACCTGTACTTGATCCCAACTAAGATATAATTACCCCTTATTGGGGGCAGAACAATCCTATTGGGTTTATTTCATGGTTAAATGATTCCCTTTTCTCTGTAATAATAAAACAGTACCTGTACTTGATCCCAACTAAGGTATAATTACCCCTTATTGGGGGAAGAATAATCCTATTGGGTTTATTTAATGGTTAAATGATTCCCTTTTCTCTGTAATAATAAAACAGTACCTGTACTTGATCCCAACTAAGATATAATTACCCCTTATTGGGGGCAGAACAGCCCTATTGGGTTTATTTAATGGTTAAATGATTCCCTTTTCTCTGTAATAATAAAACAGTACCTGTACTTGATCCCAACTAAGATATAATTACCCCTTATTGGGGGCAGAACAGCCCTATTGGGTTTATTTAATGGTTAAATGATTCCCTTTTCTCTGTAATAATAAAACAGTACCTTGTACTTGATCCCAACTAAGATAAAATTAATCCTTATTGGAGGCAGAACAATCCTATTGGGTTTATTTAATGTTTACATGGTTTTTTTTAGTAGACTTAAGGTATGGAGATCCAAATAAAGCAAAGATCCCTTATCCAGAAAGTCACAGGTCCCGAGCATTCTGGATAATAAGTTCCATACCTGTATAAGAAATGATTTATAATATTATAATACATAAGCATCATAACCTCAGAAACCACATTACTATTGAGGCTGCAGACCATAAAACACTAAGGTGACCTCTGATTATTATTACAAGAATAGGTGCATTATTTCTTTTCATAAACAAAATTCAGGGAGCCATGCAGCAAATGTGACATCACTAAGCCCCAGTTTATTATTGATGACATCATGTAAAGATGTAATTATCTTTATAAAGTTATTTGTGGGTTTGGTAAATTAAACGATTGTTTTGTAATGTCATTCATTATAATCCATGATGTCACTTGTTACTTGTGATTGGTTGTAACTTAAAAAATAAATGTACCCCCTATTGTAAATAAGGATATTAGAATTTAACTAGGAGTTCCATGATCTGTATAAAAGCACTCGGCCTGCAGCCTCGCGCCCATTTGTCACTGAGCTCCTCGGTCACCTCTGAAATCCCTATGTTTTATAATATAATAGGTTGTGAGCCTATCGAGCCCCATAGATCCGACTGGTGGCTGTCCGACTACTACAACTCCCAGTATAACGTGATAGCCTTATTGCTATTATGGTTAAATGAATATATCCATTTTAAGGTAGCATTAAATGACACAGTAATACATACTTATGGGTATGGGATCTGTTATCCGGAAACCCATTATCTAGAAAGCTCTGAATTACGGAAAGCCTGTCTCCCATAGACTCCATTTTAATCAAATAATTCAGATTTTTATAATTGATTTCCTTTTTTCTTTATAAAAATAAAACAGTACCTGTATTTGATCCCAACTAAGACATAATCAATCCTTATTGGCGCAGAAAAATCCTTTTGGGTTTAATTAATGTTGTATTGATTTTTTAGGGGACGTAAGGTATGAAGATCCAAATTACGGAAAGACACCTTATCCGAAAAACCCTTGGTCCTGAGCATTTTGGATAATGGGTCCTATAATTTTACTACTTATTAGAATAAATAAAGAAATGTATAACATCATTAACAAAGCCACAATATCGGCACAGCTATGGGATCTACCTGTTCTCCAGGAAGTGACAGGAATCCTATTTCCCATAGGGTCCTATTTAAACAGTTTTAATTTTTGTCCGTTACCCTGCAATTAACAAAAATATCCTATTTTTTTCAATGCCTAAAAGTTTTTAGTAGCCTCGGGGCACAGTGCTCAAAATTACTGGCACCCCAAGGTCCTAAGCAATCTGGATAACGTCTCGTACCTGTAGTAATAACTGAGACAGCTACCATTATTATCTTAATAGTTAATGATAATAAAAAGGATTTCCAAAAATGTTTAAATGGCTATAGGATATGAAAGTACCGGAAATGTGTCATAACGACCAGCAACGTTCATTTATTTATTTATTGCATTAGTATTGGGGGGCCCTTCGTATCCAGCAAATTATTTCTAGCGCTAATTCTTACTGTCACCTAAAGGAAAAGTATTTCTTGTCTTCAAACTGGCAACTTTGATTTCCCCTGGGATCAATATTTACCCTGTAGTTGAATGTACTGATATAACGCTGTTACTTAGTCATTATCCAATCAATGCAATCGATATTTTATAGGACGGCAACAGATTATTCTATGTAGGATGTAGCACAGAGAGACTTTTCTCGCTGCCATTCTCGTACCATAGAGGATAAAATCGCATCAGTGAATATTATATGGAGTACTGAGAGCAGGCACCTTAGTAATTGTGCAGCTCATTTGGGGCAGCCATACTGTTGTTTTGCCTTGGTTATTTATTTTTAATAAACTAATTTATTTACTTTTTCAAGCAACACGGTGCCTGTGGTCATGCAAATCTACAGTATTCTTGTCTTAAGAAAGCAATACATTTCTTGTTTTACTCCCATTTACAGATTCAGTTTCAGAATCCACCATTGTTTATTAAATTGCCCTTCTACCAATGTAGCCCCGAACTTGTTTCCTGCAGTAGTGTTGGCCAGACCCCTTAGCTCTTGTCCAACTATATCTCGCAGGATCCCTGTAACAGGGATTTTCAGTTCTTAGAATGAGGGACTGGGCTGCATCTCCCAGTATCCCCCTGACTACCTTTGCTTTTCAAGGGGTGCTGTTTGTCATAATTCAGTAAGAGCTGATAGGCCAGAGAAGCTGGACATCCCCGGTCCAAAGTACTCCAGTAAAGTGCATAAATATAGCAGCTAGCAACGAACACAGAGTAGCCATACAACATAATCAATGCAATTCAATAAAAGGCAGTTGGCGGTTGTTGTGTTTCCGCACTGTATAATTACTAAGTACAAAGTGAGGAGCCAAAACTTCACTCGGCCGTGCCACTAAGGCATCAGGCCCTGGCCCAGTTCTGGCCCAGTATAAGAAAACCACCATTGTCAGTAATTTAATCGGTTCCAAGCACTAAAGCCTGAAGAAGTCACGCGGTATATAAATCAATGGACTGAAAGCGTAGACTCTGATCCGAGGAAGAGCTACTCTTATTCCCTTTGCCCTCTTACTGGGACTGGGACAAACCCATATGTTTCCCATGTTATCAAAAATCCACTCACTTCAACCAGGGGGTTCCCGCGAATGCGGAAGTTTACTGAACATTGTATTTCTAAGTAAATGAATGTTTAATTTATTAAGGAATATAATAACAACATTGTACATATCATCATATTTTTAAACACACTGTGCTTTGCTATTACTTCGTATTACAAGGGGAGTAATATTTGTCAAAATATTGGTGGCAAATTGGTGTCACAAAGTGATTTTATTCCACTGAAGCTCCACCCAGTTTGGGCAATGAAAAAGCGGCAAAAATTTAATTTCTGTATCATTTCCTGAGAGTATTTTGAGAGCTATTTGGATTTAAGAGACACAAAACCATTTTTCAATTCTGTACCTTCCCCAGAACCTGCTTTGCTAGTCTAGACTAGTTTAGCATTGGGGGCTAGTATTGGGGGCTAGCACTGGGGACTAGTATTGGGGGCTAGTATTGGGGGCTAGTATTGGGGCTAGCATTGGGGACTGGTATTGGGGGCTAGCGTTGGGGCTAGCATTGGGGGCTAGTATTGGGGGCTAGCACTGGGGACTAGTATTGGGGGCTAGTATTGGGGCTAGCATTGGGGACTGGTATTGGGGGCTAGCATTGGGGGCTAGTATTGGGGGCTAGCACTGGGGACTAGTATTGGGGGCTAGTATTGGGGCTAGCATTGGGGACTAGTATTGGGGGCTAGTATTGGGGCTAGCATTGGGGGCTAGTATTGGGGGCTAGCATTGGGGGCTAGTATTGGGGCCTAGCACTGGGGACTAGTATTGGGGGCTAGTATTGGGGCTAGCATTGGGGACTAGTATTGGGGGCTAGCATTGGGGGCTAGTATTGGGGAACAGTATTGGGGGCTAGCATTGGGGGCTAGTATTGGGGGCTAGCATTGGGTGCTAGTATTGGGGGCTAGCATTGGGTGCTAGTATTGGGGGGATAGCATTGGGTGCTAGTATTTGGGGGATAGCATTGGGTGCTAGTATTGGGGGGATAGCATTGGGTGCTAGTATTGGGGGATAGCATTGGGTGCTAGTATTGGGGGATAGCATTGGGTGCTAGTATTGGGGGCTAGCATTGGGTGCTAGTATTGGGGGATAGCATTGGGTGCTAGTATTGGGGGATAGCATTGGGTGCTAGTATTGGGGGATAGCAATGGGTGCTAGTATTGGGGGCTAGTATTGGGTGCTAGTATTGGGGGCTATCATTGGGGGCTAGAGGCCCCAAAAACAAGGCATTTGACAAAAAAAATGTTCTATCTTCAGTATATTGTGGAATTTTTCTGAAAATGCTGTAATGTTGTATACGGTGGAGAATGCTCTCATTGTACTTCAATAAATATTTTACATTCTGCTATTAAACTGTGTTTCCTCAAATGCCCTGAGAGATTTAATTTAATTAAAATAATGGCTGTTTCTTCTCTCTATTCTGGAAAAGAAATTCTATTTTTGATCAGAGGCACTACAGAGCTTTATGCAGAACTATTTCTTCCATAGGACTATTAAAATTGCATTGGAGGTATTTTTTATAGGTTTTGTTACAGAAAAGTTTGTCTTGTGACAGAGGGGAGGACTTTGATACCTCACAGTAAAATAAAAAGTGAATTTTTACACCATTCTTGTATTATAAATGTGCCCTACAGCTCAGATACAGATACATTTCCAAACTATCCATAAATTAGAGAATTACATCTCAGTTGAAAAGGGAAAAGGGAATCATTTAACCATGAAATAAACCCAATAGGGCTGTTCTGCCCCCAATAAGGGGTAATTATATCTTAGTTGGGATCAAGTACAGGTACTGTTTTATTATTACAGAGAAAAGGGAATCATTTAAACATGAAATAAACCCAATAGGGCTGTTCTGCCCCCAATAAGGGGTAATTATATCTTAGTTGGGATCAAGTACAGGTACTGTTTTATTATTACAGAGAAAAGGGAATCATTTAACCATTAAATAAACCCAATAGGATTGTTCTGCCCCCAATAAGGGGTAGTTATATCTTAGTTGGGATCAAGTACAGGTACTGTTTTATTATTACAGAGAAAAGGGAATAATTTAACCATTAAATAAACCCAATAGGGCTGTTCTGCCCCCAATAAGGGGTAATTATATCTTAGTTGGGATCAAGTACAGGTACTGTTTTATTATTACAGAGAAAAGGGAATCATTTAACCATTAAATAATCCCAATAGGGCTGTTCTGCCCCAATAAGGGGTAATTATATCTTAGTTGGGATTAAGTACAATGTATTGTTTTATTATTACAGAGGAAAAGGAAGTCATTTTTAAATATTTGAAATATTGGATTAAAATGTGATCTATGGTAGGTCGCCTTCCCGTAATTCAAAGCTTCAAATCTGGGTTTCCAGATAATGGATCCCCTACCTTTACCTGTATGTATAAATTTGGGTGGAAAATGATTTATAATATTTGGGCATATGTAACACCATTTCCATCCCCTTTCACTATAGCATTAGGAACAGCAGCCATAACAATGTGCATATTATACAGGTTTAAATATAAGTTTTAGTTACCCTTAATTTGCCTTCTATTCAGCTTTCTGTCTCGCCACAGGCGTAGCGCTCTCGGCTGTACAGCCATTATATTTATCCACTGCATAACAAAAAGCCCAAAAACGTTTTTCATGTCCATATTATTCATTCTAATACTTCTTTAAAAGAAACTGTACAATGCAGATAAATTGAATTATACGGGAATTTCAGTTATATTACTGGAGATTGTTAAGGTGGCAGCTGCACCCTCATCTTCACGTAAAATCGTTCTTGGAAAAAAAGACTGTTTTTTTTCAGCGATTTGTATTCTGTTGGGCTGCGCTGTGTTTATTGAAACATTTTTTTTCTGAAAATAATCAATACACAATTGCTGTTAGCAGGGGACAAATGTGACAGGCTCCAGCTCCTGGGTAGGACAGTAGATACGCTGCTGTTGCATGTGTGCCCGGGACAATCATTTTGCAATGCACAGTGCTGAGTGTATTTTCTAGCAGATAATTGGCAGTGGGGATTTTTCTTACGTTATGTGCAGCAGAATTATGAATACTGTAGGCTTGAAATTCTTCAATTCATTTTTTTATTTTAATTTGTCCATTTAATGCAGTCAATATTCATTGCTAGAACAGGTTTCTCTGTAGTACTTTGTACTTGATCCTAACTCAGATATAATTCATCTTTATTGGTGGCAAAACAATCCTATTAGATTTATATATTTTTAAAAAAATTTTTAACAGCCTTAAGGTGGTGATCCCAGTTACGGAAAGATCCCTGATCTGGAAAACAGGTCCTGAGCATTCTGGAAAATAGATCCAATACCTGTATGTTTATAATGTAATTCTATGTGCACATTATTCTGCATATGATAAATATAGAGGAAAACCCCTTGTATTGGTTATAGGTAGTTTTTGTATGTTTAATGCACACACTACACTTTTAATGCATCCATTTCTTGTAGAACACTGCAGAATAAGTTGGCATCTTGTTCATTATATGTTATTATTATTATTATTATTATTATTATTATTATTATTAATGTTATGTATAATAATAATAATAATAATAATAATAATAATAATAATAATAATAATAATAATAATAATAATAATAATAATAAGTATTATTATTATTATTATTTCCATTACAGTTGAACATACAGAATAATATTGAAAAATATATTTTCTATTTATGATTAAGTGGTGCTAATTTTATAAATCTCATAAACCTCATAGAATTCAGATTGTTCCCTTGGTGCATAAGATAATGAACACATTTAGGATTTTTCATTTTCTTGACTGAGAATAACTGCATTTATGAAACTTGTTTGTTTAGCTAATGAAATGTACTGGCAGGAAATGGCCGTTTTACTTAATGGGAGAAATACCTCACATCCTCACATATAAATTTACAAAGATGTATATACAGGTATTGGATCCGTTATCCAGAAACCCATTATCCAGAAAGTTCTGAATTACAGAAAGGCCATCTCCCATTTTAAAGTAAATAATTCTAATTTTTTATTCTGTAAAAAAATGGTACCTTGTACTTCATCCCAACTAAGGTATAAAAAATCCTTATTAAAGGGAAAACAATCATATAAATGCAATATATAAATATTTTTTTAGAATGCTTAAGGTATGGAGAGCCAAATTATGGAAAGATCCCTTGCCTAGAAAACCCCAAGTCTCTAGCAATCTAGACCCATACCTGTATTGATATTATTGAATTATAAATAATGGCAAGGGCATTGGAAAACTGGAAAGACTGAGACTAAACCCTTTATCGGATGAGCATTTGTCTTCCCTGTCCCTATATGGGTTTCACCAAGTTACTCTTAATGGTTGGGATCCGTTATCCGGAAACCCATTATCCAGAAATTTCCGAATTACGGAAAGGCCGTCTCCCATAGACTCAATTATAAGCAAATTCTAATTTTTGAAAATTATTTCCTATTTCTCTGTAATAATAAAACAGTACCTGTACTTGATCCCAACTAAGATATAATTACCCCTTATTGGGGGCAGAACAGCCCTATTGGGTTTATTTCATGGTTAAATGATTCCCTTTTCTCTGTAATAATAAAACAGTACCTGTACTTGATCCCAACTAAGATATAATTACCCCTTATTGGGGGCAGAACAGTCCTATTGGGTTTATTTAATGGTTAAATGATTCCCTTTTCTCTGTAATAATAAAACAGTACCTGTACTTGATCCCAACTAAGATATAATTACCCCTTATTGGGGGCAGAACAGTCCTATTGGGTTTATTTAATGGTTAAATGATTCCCTTTTCTCTGTAATAATAAAACAGTACCTGTACTTCATCCCAACTAAGATATAATTACCCCTTATTGGGGGCAGAACAGCCCTATTGGGTTTATTTCATGGTTAAATGATTCCCTTTTCTCTGTAATAATAAAACAGTACCTGTACTTGATCCCAACTAAGATATAATTACCCCTTATTGGGGGCAGAACAGCCCTATTGGGTTTATTTCATGGTTAAATGATTCCCTTTTCTCTGTAATAATAAAACAGTACCTTGTACTTGATCCCAACTAAGATATAATTAATCCTTATTGGGGGCAGAACAATCCTATTGGGTTTATTCAATATTTAAATTATTTTTAGTAGACTTAAGGTATGGAGATCCAAATTACGGAAAGACCCCTTATCCAGAAAACCCCAGGTCCCGAGCATTTTGGATAACAGGTCCCATACCTGTACAGGTAGGGGTATTATTATCCAGAATTCTAAGCACCTGGGGCTTTCTGAATTTTTAGAATTGTCGATCACCATACTTTGCTTATGTGAACTCAGTGTTTTCCACTTGGGAACAGAATTCTACATAAATATCTACAAGGATCCATTAAAAACATCTACAGAATATGCCTGGAAATAAGGTTAATAGCTATACTGGTTAATATATAAGTTCTACTCATAGTAACAGCAATGGCCCCATTTCTGAAGCCAGTGTTACACAGGGATGTTGGATCAATTCAATCAACCCTGGGCAAAGGGGCCCCTGGGCATTTGATTTCATGGCTGTTTTTATTTTAGTGCTCCACCCCTATATATATAAATGTCTGGGCACTACTGTTGCTGTCTATGTTAGGATAATACTATTATGATGCTGGGGTGATCACACACAGGTCTGAAAATTTTGGGGGGATGATTCTGGCATAACCCTGTCGGTATCCATTAGATCCAGCTTTTTTGTTCTTGTTTATTGGAGATTTTAGTCACTCAAGTCAAACACTACTGACACTGGCGAGAAGCAATTTCCCAAGCGGCTAAGATTTCCCACTAAAGAAAATCCCAGCAGTCCAATAACCCCTATGTCATAGGCCTGAATTAAACCATACTACTAATAAAAAACACAATCATCAATGCAACTGCAATAGTGGGGAACTGCAGATCTACCGATACCTTTAAAAAAATATAATACAGGTATAGGATCCGTAAACCCATTGTCCAAAAAGCTCCAAATTATAGGAAGGGCATCTTCCGTAGACTCCAATTCAAAATTTTACAATATATTTCCTTTTTTTCTGTAATAATAAAAAACTTGCCCCAAACGAAATTATTTTTAAGTAGACTTAAGGTATGGAGATCCAAATTACAGAGAGACCCTTTATCTGGAAAACCCCAGGTCCCAGGCATTCTGGATAACAGGTCCCATCCCTTTACTTCTCTTTTCTTTATATATTAGGAAAATAAAGAATAATATTGGTTTGTTCAATGTTAATCCCCCAAACAGATTCATGCCGTACTGTACATTTGATATCAGACTAAAGGTGAACAAACAGTAAATGGTAGCTTACGGTCTAGTGAGTAGAGCTGGATACATTCGTTTAAGATTTGCAATACAGAATTATGCTAAGCTGAAGTATAAATTCTGAATAATATTTTATTTAAAGGGGAAACATGAGGGTGAGCAAAGGGGAACGGATGGGATATCGCAAAAGGATAATGGATTGTATGAAGGAAAGCTCGCTAGCGGCGGGTGAAAAATTATAATTTTGTAGCATAATTATCAAAGGGTGAACAAAAAATGTAGACAGATACGGCATTCCGTGCCACTCGCAGCCTAGCAAAGAGCTAAAAAGGCGGAATGTTTTGTTGATTTTGCTAAGGAATAACTTTATTGTTAAGGAATAACTTTATGAACGAATTGACTCTTAAATAACTCATAACCTACTTTTAATCGAAAAGAAAGACGACGCAGGGTATTAATTGCTTTCTAAAGCCACAAGTATACACTGCAATGTATAAGGTGCATAAATACAGCCCTCCTGGCGCCAGGTATCCAGACGGTATGTAGAAACCTACGTGCTTCATATCACTTCTATAGATTAAGGCTGATACCACATGCCTCATTCGCAAACACCTTCAGCTCCTCTACATGTTAAATGCCTCCATCTAAACCACCATCGCCTTCTGGAGTAGTTCCTCCCATATGACCCATGATTCCAAACAAGGCTGCTGCCAAACAGAACTGCAAGAGTGTGAATATGTGAATATGGTCACATGATTGTATTTTTATACAAGTATAGGGCTTGTGATCCAGAATGCTTGGGACCTGGGGTTTTCTGGGTAAGGGGTCTTTCCATAATTTGGATCACTTTAAATCATTTAAATGTTAAATAATCCCCAAAGGACTGTTTTGCACCCAGTAAGGATTCATTATATCTTCAAATCAATTAGAAGTTCTGTATTATTAATACAGAGAAAAAGGAAAATATTTTTGAAAAATTTGGATTTTTGTTAAAATTCGGCAATGGCCTTCCTGTATGGATAACGGGGTTTCTTGATAAAAGATCCCATACCTGTATGTTTGTTAGGCTTTCACAAAGGGAATACCACATTCTCCTGTTTTTCTGTTGCTTTTTATTATTGCTAAACAATTATTATTAAATATATCATGTAAAAATAAATGAATTCTGATAATGTGAAAATGGTCCCACAAAATCAGCAGATAAAGCAAAAGCAACACTCCAACCTGCTGAGCCTAAAAACCCTTTATATTTTCCTTTTCTCCAATTTCATTATAATATTTCCAACAATGTCATTTAATAAATAATGTACTCATTGCAGAATGCTCAAGAGAACATCCCATTTAGTAAGAGAATTTTGCACAATTTTGGCACACAATTATTGCGTAGGAATGCAGATACAGTTTCATGGGATTGTTGCAAATTCAAAAATGGAACGATTATACTTTAACTTTGCATTAATATGTTTGTTGACAGTAATTTTCCAATTTTTTTCAAATATCAAATTTTTTATCATTTATAATTTTAAAATTATTTTTATAAACACAATATCTAGTTAACTGTATCTATAACAACACAAACCAAACATGTCACTGTAATAGTTATTCCATTGTGTGTGATAAAAAGCTGTAATGTAAAAGCTCACATTTGCATGGTATCTAGTAAATCACAAGCAATTGTACAACATTGTGATGCTTAGATTTCTTTTAACAACAACATTCTGCTTATTCCTTATCCGGAAAGGCCATCTCCCATAGACTCCATTATAAGCAAATAATTCTAATTTTTAAAAATGGTTTCCTTTTTCTCAGTAAGAATATAACAGAACCTTGTACTTGATCCCAACTAAGGTATAAACAATTCTATTGGGTTTATTCAATGATTAAATGAATTTTAGCAGAGTTTAAGTTATGGAGATCCAAATTACAGAAAGATCCCTTATCCCAAAAACCCCAGGTCCCGAGCATTCTGGATAACAGGTCCCATACCTGTATTTACTTTCAATAAAAATCCCTTAATACCCTTCCAAATATGCTTTCTAATATGAGTCACAAATAGCAAAATGACAATCTGCACAGATTGGAAAATACAAGTAATAAAAAACATTCACACTCTTTTCTCTGTTTTATTCCCTAAAATTTAGTGGACAAATATTGTTTATAAAAAAGACGCTGCATGTTTCACTTTCATTTTTGGGTAAATATTGAGAGCAGTATTTTATCTTAATTCGATCCAAAACCCCCAGTAATTTGTGTTTCTGTTCAGTCCCTGCATTTCTGTTTTCTCTGGAAATTTAGTACAGGTATGGGACCTGTTATCCAGAATGCTTGGGACCTGGGGTTTTCCGGATAAGGGGTCTTTCCGTAGCTTGGATCTCCATACCTTAAGTCTACTAAAAAATCAATTAAACATTAATTTTAAAAATGTGAATTATTTGATTAAAATTGAGTCTATGGGAGATGGCCTTTCCGTAATTCGGAACTTTCTGGATAACGGGTTTCTGGAGAAGGGGTCTGATACCTGTACAATAGAAATACTAAAACTGCATCAAGATAATTAACATTCAGTCTTTTATTTTCTACAAAATGTTAGACTGATACAATTTAACTTGATTATTTTATATTAATATAAGTGGGAAAGAGATACAGGTTGAAATGAATGTGCCTGCAATTTATTTTTAATTTGACATTTTTAAAAAAAATTGTATTCACCAGAGAAAACCCTAATAGAAGGGCAAACAACAGAAAAAATCTCCCTCAAAGAATTAAGCTGAAACTACATGAGGGGCAGTGTTTCTGTTTTCTCCTTAAAAATTAAGTAGGAATAATAATTTAATTGTTAATTCATAAAATGATATAAGCATATTGATATATTCAAGCAATTTGTGGGACTTTTTGGAGCAACATTTCTATATTTCTTTAACCCCATATTTAGTTATATCTCTCATAGAAATAACCGCTCATATTATTGAATGGGATAGAATGACATTATATTTAACACAGGAAGGCAGATTTATTAATTTTCGAGGTCGAGGGGGGAAAAAACTTGATCAAAGGGGAAAAAAGCAACAAAACAAGTGTTTTTGAACACAAGCTTATTTCAGAAAAAGGTGACAGATAGTGATGAGCGAATCTGTCCCGTTTCGCTTCGCCAAAAAGATGCGCAATTAGTTGTGTGTGTCTTAAAAAAAGAACCAACACCTGCAACTTTTTTTTTGATGCAGGCGACACTTTTTTGATGTGGGAGACAATTTTTACGAGGCGAATTTTGACGCCCGTTTTGTGAAACAATCCACCAATGGTGAAATGTGGAAATTTGCCCCCACTCCATGCCTGCTGAATAATTTTGCCCGTCACTAGTGACAGAATATTCTCAGTTACACTTTTTTACAGAAGAAAAATTGTCCCCAAGTAGGAATCACGCTGTTCCGTTCTTTTTTAACCGGCCTACAAATCTCAAATGTTTGAATGACCTGGGAAGTAAATAAACTTGTTACAGACGATCCCCACTGACTCCCTAGATTTTACCTGCCATGTTTTTTTCTTTTGACAAATCCTGACTAAGGTTTCCAAAAATTATTCCCACATATATACACCAATCAAAATAAAAAAACACAATCTCAAATATTAAAATGTGACCTGTAAAAGATTCCCAGAAGCTGGAAATTCTTCACATTTACTAAACTGTCAGGAAAGGGTTTAACAAATTGACACATTAATCAAAGCAAATGAACGCGTCTATTCATCAGAATGTGCCGTCAAACACCATTCTATTCATTACGAGGCTTAGATATAACACCCCTCCGGATTATTAGTTGGATTATTTGGGATTTATTTGGGGCTTTACAATTTGGACAAATTGTTCCAGTGCTGAAATAATCTTAGTAAATCTAACAAAGCTAAATAATTGGAGAAAAAAACCATAAAATATAAAGACCAGCTGGAAATGATCTCAGAATATCACTGTCTACATCATATTTCAATTTGAATAAACTTAAATAATAATATTTTACCAAAGCTGAATGTTTGCTGATTTATTAAAAAAAATATTCATAATTTTCTTTTCAATTATTTTTATTAATTTTTCACATTAAATAAGGTGGACTGAAATACAAAGTCCTTAAGGAAATAACTGGGAAAAGGGGGATTTCAATCATTTTCAATGGGTCTAGAATCTTTCAAAAAAATTTCAAAAGATTTGAATTTACTTAGATTTTAGATTTCAAAGTTTTCTCAGCTATCATACATCCAGCTTCTGGTAGGTATTAAAGGAATACTGTCATGGGAAAATATGTTTTTTTCAAAACGCATCAGTTAATAGAGCTTCTCCAGCAGAATCCTGCATTGTAATCTGTTTTTCAAAAACACAAACAGATTTCTGCCATTTTTGCCATTTAATCAGGGGCGGGCCAAGCCAACCGGGCGCCCTAGGCAACCCGGTCGGCCAACTCCGCCCACCCACCCCCAACGGCACATGCGCGCCAAAGCACAGGAGGAGGTGCAGGGGGGGGGTGCGCAATGCCAATGACAAAGTAGCACTAGGGGTAGGCAGGAGAGGCTCCTGTCTGGCGCCCCCCAATCATTGCGCCCTAGGCAGCTGCCTCTTCTGGGTACCCCTAGTTCCGGCCCTGCATTTAATATTTTCATAGCGCACAGTTATGCTGCCAAATACAATCCTTGGCAGTCTATGTTATATAGGTGATACCGCAGTGACACTTGATAATAAATAGACAATAGTTACATTCATGGGCACGGTAATCATTAATAGCAAATACACACACAGAATAGGGAGGGGGGAAAGCAAAAACCCTCTTTAATTTTGTCATTGTCCCTCCTTTTGGGGGTTGTAAAAGGATGTCTATACATAGAGACAAATATAAATTGCTGGTACCTAAACCGACAACACTACTTATTGTTCTGAAATGCTATAAGACCTTTTTTCGAGCAAAAGCATTGTCAATCAATCGCTATTGGAATCGCTGAAAGTAAAACCCACTGAGCGGGAAGTCGCTGCATTCGCCCATTGCACTGAATGTCATTTGTAATTGTGGGCAGGGAGTATGACACTTGGATTTATGGGAAATAGAATCGCTCCGTTGTGGAAATCTTTAGTAATCACTAAAGTCGGAAAAGACGAACGACTTGTCGCTGGAACTCGCTTTTTAATAATCGTAGCAACTAAATCTCCCCGTGGGACATTAGCCTCACTGATTTGCTTAAATCCCTGAGCATTGAGGATCCACAGAGATTGTTTGATACTTTCTTCATCCGTTAAGGTGGCCAAACATGCCAAGATCCACTAGCTTGGCGGTCCTTCTCCTGATATCCCCACCTACGGGTGGGCGATATTGTGCCAATTCAATCATTTCTGGGGCCAAGCAATCTAATTAAAAAGACCAGTATAGGCTTCAGTTGGTTCGGGGGACTGCATCAACGAGCCAATGCGGTCCCCGATCCAACTAATTTTCAAACCAGCCGTGCAGGCCGTCATTAGTGCCCAGTCTATGGGGCCAATATCGGCAGCTAGAATAGCCCATGTATGGCCACCTTTAGTGTCTTGGGACCCACATTTTCATTGCCCTTCTTTTAACCTGGAGGAAGATACTGTATATCGTCATGACTGTCATACCTCCTTACATGTATGAATGGCCCCTAGGTATATCCTTTTCTGCAGGTTGTAGGTTTCAAGAAATGAATATAAGTGAATATAAAGAAGAAAAAACATATTTGTGAGCATTATTATATATGTTTGGGTTTCACGTGGAGGTCACTGTAAAGACACATCCAACTTTAAGAGACATCACTATCTCACAGGTGGAATTCAGTGGGAATTGTACATATATAAATATATACACTCATTGGGCTCATTTACTTGGGACCCTTCAGAAATAGGACGTACATTTCTATGCATAATAAAAGATGCTAAAGGGACTATAGTCAGGTAGCTCTGTCATAAATCTTATCTCATCCTCAATATACAAACAACTCTTTCTAATCATCTTTGTTGCTAAATTGATTCTTTGGCCACGGGGAATCCCTGTGTAGAGATTAACAACATCATAGCTGGAAGGAATTAGTTGGCCTATTGTCCTGTGAAGTTACAATGTTATTGTTACTTTTTATCTTTCTATGCAGGCCCTCTCTTGGTCATATTGTCTCTTGTTTAAACCACTGCCTGGTTGCTAGGGCAAAATTAGGCCTTATAATAATAATATCATTGTCAAGTTAATTTAACGTTGGACTATGCCTTAAAGAAAGCTCACTAATGCACTAATTAATGAATTATACAAGTAAATGATGGAACAGTGTCCTGACTTGAATCCAACATACCTTCCTCCATTTCAGCCTTAGCTCCTTCTGCATTTCCAGATGGGAATGACTGTGTAATTTAGCTGTTGATTTATCATTGCAGAAATATTTAAGTTCTGTAAAAAATGTTCTCAGGAAGAATTGGTGGACAATAGCAGTTTCCTATAGACATAAAAAATTCAGCTTTATGAACATGTGTCTTTTTTCAACCCAACTTCCTATGTTACTATGACACATCATCAAAGCATGCTAAAAATTTTCTTTTTGGGTTTAGGTCTGGGAATTGGCCTTGGCCAACAAAGGAGTTTATATTTACCTATGTACAATTGGCTCATACCCATTATAAGTTTCCTTACACAAGGCAACTTATCTTCTTCAGGAGTTGCCAATTCTTAAGTTTTTTGTGGTCTGTGCTCACAATGTTGTTGTTTTGGTTCATTTAAACAGTGTAGACCATCAAATCCGCCTCTTGGTAGCCTTTCTGATCATTCTTCATGCCATCGGGTTTGGTGATTTAATGAGGGAGTTCAGTGTTGCTATACGGCTTACAAACATGACTGTGAGGAAGAATTCTCTCCCTTCAACCAGTGTTTCCTGCTGAATTATTCCTATTTCCAATGGATCTAAGCAAGACCTTTCCAGGGCCATATAAACAGGGGGTTTCTAGTTTCTATTTGATCGAGAGTTTGCTCAATAGACACATCTATTGCAATCTTATCTTGAGGTGTGACTTTTCTATTGGAACCAATATTAAGTTATGGAATTGGGTTACAACGGATTGTTGGTGCATTTTAGTTTTGAATCTGCTGTTCCACTGAGATCTATGAAGCCCATTATTAACAATGAGAGCTTCATTTACTGGTGTCATTTAGTTGTGCCCCTGGGCTACCAATCAAGGGAATTATAACACAGTAGGAGAATTATGGGACATGATAAGTAATAGCCTGTGACAATCGCTGCGTAGTAAAAAATTAAAACTGTAGGTTTATAAAAGCTGGGAAACACAAACCAACACCTCTTAATATCTCCATGAAACACAAATAGAAAACGAGCCATGTGTTTTTTTTTTATTCAAACAAGGAATGAAATGTCTCCTACAAGTCTTTGGAAAGCATAACCATTAATCCAGCAAACCTTTCATGGATTTATCAGTGTAGCTATATTTTTATCATGGCTTGGACTTATCAGATGCAAATTATAACATGTAAGGAATAGGACTTATTGATCCATCCTCATAAATAGACGCCATCAGTCTTTGGGACTAATAATGAACCAAGCGACAAAAAAAAGACCAAAGTTCAGGTAAACAAATTGATCTTGGAAAAACGAATGTATATTTGTTCTGTGTTGCTATATCACACAACAATAGCCTTAGACAAGCACCCCATACAGCATATAGCCCAGAACTCGCAGCCAATAAGTTATTGATATCATATTTTTAGATGGTAAACTAGTGATTTTTACCTCTTTAAAGGTTACTCTTTCTCACAACTTTACAAATTGGCAACTTTACAAATGTGCCGCTGCATATTTCCGTGCTTGGGACAGAACACTTGAGAGCCAGAGAAACTACAACTGTGTATTAAGGATCAGTAATCACTCTTTGCTTTTCTATGGGCACACATGCGCAATGCCTTTCCAGGGGGGCATTGCCCCCGCCATACGATAACAAGCATGGGGGCAATGATACCAAGCATGGGGGCAATGATAAAGGAGCGTGAACTACGGGTAGGCAGGGGAGGTACCTGTCTGGCCCATCATCGTTGCACCCTAGGAAGGTGCCTCTCCTGCCTACCCTTAGTTCCAGCCCTGCCAAATATTATTGGAAATGCTTATCTCCGTCAAGATAAAATCTGTTTAGACAAATATCAGCGGTGCAGACCATTTTTTCCATTCTGCAATCAGATTTCCTTGAGTCTAAATAATGCAGAAGAACCACCATGTATTCCCTTGTGTGATCTACCAAAGATAAAACACCTTGAAGCCAATTATTTGGGCACAACAGCAGGTTGGCCCACACATTTGGGTCCCTCTGGAACTTTGGGCCCTGGACCCTACCTGAGCAGTAATTATAACCCGCCTCTGCATTCCACACATTTTTACACCAAATCAATTCATGTTTTCGTTTCTCCCTGCCCCTAGGAGGGGGTCCCAGACTGTTTCAGCTCTCATGCATGGACACCCCTCTTGTTAAGCTCTGAATTGTCCCCTAAGCTTACCAACAGAACTGGAATTGAGTTTTCACCCTTGTACTTTGTAACTACTGGTTCCCTAGGACTTCATATTTGTGGTGATTTATGACACAGAAAAGTGGTTAAAATCAAAGGTCCATTATTAGAACAGGCTATTCCAGAATGCGGAAAGGAATACTGTCATGGGAAAACATGTTTATTTCAAAACCCATCAGTTAATAGAGCTTCTCCAGCAAAATCCTGCATTGAAATCCATTTTTTATATTTGATTTTGAAATTTTACACGGGGCTAGTCATATTATTCATTTCCCAGGGTGCCACAGCCATGTGACCTGTGCTCTGATAAACTTCAGTCTTACTTTACTGCTGCGCTGCAAGTTGGAGTGATATCCCCCCCTCCCAGCAGCCGATCAGCAGAACAATGGGAAGGGAGCAAGAAGGCAGCTCCCTGCATTGCTTATGTCCCATGGAGCGAGTTAGTTGCCATAGATAGATCTCTGCTACAGGGGGCGATTAACCACTTTGAAATGCCTCCTGCAGGCAACTTCATGCAACTTCAGAAAGCTGAAGAGATGTGTAGTAGAGATGTAGCGAACTGTTCGCCGGCGAACTAATTCGCGCGAACATTGGGTGTTCACGAACGCGCAAGTTCGCGAACTTTTCGCGTATGTTCGCAATTTGGGTTCGCGTGGCGTTTTTCCGCTGCGTTTTTCTCGGCCTAAAAACGCCATGCAAGCCATACATGTCTATGAAGATTCTCATTCATCCAGGTCATGATATACAGTATCTAGTAGAATTAAGTCTAAAACAACTGGACTTTTCTGAGTTTTTCTTGAAAACGTTTCACCACTCATCCGAGTGGCTTCTTCAGTTCAAATGACTGGTAGGGAATTCCCCGGTATTTAAACTCTTGATGGTAGTAGAGTCACAGACATCCAATCACAATGGTTCCATTGAACTTGTTCAGTTAGGTGTTAGCTGAAACTGACAGGTGTAAGAAGGTATGATCCAATCACAATGGTACCAAGATTCTCATTGATGAAGGTGTTAATCCTTCAAAGTACATGACTGGAAGTGTGAACTGTTGTGAAACTGCCGGGGTAAGGATGTCAACGCGCCATTGTATGTTGGTGACAAGCGGTGTCTCAGGCCCCCTCCTCTGTTCAGGGATGGTTTTTCCAAGCTGGCATAAATGGCCTCTTTCACACCTCTTTCGAACCATCTGTCCTCTCGGTCCAAAATATGCACGTTACTGTCCTCAAAGGAGTGACCTTTTTCTTTGAGGTGTAGATAGACCGCTGAGTCTTGTCCTGAGGAGTTTGCCCGCCTATGTTGGGCCATTCTCTTACAGAGAGGTTGTTTTGTCTCCCCAATGTATAAGTCTGAGCACTCTTCACTACACTGGACAGCATAGACCACATTACTTTTCATATGCTTGGGTGTTGGGTCTTTAGGGTGCACCAGCTTCTGTCTCAGGGTGTTGCTGGGTTTGAAAAACACAGGAATGCGATGTTTGTTGAAAATTCTCCTAAGTTTTTCTGATGTTCCAGCAACATATGGAATGACTATGTTGTTTCGCCTGCTGTGTTCCTCCCTTCTGTTTGTAGGTCTGGTCTTTCTTTTGGTCTTTGATTTGGTTTTGATGAAGGCCCAGTCTGGGTACCCACAAGTTTTCAGAGCTCCTTTTAGATGTTAATATTCTTTCTCCTTAGCCTCTGCATTGGATGCCACAGTTTCAGCCCGATACATGGCGCCATACATGGCGTTTTTCAGCAAATCCAGTTTCCATGGTGGTAATAGCGTGAAATAGCAAAAAACGCTGCATATTTCCGCTAGGTCTGCCAGCTGCCTTTGCGATTTTATGCAATGCTGTGTCAACAAAGTGTTTTTCAGAGAAATTTTTGCCCTTGATCCCCCTCCTGCATGCCCTGTCCAGGTCATGGCACCCTTTAAACAACTTTAAAATTAGTTTTCTGGCCAGAAATGACTTTTCTAGGTTTTAAAGTTCGCCTTCCCATTGAAGTCTATGGGGTTTGAAAAGTTTGCGAATATTCAAACTTTTTTTTTGAGGTTCGCTACATCCCTGATGTGTGGGCCTTTTCACCAGGGACTCCTATTGTTGCCGATGGAAAGGCATTTCAGAGCGATTAGTTGCTTGTGATAGCAGAGATCTACTGTGGGCAACCTATTTGTTCCGTGGGACATTAGTCTAAAGGTGGTAAATATGACAATAGTTCTTCTAATAAAAAAATCTAAGTCTGGCTTGCGACTCCTCCAGTTACATGGGAGTAGGAGAAACAATAGGTTACCTGAAAACTAACAGTCAGATTGAAATTGTAGGATAAAGTCCTAAAAAATTAAATCAGAGGATGTTTTAACGACAATCATTTGAAAGTGATCTATCGGAAATGCATTGTCGGTCCCCCAAGGATATCTTCTGATACACAATACACACACAGATTTTACCATTATCCGACCAAAATTTTCTAACCTGTCCAATTGACTAAAGGACTGATCGCCATGGAAGAAAAATGATCAGGACTATAATTCGGGACCCAAATATGGTCGGAAAATCATACGAAACATACGAAACATACACGCATTGATTATATCAGTATGGCCAGCTTTAGAGGGAAATGTAAGAAGGGAACAAAGGTTTGATCAGATGCCCCATTATGTGATATGCAATGGAGAGCACCTTTGGTGAGTTTAGTGTTTATGGGAAATGGGCAGAGAGCAGAGAAGTCCAAAGGGAAAGGCACGAGGAAAATTGGATACATACAAACAGCATCAGCATCCCAATGAGATGGTCACTGGAACTGATAGAATCTTTCTCATAGCGTGACCTAAGCAAGAATTGTGCTGTCAGGTCTGGAACTGCAGGAAGGCCACAATGGCCCAGGCCTGGGGCAACACAACTCTGCATACCTTCGGGCAGCACTTGGGAATGGGCACACAGCAGATAGAAGCTGACCCACTGACACCTGGGAGTGTTGCTGGAATCCCAGTCCTACACTGAATTTATTTCATATATCAAGTTTCAGTCAAGTTAAACACCATTTGTAGCCTATGTTATTGCATTTTACCATATATTCATGTCTCTGGTGTATCATAAGGCAATACATAGCAGGAAATTATAGCAATATAAATGGTTTTTGTTTATTATATTGCAATAATTTTGCAACAAGGATGTCACAATGGTACATTACTCAGAAGTTGTAATGCCATATCTTATAAACAGATCTAGTTTATAAAGCTAAAGGAACATGCCTCTGAGTCATGACCCATCCTCACGTTATATCTTAAGACATGCTTCTGTGAATTACAAACTAACATTTTTAGCTTCCTATCCCATTGAGCCCCTGTAGAAATCCAGCACCGCCCCCTGGGTAAATACATTTATGCTGTTTCCAGCATTTGCCAACATGGAGGTATAAGGAGTTGAGGTCTGTACAACTTTGTTATTGCATCTGGCACAAAGCCAATTATCTTTAGCAGAACGTAAGCATGGAGCTTAGGATTTGCCCTGTTGCACATGTGGAATGGTGGGTTGGTAAGGGGTATTATGGAAATGCCCATGGGCCACTCCTTACATGGCACATCCCATGGTCTGACCATGGTTGCTTGTCATTTACTGTCATGTACAATTCTTTGTGTCTGATGCAAAGATTTGCCTCTGACAGTGGTGGCCAAGAATCAGTGGAGCAATGAGGACACAAAAATGTGGTTCCTTGTGGTTCTTTGTTTGCTTTACCCCCTATAGCAGGGGTGTCAAACTCAATTGCACAGGGGGCCAAAATTCAAAACACACTTTAGGTCGCGGGCTGAACATGTACCTGTGCCAGCAGCCATATTATTGCCCCATGTACCTGTGCCAGCAGCCATATTATTGCCCCATGTACCTGTGCCAGCAGCCATATTATTGCCCCATGTACCTGTGCCAGCAGCCATATTATTGCCCCATGTACCTGTGCCAGCAGCCATATTATTGCCCCATGTACCTGTGCCAGCAGCCATATTGCCCCGTGTACCTGTGTCAGCCAAAATATCAAGCAAGCGCCAGAACTCTGCGCCGCGCCGGTTTCTCCCGCCAGCTCTCTCTGTCTCTCTCTCTCTGTCCGTGACGGCAAATGCGAATGCGTGCACCAACCCCTACGCGCATGTGTCACAGCGGGCCGGATACAATTACATGCCGGGCCGGATATGGCCCGCGGGCCGCCAGCTTGACACATATGCCCTATAGAGATGTACAATCATCTAATGCTTCAGTTGTAACTGTTGTTCAGTTGTATCCACCAGGGTTCAGTTTATTATTTCTTCTTGATTTTTGGAGGCCAGAAAGAAAGAATAATCACCCAGCTTATATAAAAACAAAAGAATCTACACACACAATGTTACATAAATTAAGTTCTGTCATTTAAGGGGAGTTTTGTTTATATGATTTGGAATGGTGAGCCAATAGGCTACAATTAGCTTAGTGTTCTAAGTATTGTTGACCCACACATACAACATAAGGGCTGTGATTGGCTATTTGGTAGCACCATGTGATATGTGTCTCTATGCTTCTGAAACTTTTCTCCAAGCCAAAAATATGTAGTATATCACACAAAAGTGGAAAGTTTTTGAGTAGAACTTGGCTTGTTCCCAGGGTGGCTGCTGATTTGCATGCATGGGGCTCTGCTGTTGATGTGTGGATATATATGACATATACAAGGAGCATGTGCAACCACAGCTAAATAGTGATTTTCTCTCATTACAGGTGGATCATACATAATGGAACAAGAGGAGAACAAAAGAACAAGGACAGCCTACACAAGAGCCCAGCTGCTGGAGCTAGAGAAGGAGTTCCTCTTCAACAAATACATCTCGAGACCACGGAGAGTAGAGCTGGCAGTCATGCTGAACCTGACAGAGAGACACATAAAAATCTGGTTCCAGAACCGAAGAATGAAGTGGAAGAAGGAGGAAGATAAAAAGAGAGGAAGGGGCAGCGACCCAGAACAAGACTCTGTTGTGTCCTCTGCTGATGTGATTAAAGATGAGCCTCAATGTCTTGGAAACTCCCAAAACACAGGGGACTTGGTCCGTTCTTCTGCTCTGCCAACTTCGCCCCAGTCCAATCCCATTCCCGCTACCGGATCCTTGCGGCAGGCAGAAAAACGATAGAAATAGCCAAGAAAATGAAATGCTGGCCCAGTTCGTATTGTCTCACAAGTATTATGGAGATCAACTTTTCATGGACACAATAGACCATAAAATGAAATACAACCACTTATAGAATGAGCCCTCTTCTTTTGCCAATTAACAGCAACAACAAAAAATGTTTTTTCTCCTTGTACAACAGTAATTACTATTATATTGTTTTAGGTGCAAATATTCAGACTCCGATCTTAGAAAGTATTGAATGTTCTTTATTCATTGCATAGTACAGTGTGCTAGCATAGAGGCGTTATTTTTATGACATTGCAAATTATTTGTAAGATATTCTAGAATTGTACCAACATGTGAAGGGTTATTAGGGGTACAAAAACCATATGATTGTCAGCAAAAATGGACTGGCCCATCATAATACTTTTTGAGATATATAATGACAAAATTACATGATATGTTAGGCCAGAATTTTTATATAAATATATATATATATGTATATGTATGTATATATATATATATATATATGTATGTATGTATAGTACAGGTATGGGACCTGTTATCCAGAATGCTCGGGACCTGGGGTTTTCCGGATAAGAGATCTTTCTGTAATTTGGATCTCCATAACTTAAGTCTGCTAAACATCATTTAAATATTTTATGAACCCAATAGTCTTGTTTTGCCTCCAATAAGGATTAATTATATCTTAGTGGGGATCAAGTACAGGTACTGTTTTATTATTACAGAGAAAAGGGAATCATTTAACCATTAAATAAACCCAATAGGGCTGTTCTGCCCCAATAAGGGGTAATTATATCTTAGTTGGGATCAAGTACAGGTACTGTTTTATTATTACAGAGAAAAGGGAATCATTTAACCATTAAATAAACCCAATAGGACTGTTCTGCCCCCAATAAGGGGTAATTATATCTTAGTTGGGATCAAGTACAGGTACTGTTTTATTATTACAGAGTAAAAGGAAATCTATGGGCGACGGCCTTTCCGTAATTCGTAACTTTCTGGATAACAGGGTTCCAGATAAGGGATCCGATACCTGTACATGTAGTACATATCTGTGTGAATGTTTGTGTGTGCATACAGAAGCCACATGCATGACTGAGGAGGTTCAAGCTATTGTATGTTGCTTCTGTGTTTATGAATTGGGACATTTTGCATTTCCTTATTTTCCAGTATTGACTTAAGTTTATTTTGTATTTCACTCTCCATTTTTATTTAAATAAAGCACATATTGGTAAAATCCAGAGTATTAATGGACTTATTCAAATGGATGTAGCGGATGTGAACATGGGCATTTTTGAGTGGACTTTGCATGTTTCTGAAGCCTCGGTTGCACACTATAATGATGAGCACAAAAAGGGCTGTTGTCAGTAATCATGAGGCTGCATACTGTCATATAATTAATTAGCAGGACCTTCATTTATGAATCCATTGGTCACCTAGACCCTTTGGGCCCTGTAAACAAGTAAAATGGGGCCCCAATTAAAATAAAAGAGCCCCTTTGCATGCATGGCCACTCCCCATTTATGCCAAAACTCCACCCATGATCCATCCTCTGCCAACTCTGCCTACTCCACACCATCTCTACTGCTTTTGTGACCCATAAATTGTGCGTTTGTATCTCGGTCACAGGGTCTCTAACTTCAGGAAACACCTGGTAGAGGGCTGTATTTAGGTCCCGTGCCACCCTAGGCCCTGGACCTAAACACGCCCTCCAAATTGCGGAGGGCAAATCACTTTCATCCACCATTGCGCTCTGCACCCTCATCCCCCAGCTCCGTCACCAGATTTTTAAAATTTTCTCAATGATATAGGCACCCTATATATAAATACGGCCATGCCCTGATGGCGGCCCTGATCATACATGAAATGTGAACAGATTTATCTGCCACTGAATTTAGATATCCAGGGTCAGACTAGGTCAACGGGACACCAGGAGAAAACCCAGTGCGCCCCAGCCCTCATGGGCCCTGCCCCCTCCAAGCCACCCCAGCTGTATAATAAAAATCTTTTTGAAATTAGACATCGCATTGGTTTTATTAAAACATCCAAGCCTGTCAATCATATACTGGCAGGCAGTTGCTTTCACTTTCCATTGAGCACTTCCTAGATGTCACTGCCCTTCTTTCAATTCCCCTCCCTCCTCATTGCCTATAATTGTAAAGCCTAGGCATGGGAATCAAGTTTCAAGTTTCAAGTTTTATTGTCATATACAAATAACAATGAAGCATCATTACTGTAATGAAATTTTTTTTGACCCGTGTCAGGCCCCCCCATTGGCACATACATCTGGGATGATGCAAAGCTTGCCTTAATAACAGTGTAAACAAATGGCACCTTCCTGCTTGCTGTGATGGTGAATTCCGAGACTGAAGGAAACGAGATTTATATAATGTATATAGTGTAAATAAAGTTCATTTTGCCTGACTAGCACAATAGAAAAACATCTGGAATTATTTCTCAGGGTGACAGTCCCCCTTTAATTTTGTGTTTTGTACAAAAATCATATTAGTGTTCTCTACTCTCCCTTACGAAGTGATCCCAACATCTCCATAAAATATTGCCACATCTTGCGGCATCTGCCAGCCCTGAGGTAACAGTTGACTTAAGGTGGCCATACACAGGCAGATTTAAAGGAGAAGGAACGTTTAATGCGCACGTGCATGCCCGAAAAGAAGAGAGAAAATATTGCACCAAAGAAATACCCTGGGCCAGGGCAGTCGTCGTTAGGCACCCTCCAGTGATTTAGACTTTCCTTCTTCTTTAAGCTGCCAATTTGACTCCTTCAGATTATTTTGTGACCCCCCCACGGACCTACCTGGTTGATAACTGGCCGGAAATTGGCCAAGTGTCCATCGGGCAGGTTTGATAACCTCTGGAACATTGTGATCCTGTGCCTTTCACCTTCCACTTCCATGTTGCCCAATGTTCCTTTCATACTTTTTAGATACAGTGATGTAGACATTTTGTTACCTGGTGCAGCAGCTAAGGATAAAGGGAAGGAAGTGTTTTTATCATTTATATGTCTTCTGCAGAATGGATATCTTGCAGGAGATTAGTGGGGTTGTACTAAAGATCCCACAACTCATGATCTACTGGAATCTGATTCATAGCCAGAACCTCTCGGAGGCATCTCTCCCCACAGACGGTACAGCTCTTCTTATCACAAAAACATGAAATAAGCCGTAGCCCACACTGGCAAGGAGATCTCTTTTACTGGGTACATATACCTAGTGCTGTCTCTGTTCCAATGGAAACATCTGCATCACTGTAAGTCACTAGGGTAAGTGGGAAATGTTTATTGATGGGGATCATCATCACGGCCACATAGCGCAACCGGGTTACTAATTGAGCAACTTTGTTCTACATCAGTCTTTGTCGGTGTCGTGGTCCACAATGTTACCTATGACACCAGTGATCATAACCATAACCCCTGGACCTCCCCATCTTACTTTTCATAATAAGCCTTTCTCTGTGGCCAGTGGCTTGCACATGCTCAGTGAGAGCCATTCCTGACTTTCTAATAGGACTACTGAGAAGTGTACTATTCAGGGTCATAAAGGGGAGTATACAAAATGAACATGTCATAAGATGGCCAATGGTAAGATTTGCTCATTTGGTGAGGTCACCAAACGAGCTAAACTTTCCCCCGATAAGCCCACCTTGGGTTATGAGAAGTTGCAGTGAGGACTGTATCAATGAGTCGATTGACAGTAAAATCAAGCCCGTCCGATTGACATCTGTCTAATTTTTTGTCCAGATATCGGTCAGGCAGGCCTGAAGGAGGGCCCCATACACAGGCAGTGTACACAGACAGGCACTGCCGAATCGATCTAAAGGACCTGAATTGGCAGTTTAAATCTGCCCGTGTATGGCCTCCTATACTATCACCCCCAATTGAACCACGATGATTGATATATAGGCGTACATATATCAGCAGAGACTGGCAAACACTGAACGCTAGCTTTATAAAGTTTATGCCAGTGCTGTCACACCTCTGAAAATTGCCTTTTTAAGAGACCCTTCATCCCAGTTGCGGGGGGGGGGGGGGTGCTGAGTAAAAAAAACAAATGTTATCTATTGCTCCAATTATCTTGTTTCTTCACCAGCAGGGGAAAAATCAATACTTTTAGCGCCTTCCTCATTTGGCTCAGTCTGTACTTATTCAGGTTTATCTTATCTCACTTCCGAGCCTATGGCAGGGGGCGGGGTTACAATTCTAAATGCTCAAAGTGCATTATATATACACATATATTCATATAGAAAGGTTTGTTTCTTAGGATTTTGGAAGCTGGCAGCCCTTACACCGAGGTCCCCATTAGAGAGCAAAATGTGGGAGAAAAGAAAAATTTCATGCAAAAAGTGCCCCACGTTTGTACCCAAGATGCCAGTGAAAAAGGGCAGCAATGCTAACCAATGTGCCACAGTGCCACTCTGCTTCCCCATAGCAACCACACAGGGCTTTCCTTGGTATTATTACTTGGAAGGAAAAGTCCCAAGTATTTATTTTGTCTTCTGCCTTTATTCAAGACTTGACACTTAGATGTTGCTTGCAACATACTTAATTATTGTCAGTAGGTGGCATCATAATCCTTAGGTGATCTATTAGCAATATGCTGCAGGGTACATGTTGGCCCAAAGATCCTGATATCTAGGCTGTTTGGCTTGCAGTTCTATAATTGTACCTGTGCTACCACTCCCAGCACCCACTACAAGTAGAAGACTTGCAGGTCAGTGGATCCTTAGATTTTACACATTTCCTCATAATGTCAGCATTGGCAGTTGGTGCAAACGCACTATGCAACTGCTATAAGCATGTCTTTATGATGGCAGAGGGAGCTAATTATAAGTATATTATGGTACAGTAGTACTGATGGTGCTGTGAGCAATTTGTAGGTTCTGGCAAATGCCAGAGGGGCTGCTGTAAGATGCCACAGACAGTCACTATTTATTGGGCGGGTGGGGGCTGTTTGGGCCTCTGTGTACTTGAAATGCCAGGGCCTATTTTCAGTCTCGGTCCTGACCTGTCCCATGAACACTTAACCTGCAACAGCTTTTTAATTTCATAGAAATGTCCATGTACAGGTATATAATGGCAAGCAGAGGCATCAAGAGGGTTTGCTTGACATTTCCCAACATCTCACCCCACCCCTTTATGCAGTGGGCTTGTGCGGAGGTTAAAGCCCAGCTGGGTAGAACCAGGCGTCTGTCGTCTCTGTGCCCGGCAGGACAATACTGTGCCCATTTGGGAGGGAAGCAGACACCTGACAGTAGGTATTCCTACAATATAAGAATTACACTTTGGCAATACCACCCCTGGCTGTGCTGCTAGCGAGGTTAAACAGCTCCATCTAGTGTTCATTGGCAAGGATTTACATGCAGAGGTGAAAAGCTAAAGCTGCAGTGAGTTTCTGATGCTGTACAGCAGCCAAATACAGCACAAGAAACTCAGAAATAAGAGGAGAGCGCATTATATCATTCTGTATGGTTTGTAGGGATGTATTTATCAAAGGGATAGCAATGTATACTGTGCCTTACTCTATTGTAGCATATGCTGTGACCACCATGTAATGGTGTACTGAGGGATCCCTGTATTGTATGTGTCCAGAGCTTGCTCCATCTGCAAGTATCAGTTTTCAGAAACTATTTGTTTTCCGAATCAGTGGTGTAAACATTATGGGAGGTGGGGTGGGACTGCCCCAGGGCCCACCATTATGGGCCTGCTGGGAGGTAAGGAGAGGAGCAGCCATGTTGCCAGGAGATGAGCCAGTGGGTTGCCACTTGGAGAGTATTTTACCAGCCTGGTCCGTAAAATAATGCTTTATGTGAAATGTTATTAGTAGGGAAGAAAGTTAAAAATATAGGAAGGCCAGTATTTTTGTCCGGAAAAGGTGGCAGACATGGGGGCAAAACAAGTTACATTACTAACCAAAGATTTTTTTTAAAAAAATAAGCATTTTCTAATAACGAGAATGCAATTTAAATATAAAACGCAGAGTGGCTGTTATAGTCGAAAAGGGGTGATTATTTATATGTGAAAGATGAAAAACCTCCCAGTGCTCTTGTTTCTCTCAAAGTGTCCCCACACATACGAGTGGGTGGATAATGGCCCCAACACATGCTGCCCAAGAGTATTTTGTGCTTCATCTACTGACTACTCTGCATGCAAGGGAAATAGCCTTCTATGCTTTACAGTCCTTATTCATGCTGAGGTTTAGGCTACTGTTTGTACAGAACAGAAAATGCCTTTTTGTAAATGAATGAATGAAATGAATGTACTGTACCACTAAATAAATAACAGGATTCCAAAATTTCAACACAAGAAGATGCCAGTAGGTTGATATAGTTCCAGTAGGGCAAGGTGGTGTCAGAGGGGCAAGATAGTTCCAGTAGGGAAGGTGGTGTCAGAGGGGCAAGATAGTTCCAGTAGGGAAGGTGGTGTCAGAGGGGCAAGATAGTTCCAGTAGGGAAGGTGGTGTCAGAGGGGCAAGATAGTTCCAGTAGGGCAAGATGGAATCAGATGGGCGAGATTGTTGCAGCAGAGCAAGATGGTGTCAGAGGGACAAAATGGTGCCAGTAGGACAAGAGGGTGCCAGTAGGACAAGAGGGGTGCCAGTAGGACAAGAGGGTGCCAGTAGGACAAGAGGGGTGCCAGTAGGACAAGAGGGTGCCAGTGGGGAAAGATGGTGTCAGAGGGACAAAATGGTGCCAATAGGACAACAGGGTGCCAGTAGGACAAGAGGGGTGCCAGTAGGACAAGAAGGGTGCCAGAAGGACAAGAGGGTGCCAGTGGGGAAAGATGGTGTCAGAGGGACAAAATGGTGCCAATAGGACAAGAGGGTGCCAGTAGGACAAAAGGGGTGCCAGTGGGGAAAGATGGTGTCAGAGGGACAAGATGGTGCCAATAGGGCAAGATTGTGTCAGCATGGTAAGATGGTGTCAGAGGGACACAATATGCCAGTACAGCAAGATAATGCCAATAGGGAACAAGGTTGGCAGAGAAACAAGATGGTGTCAGAAGGGCAAGATGGGAAAGGGCATGTAAAAGAAATGTCAAAGTGGGTGCATATCTATCAATACCTACTAAAAAAGAGGTCCACAGGTTAGTGGAGTAAATGAAAATTCTGCCAGTTCTGCCATTCTGGGGAAGTGCTGGCACCTAACTGGCTATATACATGCAAATCCCTTCCTGTTTGAAGGAATCTCTTCCCTGCACTTGTATAGTCCCAGGTTTACTCTGCCTGCTCTCTTGCCCCATGTGACCTGGTACAAACTGTTCTGCCATTCTGGGGAAGTGCTGGCACCTAACTGGCTATATACATGCAAATCCCTTCCTGTTTGAAGGAATCTCTTCCCTGCACTTGTATAGTCCCAGGTTTACTCTGCCTGCTCTCTTGCCCCATGTGACCTGGTACAAACTGTTGAACAAGTGCACAGAGTAGTGTCACGGTGGGGACAATTTCACACCTACATGTGACCCCGGGGGCTGAGGAAGTACCTGCTATTGTGGCTGCACAAAGGAGCCCAGGGAATTAGCCTGTCAATGCTCAGGAGCTGTGAAACAGCCACGCTACCTTCATACATATCATAAACCTCATTCCTGTGCCAAGGAAATCTGAATAAAAATAAGTGCCCCTCACCCTAAACAAGTACATAGTCGGAATTCCACCACTGCTATTAGCATGTCGTGCAAAGAAACCAAACACTGAAAAATAAACATCTAAAGCGCCTGGTGTGTACCCAGAACACATGGAAGACACTCGGCCGGTATTGTATTGTGTGGCTCTCTATAGAACAGGGAATGCGCCAGGTGTCTGGGAACACTGGGAACACAACGGGGCCTATTTATCAATCTGTGTAAAAAAAAAAAAGGCGACTGAATACAGAAAACACTGGCGCCTGAACTCCAGGCATCGGCATCTGCCATATTTATCAAGCTTTGTATTGATTTTACAGGATTGTGTAGCTCTGTGTAAAATGTGGCATTCAGCATTGTGTTTATATGACGACTATAAATTGGTGGTCCAGCTTTAAATGATCATTTGGTATGTTATAGAGTAATATTCTACAACAATTTGCAATTGGTTTTCATTTTTATTTTTTTGTGGTTTTTGAATTATTTTCCTTTTCATTCAGCAGATCTCCAGCATGGAATTTCAGCATCTTTTTGCTAGGTTTCAAATTACTCTAGCAACAAGGCATTGATTTAAAGGAGAGGCTTGAATATGCAGGCCCGGATTTGTCGTGAGGCCTAGGGCGGCAAAAATTTAGGGGCAGCATGCCGCCCCGCCGAAGTTTCGCTCCCATAAGGAGCAATGGGAACCTCTCCCCACTGCGGGAGGGAGTGACTCGCGAATGCGCACGCGCACGGGGGGGGTGGGGGGTTGAGGGAGTTAGCCTTGGGGAGCACGGATCAGAAATACGGCCCTGTGAATATGAATAGGAGCAGCCTGAATAGAAAGATGAGTACCAAAAAGTATAAAAAAAAATAAAAAACAATAAATTAAATTGTAGCCTTGCAGAGCATTTGTTTTTTAAATGTTGGGTTGGTGACCCCTGTTTGAAAGCTGGACAGGGTTAGAAGAAGAAGGGAAATCATTTAAAAACGATTAAAAAAAAAAAAGCAAAATTCAAAACTTGTTTAAGATTAGCCTTTCTATAACATATTAAGGTTAAAAGCAGAACTAAACCCTAAAAATGAATCTGACTAGAAATGCCTTATATTGTGCCATTTCTATTCTATATATACAGTATAGTGTGCCATTTCTATTCTATATATACAGTATAGTGTGCCATTTATATTCTATATATACAGTATAGTGTGCCATTTCTATTCTATATATACAGTATAGTGTGCCATTTATATTCTATATATACAGTATATTGTGCCATTTATATTCTATATATACAGTATATTGTGCCATTTCTATTCTATATATACAGTATAGTGTGCCATTTATATTCTATATATACAGTATAGTGTGCCATTTATATTCTATATATACAGTATAGTGTGCCATTTATATTCTATATATACAGTATAGTGTGCCATTTATATTCTATATATACAGTATAGTGTGACATTTCTATTCTATATATACAGTATATTGTGCCATTTATATTCTATATATAGAGTATAGTGTGCCATTTCTATTCTATATATACAGTATAGTGTGCCATTTATATTCTATATATACAGTATAGTGTGACATTTCTATTCTATATATACAGTATAGTGTGCCATTTATATTCTATATATACAGTATAGTGTGCCATTTATATTCTATATATACAGTATAGTGTGCCATTTATATTCTATATATACAGTATATTGTGCCATTTATATTCTATATATACAGTATAGTGGGCCATTTATATTCTATATATACAGTATAGTGTGCCATTTATATTCTATATATACAGTATAGTGTGACATTTCTATTCTATATATACAGTATAGTGTGCCATTTATATTCTATATATACAGTATAGTGTGCCATTTATATTCTATATATACAGTATAGTGTGACATTTCTATTCTATATATACAGTATATTGTGCCATTTATATTCTATATATACAGTATAGTGTGACATTTCTATTCTATATATACAGTATATTGTGCCATTTATATTCTATATATACAGTATAGTGTGCCATTTATATTCTATATATACAGTATAGTGTGGCATTTCTATTCTATATATACAGTATAGTGTGCCATTTATATTCTATATATACAGTATAGTGTGCCATTTATATTCTATATATACAGTATAGTGTGCCATTTATATTCTATATATACAGTATAGTGTGCCATTTATATTCTATATATACAGTATAGTGTGACATTTCTATTCTATATATACAGTATATTGTGCCATTTATATTCTATATATACAGTATAGTGTGCCATTTATATTCTATATATACAGTATAGTGTGCCATTTATATTCTATATATACAGTATAGTGTGACATTTCTATTCTATATATACAGTATATTGTGCCATTTATATTCTATATATACAGTATAGTGTGCCATTTCTATTCTATATATACAGTATATTGTGCCATTTATATTCTATATATACAGTATAGTGTGCCATTTATATTCTATATATACAGTATAGTGTGCCATTTATATTCTATATATACAGTATAGTGTGACATTTATATTCTATATATACAGTATAGTGTGCCATTTATATTCTATATATACAGTATAGTGTGCCATTTATATTCTATATATACAGTATAGTGTGCCATTTATATTCTATATATACAGTATAGTGTGCCATTTCTATTCTATATATACAGTATAGTGTGCCATTTATATTCTATATATACAGTATAGTGTGCCATTTATATTCTATATATACAGTATAGTGTGCCATTTATATTCTATATATACAGTATATTGTGCCATTTATATTCTATATATACAGTATAGTGTGCCATTTATATTCTATATGTACAGTATAGTGTGCCATTTATATTCTATATATACAGTATATTGTGCCATTTATATTCTATATATACAGTATAGTGTGACATTTATATTCTATATATACAGTATATTGTGCCATTTATATTCTATATATACAGTATATTGTGCCATTTATATTCTATATATACAGTATAGTGTGACATTTATATTCTATATATACAGTATAGTGTGCCATTTATATTCTATATATACAGTATATTGTGCCATTTACATTCTATATATACAGTATAGTGTGACATTTATATTCTATATATACAGTATATTGTGCCATTTATATTCTATATATACAGTATATTGTGCCATTTATATTCTATATATACAGTATATTGTGCCATTTAAAGGAGAGGCTTGAATATGCAGGCCCGGATTTGTGGCGAGGCCTAGGGCGGCAAAAATTTAGGGGCAGCATGCCGCCCTGCCGCGCCGAAGTTTCGCTCCCATAAGGAGCAATGGGGACCTCTCCCCACTGCTCCGTATGAAGTTTAAATTGTCACCCGCGCGAATGCGCATGCGTGCGCTCGCAGGGGGGGTAGGGAGGGACTCGCAAATGTGCATGTGCGGGGGGGGCGGGAGTTGGCCTTGGGGAGCACGGATCAGAAATACGGCCCTGTAAATAAGAATTGGAGCGGCCTGAATAGAAAGATGAGTACCAAAAAGTATAAAAAATAAAACAATAAATAAAATTGTAGCCTTGCTGAGCATTTGTTTTTTAAATGTTGGGTTGGTGACCCCTGTTTGAAAGCTGGACAGGGTTAGAAGAAGAAGGGAATTAATTCAAAAATGATTTAAAAAAAAAAAAAAAAGCCCAATTGAAAACTTATTTAAGATTAGCCTTTCTATAACATATTAAAGGTTAAAAGCAGAACTAAACTAAAAATGAATCTGACTAGAAATGCCTTATATTGTGCCATTTCTATTCTATATATACAGTATAGTGTGCCATTTCTATTCTATATATACAGTATATTGTGCCATTTCTATTCTATATATACAGTATAGTGTGCCATTTATATTCTATATATACAGTATAGTGTGCCATTTCTATTCTATATATACAGTATAGTGTGCCATTTATATTCTATATATACAGTATAGTGTGCCATTTATATTCTATATATACAGTATAGTGTGCCATTTCTATTCTATATATACAGTATAGTGTGCCATTTCTATTCTATATATACAGTATAGTGTGCCATTTCTATTCTATATATACAGTATAGTGTGCCATTTATATTCTATATATACAGTATAGTGTGCCATTTATATTCTACATATACTGTATAGTGTGCCATTTATATTCTATATATACAGTATAGTGTGCCATTTATATTCTATATATACAGTATAGTGTGCCATTTATATTCTATATATACAGTATAGTGTGACATTTATATTCTATATATACAGTATAGTGTGACATTTCTATTCTATATATACAGTATAGTGTGCCATTTATATTCTACATATACTGTATAGTGTGCCATTTATATTCTATATATACAGTATAGTGTGCCATTTATATTCTATATATACAGTATAGTGTGCCATTTATATTCTATATATACAGTATAGTGTGACATTTATATTCTATATATACAGTATAGTGTGACATTTCTATTCTATATATACAGTATATTGTGCCATTTCTATTCTATATATACAATATAGTGTGCCATTTATATTCTATATATACAGTATATTGTGACATTTATATTCTATATATACAGTATAGTGTGCCATTTATATTCTATATATACAGTATATTGTGACATTTATATTCTATATATACAGTATAGTGTGCCATTTATATTCTATATATACAGTATATTGTGCCATTTATATTCTATATATACAGTATAGTGTGCCATTTATATTCTATATATACAGTATATTGTGCCATTTATATTCTATATATACAGTATAGTGTGCCATTTATATTCTATATATACAGTATATTGTGACATTTATATTCTATATATACAGTATAGTGTGCCATTTATATTCTATATATACAGTATAGTGTGCCATTTATATTCTATATATACAGTATATTGTGCCATTTATATTCTATATTTACAGTATATTGTGCCATTTATATTCTATATATACAGTATAGTGTGCCATTTATATTCTATATATACAGTATATTGTGCCATTTATATTCTGTATATACAGTATAGTGTGACATTTATATTCTGTATATACAGCATAGTGTGACATTTATATTCTATATATACAGTATAGTGTGCCATTTATATTCTATATATACAGTATATTGTGCCATTTATATTCTATATTTACAGTATATTGTGCCATTTATATTCTATATATACAGTATAGTGTTCCATTTATATTCTATATATACAGTATATTGTGCCATTTATATTCTATATTTACAGTATATTGTGCCATTTATATTCAATATATACAGTATAGTGTACCATTTATATTCTATATATACAGTATAGTGTGCCATTTATATTCTATATATACAGTATAGTGTGCCATTTATATTCTATATATACAGTATAGTGTGCCATTTATATTCTACATATACTGTATAGTGTGCCATTTATATTCTATATATACAGTATAGTGTGCCATTTATATTCTATATATACAGTATAGTGTGCCATTTATATTCTATATATACAGTATATTGTGCCATTTATATTCTATATATACAGTATAGTGTGCCATTTATATTCTATATATACAGTATAGTGTGACATTTATATTCTATATATACAGTATAGTGTGACATTTCTATTCTATATATACAGTATAGTGTGCCATTTATATTCTACATATACTGTATAGTGTGCCATTTATATTCTATATATACAGTATAGTGTGCCATTTATATTCTATATATACAGTATAGTGTGCCATTTATATTCTATATATACAGTATAGTGTGACATTTATATTCTATATATACAGTATAGTGTGACATTTCTATTCTATATATACAGTATATTGTGCCATTTCTATTCTATATATACAGTATAGTGTGCCATTTATATTCTATATATACAGTATATTGTGACATTTATATTCTATATATACAGTATAGTGTGCCATTTATATTCTATATATACAGTATATTGTGACATTTATATTCTATATATACAGTATAGTGTGCCATTTATATTCTATATATACAGTATAGTGTGCCATTTATATTCTATATATACAGTATATTGTGCCATTTATATTCTATATTTACAGTATATTGTGCCATTTATATTCTATATATACAGTATAGTGTGCCATTTATATTCTATATATACAGTATATTGTGCCATTTATATTCTGTATATACAGTATAGTGTGACATTTATATTCTGTATATACAGCATAGTGTGACATTTATATTCTATATATACAGTATAGTGTGCCATTTATATTCTATATATACAGTATATTGTGCCATTTATATTCTATATTTACAGTATATTGTGCCATTTATATTCTATATATACAGTATAGTGTTCCATTTATATTCTATATATACAGTATATTGTGCCATTTATATTCTATATTTACAGTATATTGTGCCATTTATATTCAATATATACAGTATAGTGTACCATTTATATTCTATATATACAGTATAGTGTGCCATTTATATTCTATATATACAGTATAGTGTGCCATTTATATTCTATATATACAGTATAGTGTGCCATTTATATTCTACATATACTGTATAGTGTGCCATTTATATTCTATATATACAGTATAGTGTGCCATTTATATTCTATATATACAGTATAGTGTGCCATTTATATTCTATATATACAGTATATTGTGCCATTTATATTCTATATATACAGTATAGTGTGCCATTTATATTCTATATATACAGTATAGTGTGACATTTATATTCTATATATACAGTATAGTGTGACATTTCTATTCTATATATACAGTATAGTGTGCCATTTATATTCTACATATACTGTATAGTGTGCCATTTATATTCTATATATACAGTATAGTGTGCCATTTATATTCTATATATACAGTATAGTGTGCCATTTATATTCTATATATACAGTATAGTGTGACATTTATATTCTATATATACAGTATAGTGTGACATTTCTATTCTATATATACAGTATATTGTGCCATTTCTATTCTATATATACAGTATAGTGTGCCATTTATATTCTATATATACAGTATATTGTGACATTTATATTCTATATATACAGTATAGTGTGCCATTTATATTCTATATATACAGTATATTGTGACATTTATATTCTATATATACAGTATAGTGTGCCATTTATATTCTATATATACAGTATAGTGTGCCATTTATATTCTATATATACAGTATATTGTGCCATTTATATTCTATATTTACAGTATATTGTGCCATTTATATTCTATATATACAGTATAGTGTGCCATTTATATTCTATATATACAGTATATTGTGCCATTTATATTCTGTATATACAGTATAGTGTGACATTTATATTCTGTATATACAGCATAGTGTGACATTTATATTCTATATATACAGTATAGTGTGCCATTTATATTCTATATATACAGTATATTGTGCCATTTATATTCTATATTTACAGTATATTGTGCCATTTATATTCTATATATACAGTATAGTGTTCCATTTATATTCTATATATACAGTATATTGTGCCATTTATATTCTATATTTACAGTATATTGTGCCATTTATATTCTATATATACAGTATAGTGTACCATTTATATTCTATATATACAGTATAGTGTGCCATTTATATTCTATATATACAGTATAGTGTGCCATTTATATTCTATATATACAGTATAGTGTGCCATTTATATTCTACATATACTGTATAGTGTGCCATTTATATTCTATATATACAGTATAGTGTGCCATTTATATTCTATATATACAGTATAGTGTGCCATTTATATTCTATATATACAGTATATTGTGCCATTTATATTCTATATATACAGTATAGTGTGCCATTTATATTCTATATATACAGTATAGTGTGACATTTATATTCTATATATACAGTATAGTGTGACATTTCTATTCTATATATACAGTATAGTGTGCCATTTATATTCTACATATACTGTATAGTGTGCCATTTATATTCTATATATACAGTATAGTGTGCCATTTATATTCTATATATACAGTATAGTGTGCCATTTATATTCTATATATACAGTATAGTGTGACATTTATATTCTATATATACAGTATAGTGTGACATTTCTATTCTATATATACAGTATATTGTGCCATTTCTATTCTATATATACAGTATAGTGTGCCATTTATATTCTATATATACAGTATATTGTGACATTTATATTCTATATATACAGTATAGTGTGCCATTTATATTCTATATATACAGTATATTGTGACATTTATATTCTATATATACAGTATAGTGTGCCATTTATATTCTATATATACAGTATATTGTGACATTTATATTCTATATATACAGTATAGTGTGCCATTTATATTCTATATATACAGTATATTGTGACATTTATATTCTATATATACAGTATAGTGTGCCATTTATATTCTATATATACAGTATAGTGTGCCATTTATATTCTATATATACAGTATATTGTGCCATTTATATTCTATATTTACAGTATATTGTGCCATTTATATTCTATATATACAGTATAGTGTGCCATTTATATTCTATATATACAGTATATTGTGCCATTTATATTCTGTATATACAGTATAGTGTGACATTTATATTCTGTATATACAGCATAGTGTGACATTTATATTCTATATATACAGTATAGTGTGCCATTTATATTCTATATATACAGTATATTGTGCCATTTATATTCTATATTTACAGTATATTGTGCCATTTATATTCTATATATACAGTATAGTGTTCCATTTATATTCTATATATACAGTATATTGTGCCATTTATATTCTATATTTACAGTATATTGTGCCATTTATATTCTATATATACAGTATAGTGTACCATTTATATTCTATATATACAGTATAGTGTGCCATTTATATTCTATATATACAGTATAGTGTGCCATTTATATTCTATATATACAGTATATTGTGCCATTTATATTATATATATACAGTATATTGTGCCATTTATATTCTATATATACAGTATAGTGTGCCATTTATATTCTATATATACAGTATATTGTGCCATTTATATTCTATATATACAGTATAGTGTGACATTTATATTCTATATATACAGTATATTGTGCCATTTATATTATATATATACAGTATATTGTGCCATTTATATTCTATATATACAGTATAGTGTGCCATTTATATTCTATATATACAGTATATTGTGCCATTTATATTCTATATATACAGTATAGTGTGACATTTATATTCTATATATACAGTATAGTGTGCCATTTATATTCTATATATACAGTATAGTGTGACATTTATATTCTATATATACAGTATAGTGTGCCATTTATATTCTATATATACAGTATATTGTGACATTTATATTCTATATATACAGTATAGTGTGCCATTTATATTCTATATATACAGTATATTGTGCCATTTATATTCTATATATACAGTATATTGTGCCATTTATATTCTATATATACAGTATATTGTGCCATTTAAAGGAGAGGCTTGAATATGCAGGCCCGGATTTGTGGCGAGGCCTAGGGCGGCAAAAATTTAGGGGCAGCATGCCGCCCTGCCGCGCCGAAGTTTCGCTCCCATAAGGAGCAATGGGGACCTCTCCCCACTGCTCCGTATGAAGTTTAAATTGTCACCCGCGCGAATGCGCATGCGTGCGCTCGCAGGGGGGGTAGGGAGGGACTCGCAAATGTGCATGTGCGGGGGGGGCGGGAGTTGGCCTTGGGGAGCACGGATCAGAAATACGGCCCTGTAAATAAGAATTGGAGCGGCCTGAATAGAAAGATGAGTACCAAAAAGTATAAAAAATAAAACAATAAATAAAATTGTAGCCTTGCTGAGCATTTGTTTTTTAAATGTTGGGTTGGTGACCCCTGTTTGAAAGCTGGACAGGGTTAGAAGAAGAAGGGAATTAATTCAAAAATGATTTAAAAAAAAAAAAAAAAGCCCAATTGAAAACTTATTTAAGATTAGCCTTTCTATAACATATTAAAGGTTAAAAGCAGAACTAAACTAAAAATGAATCTGACTAGAAATGCCTTATATTGTGCCATTTCTATTCTATATATACAGTATAGTGTGCCATTTCTATTCTATATATACAGTATATTGTGCCATTTCTATTCTATATATACAGTATAGTGTGCCATTTATATTCTATATATACAGTATAGTGTGCCATTTCTATTCTATATATACAGTATAGTGTGCCATTTATATTCTATATATACAGTATAGTGTGCCATTTATATTCTATATATACAGTATAGTGTGCCATTTCTATTCTATATATACAGTATAGTGTGCCATTTCTATTCTATATATACAGTATAGTGTGCCATTTCTATTCTATATATACAGTATAGTGTGCCATTTATATTCTATATATACAGTATAGTGTGCCATTTATATTCTACATATACTGTATAGTGTGCCATTTATATTCTATATATACAGTATAGTGTGCCATTTATATTCTATATATACAGTATAGTGTGCCATTTATATTCTATATATACAGTATAGTGTGACATTTATATTCTATATATACAGTATAGTGTGACATTTCTATTCTATATATACAGTATAGTGTGCCATTTATATTCTACATATACTGTATAGTGTGCCATTTATATTCTATATATACAGTATAGTGTGCCATTTATATTCTATATATACAGTATAGTGTGCCATTTATATTCTATATATACAGTATAGTGTGACATTTATATTCTATATATACAGTATAGTGTGACATTTCTATTCTATATATACAGTATATTGTGCCATTTCTATTCTATATATACAATATAGTGTGCCATTTATATTCTATATATACAGTATATTGTGACATTTATATTCTATATATACAGTATAGTGTGCCATTTATATTCTATATATACAGTATATTGTGACATTTATATTCTATATATACAGTATAGTGTGCCATTTATATTCTATATATACAGTATATTGTGCCATTTATATTCTATATATACAGTATAGTGTGCCATTTATATTCTATATATACAGTATATTGTGCCATTTATATTCTATATATACAGTATAGTGTGCCATTTATATTCTATATATACAGTATATTGTGACATTTATATTCTATATATACAGTATAGTGTGCCATTTATATTCTATATATACAGTATAGTGTGCCATTTATATTCTATATATACAGTATATTGTGCCATTTATATTCTATATTTACAGTATATTGTGCCATTTATATTCTATATATACAGTATAGTGTGCCATTTATATTCTATATATACAGTATATTGTGCCATTTATATTCTGTATATACAGTATAGTGTGACATTTATATTCTGTATATACAGCATAGTGTGACATTTATATTCTATATATACAGTATAGTGTGCCATTTATATTCTATATATACAGTATATTGTGCCATTTATATTCTATATTTACAGTATATTGTGCCATTTATATTCTATATATACAGTATAGTGTTCCATTTATATTCTATATATACAGTATATTGTGCCATTTATATTCTATATTTACAGTATATTGTGCCATTTATATTCAATATATACAGTATAGTGTACCATTTATATTCTATATATACAGTATAGTGTGCCATTTATATTCTATATATACAGTATAGTGTGCCATTTATATTCTATATATACAGTATAGTGTGCCATTTATATTCTACATATACTGTATAGTGTGCCATTTATATTCTATATATACAGTATAGTGTGCCATTTATATTCTATATATACAGTATAGTGTGCCATTTATATTCTATATATACAGTATATTGTGCCATTTATATTCTATATATACAGTATAGTGTGCCATTTATATTCTATATATACAGTATAGTGTGACATTTATATTCTATATATACAGTATAGTGTGACATTTCTATTCTATATATACAGTATAGTGTGCCATTTATATTCTACATATACTGTATAGTGTGCCATTTATATTCTATATATACAGTATAGTGTGCCATTTATATTCTATATATACAGTATAGTGTGCCATTTATATTCTATATATACAGTATAGTGTGACATTTATATTCTATATATACAGTATAGTGTGACATTTCTATTCTATATATACAGTATATTGTGCCATTTCTATTCTATATATACAGTATAGTGTGCCATTTATATTCTATATATACAGTATATTGTGACATTTATATTCTATATATACAGTATAGTGTGCCATTTATATTCTATATATACAGTATATTGTGACATTTATATTCTATATATACAGTATAGTGTGCCATTTATATTCTATATATACAGTATAGTGTGCCATTTATATTCTATATATACAGTATATTGTGCCATTTATATTCTATATTTACAGTATATTGTGCCATTTATATTCTATATATACAGTATAGTGTGCCATTTATATTCTATATATACAGTATATTGTGCCATTTATATTCTGTATATACAGTATAGTGTGACATTTATATTCTGTATATACAGCATAGTGTGACATTTATATTCTATATATACAGTATAGTGTGCCATTTATATTCTATATATACAGTATATTGTGCCATTTATATTCTATATTTACAGTATATTGTGCCATTTATATTCTATATATACAGTATAGTGTTCCATTTATATTCTATATATACAGTATATTGTGCCATTTATATTCTATATTTACAGTATATTGTGCCATTTATATTCAATATATACAGTATAGTGTACCATTTATATTCTATATATACAGTATAGTGTGCCATTTATATTCTATATATACAGTATAGTGTGCCATTTATATTCTATATATACAGTATAGTGTGCCATTTATATTCTACATATACTGTATAGTGTGCCATTTATATTCTATATATACAGTATAGTGTGCCATTTATATTCTATATATACAGTATAGTGTGCCATTTATATTCTATATATACAGTATATTGTGCCATTTATATTCTATATATACAGTATAGTGTGCCATTTATATTCTATATATACAGTATAGTGTGACATTTATATTCTATATATACAGTATAGTGTGACATTTCTATTCTATATATACAGTATAGTGTGCCATTTATATTCTACATATACTGTATAGTGTGCCATTTATATTCTATATATACAGTATAGTGTGCCATTTATATTCTATATATACAGTATAGTGTGCCATTTATATTCTATATATACAGTATAGTGTGACATTTATATTCTATATATACAGTATAGTGTGACATTTCTATTCTATATATACAGTATATTGTGCCATTTCTATTCTATATATACAGTATAGTGTGCCATTAATATTCTATATATACAGTATATTGTGACATTTATATTCTATATATACAGTATAGTGTGCCATTTATATTCTATATATACAGTATATTGTGACATTTATATTCTATATATACAGTATAGTGTGCCATTTATATTCTATATATACAGTATAGTGTGCCATTTATATTCTATATATACAGTATATTGTGCCATTTATATTCTATATTTACAGTATATTGTGCCATTTATATTCTATATATACAGTATAGTGTGCCATTTATATTCTATATATACAGTATATTGTGCCATTTATATTCTGTATATACAGTATAGTGTGACATTTATATTCTGTATATACAGCATAGTGTGACATTTATATTCTATATATACAGTATAGTGTGCCATTTATATTCTATATATACAGTATATTGTGCCATTTATATTCTATATTTACAGTATATTGTGCCATTTATATTCTATATATACAGTATAGTGTTCCATTTATATTCTATATATACAGTATATTGTGCCATTTATATTCTATATTTACAGTATATTGTGCCATTTATATTCTATATATACAGTATAGTGTACCATTTATATTCTATATATACAGTATAGTGTGCCATTTATATTCTATATATACAGTATAGTGTGCCATTTATATTCTATATATACAGTATAGTGTGCCATTTATATTCTACATATACTGTATAGTGTGCCATTTATATTCTATATATACAGTATAGTGTGCCATTTATATTCTATATATACAGTATAGTGTGCCATTTATATTCTATATATACAGTATATTGTGCCATTTATATTCTATATATACAGTATAGTGTGCCATTTATATTCTATATATACAGTATAGTGTGACATTTATATTCTATATATACAGTATAGTGTGACATTTCTATTCTATATATACAGTATAGTGTGCCATTTATATTCTACATATACTGTATAGTGTGCCATTTATATTCTATATATACAGTATAGTGTGCCATTTATATTCTATATATACAGTATAGTGTGCCATTTATATTCTATATATACAGTATAGTGTGACATTTATATTCTATATATACAGTATAGTGTGACATTTCTATTCTATATATACAGTATATTGTGCCATTTCTATTCTATATATACAGTATAGTGTGCCATTTATATTCTATATATACAGTATATTGTGACATTTATATTCTATATATACAGTATAGTGTGCCATTTATATTCTATATATACAGTATATTGTGACATTTATATTCTATATATACAGTATAGTGTGCCATTTATATTCTATATATACAGTATATTGTGACATTTATATTCTATATATACAGTATAGTGTGCCATTTATATTCTATATATACAGTATATTGTGACATTTATATTCTATATATACAGTATAGTGTGCCATTTATATTCTATATATACAGTATAGTGTGCCATTTATATTCTATATATACAGTATATTGTGCCATTTATATTCTATATTTACAGTATATTGTGCCATTTATATTCTATATATACAGTATAGTGTGCCATTTATATTCTATATATACAGTATATTGTGCCATTTATATTCTGTATATACAGTATAGTGTGACATTTATATTCTGTATATACAGCATAGTGTGACATTTATATTCTATATATACAGTATAGTGTGCCATTTATATTCTATATATACAGTATATTGTGCCATTTATATTCTATATTTACAGTATATTGTGCCATTTATATTCTATATATACAGTATAGTGTTCCATTTATATTCTATATATACAGTATATTGTGCCATTTATATTCTATATTTACAGTATATTGTGCCATTTATATTCTATATATACAGTATAGTGTACCATTTATATTCTATATATACAGTATAGTGTGCCATTTATATTCTATATATACAGTATAGTGTGCCATTTATATTCTATATATACAGTATATTGTGCCATTTATATTATATATATACAGTATATTGTGCCATTTATATTCTATATATACAGTATAGTGTGCCATTTATATTCTATATATACAGTATATTGTGCCATTTATATTCTATATATACAGTATAGTGTGACATTTATATTCTATATATACAGTATATTGTGCCATTTATATTATATATATACAGTATATTGTGCCATTTATATTCTATATATACAGTATAGTGTGCCATTTATATTCTATATATACAGTATATTGTGCCATTTATATTCTATATATACAGTATAGTGTGACATTTATATTCTATATATACAGTATAGTGTGCCATTTATATTCTATATATACAGTATAGTGTGACATTTATATTCTATATATACAGTATAGTGTGCCATTTATATTCTATATATACAGTATATTGTGACATTTATATTCTATATATACAGTATAGTGTGCCATTTATATTCTATATATACAGTATATTGTGACATTTATATTCTATATATACAGTATAGTGTGCCATTTATATTCTATATATACAGAATAGTGTGCCATTTATATTCTATATATACAGTATAGTGTGCCATTTATATTCTATATTTACAGTATATTGTGCCATTTATATTCTATATATACAGTATAGTGTGCCATTTATATTCTATATATACAGTATATTGTGCCATTTATATTCTATATTTACAGTATATTGTGCCATTTATATTCTATATATACAGTATAGTGTGACATTTATATTCTATATATACAGTATAGTGTGCCATTTATATTCTATATATACAGTATAGTGTGACATTTATATTCTGTATATACAGCATAGTGTGACATTTATATTCTATATATACAGTATAGTGTGCCATTTATATTCTATATATACAGTATAGTGTGCCATTTATATTCTGTATATACAGCATAGTGTGACATTTATATTCTATATATACAGTATATTGTGCCATTTATATTCTGTATATACAGTATAGTGTGACATTTATATTCTATATATACAGCATAGTGTGACATTTATATTCTATATATACAGTATAGTGTGCCATTTATATTCTATATATACAGTATATTGTGCCATTTATATTCTGTATATACAGTATAGTGTGACATTTATATTCTGTATATACAGCATAGTGTGACATTTATATTCTATATATACAGTATAGTGTGCCATTTATATTCTATATATACAGTATATTGTGCCATTTATATTCTATATTTACAGTATATTGTGCCATTTATATTCTATATATACAGTATAGTGTGCCATTTATATTCTATATATACAGTATATTGTGCCATTTATATTCTATATTTACAGTATATTGTGCCATTTATATTCTATATATACAGTATAGTGTGCCATTTATATTCTATATATACAGTATAGTGTGCCATTTATATTCTATATATACAGTATAGTGTGCCATTTATATTCTATATATACAGTATAGTGTGCCATTTATATTCTATATATACAGTATAGTGTGCCATTTCTATTCTATATATACAGTATAGTGTGCCATTTATATTCTATATATACAGTATATTGTGCCATTTATATTCTACATATACAGTATAATGTGCCATTTATATTCTATATATACAGTATATTGTGCCATTTATATTCTATATATACAGTATAGTGTGACATTTATATTCTATATATACAGTATAGTGTGACATTTATATTCTATATATACAGTATAGTGTGACATTTATATTCTATATATACAGTATAGTGTGCCATTTATATTCTATATATACAGTATATTGTGACATTTATATTCTATATATACAGTATAGTGTGCCATTTATATTCTATATATACAGTATAGTGTGCCATTTATATTCTATATATACAGTATATTGTGACATTTATATTCTATATATACAGTATAGTGTGCCATTTATATTCTATATATACAGAATAGTGTGCCATTTATATTCTATATATACAGTATAGTGTGCCATTTATATTCTATATTTACAGTATATTGTGCCATTTATATTCTATATATACAGTATAGTGTGCCATTTATATTCTATATATACAGTATATTGTGCCATTTATATTCTATATTTACAGTATATTGTGCCATTTATATTCTATATATACAGTATAGTGTGCCATTTATATTCTATATATACAGTATATTGTGCCATTTATATTCTGTATATACAGTATAGTGTGACATTTATATTCTGTATATACAGCATAGTGTGACATTTATATTCTATATATACAGTATAGTGTGCCATTTATATTCTATATATACAGTATATTGTGCCATTTATATTCTATATTTACAGTATATTGTGCCATTTATATTCTATATATACAGTATAGTGTGCCATTTATATTCTATATATACAGTATATTGTGCCATTTATATTCTATATTTACAGTATATTGTGCCATTTATATTCTATATATACAGTATAGTGTGCCATTTATATTCTATATATACAGTATAGTGTGCCATTTATATTCTATATATACAGTATAGTGTGCCATTTATATTCTATATATACAGTATAGTGTGCCATTTATATTCTATATATACAGTATAGTGTGCCATTTATATTCTATATATACAGTATAGTGTGCCATTTATATTCTATATATACAGTATATTGTGCCATTTATATTCTATATATACAGTATATTGTGCCATTTATATTCTATATATACAGTATAGTGTGCCATTTATATTCTATATATACAGTATATTGTGCCATTTATATTCTATATATACAGTATAGTGTGACATTTATATTCTATATATACAGTATAGTGTGCCATTTATATTCTATATATACAGTATAGTGTGCCATTTATATTCTATATATACAGTATATTGTGCCATTTATATTCTATATATACAGTATAGTGTGACATTTATATTCTATATATACAGTATAGTGTGCCATTTATATTCTATATATACAGTATAGTGTGCCATTTATATTCTATATATACAGGATAGTGTGCCATTTATATTCTATATATACAGTATAGTGTGACATTTATATTCTATATATACAGTATTGTGTGACATTTATATTCTATATATACAGTATAGTGTGAGTGGGTCCCTAAGCTCAGGTAAGTGACAGCAGCACAGAGTATGGGCAGGGAATCAGCAGAAAAGAAGATGGGGGGCTACTGGGGCATCTTTTGGGGCACAGATCTTCCCTGCTAAAGGCCTGGGGTTGCCTTGGGCTGGTACAGAAACCCCAAACATAATGTATAGCATTTCTGCATTACTTTTTTAGTTCTCCTTTAAATGTGAACCACCCCTTTAACTCCAAGGTGACAGTTACCTTCCTTTGTGTATGATATGGTTAATACTTTTAAGTGAACTTTAACTGATTTCTGTAATGTGCTATGGACTATGTTGGTGCTGTATAATGATATAATAATAGTATTGGCTTCCAGAATTGTATATCATGAGTTGATACAGTCTGTCCCACAGCAGCCAATAGATGGACATGTATGGCACGGGTTAGTCATCCATTGTGACATATTAGTCTTTATTAGGCATAAGGAACCTACAGACCTACAGAACCTCATAACCCCGCTTCCCCAAGGCCTTATGAAGACCATTGTATACATTGTGCACGTGTGCATTGTTTGGCTTACACCGGGGGCACAGGGACGTGCTGGATCTGCATTACTCTGGGTGTAAGCTACATCACGTGTGGCTGGGTGTCATGCCGCCCCTTAATTTGCCACAAATCTGGCCCTGCCTGATAGGCTGGTGGGTGTGCAGGCATAATGTATAATCTAATAAAGAGAATAATGTCTAAATGTTTTTGTGTAGACCATAGCTCTAGACCGGGCCTGTTCAACTGAAGAACCATGGGCCACATGTGGCCCTCCAAAGGATTTTTATGGCCCTCGGTCTGCCTTGCGGTTACATAGACTTGATTGTATGACATTATCATTTTAATATAATCTGGCCCTCAGATACGCTTTATGAGACATAATGGGCCTATGACATGTAGAAGTTGGGCAGTGCTGCTCTAGATAGTACAGCAATGGATACAAGTTACATATAGCACAGGTCACAGAAATGAAAAAATACTAGAAACAAGGGCATCCTTGTGGGCTGACAAGACAGCTGTATTTGCTATTCTAACATCCAGCCTCCTCCGTGCTAATCCTTCTGCCACATTGGCTGTGCGGCTCAGCTACTTGGGCCAAAGAACTCACTGTCAGAGAGATACAGAACTATATATAATCCCACAACTAATTGAAATAATAGCAGTTAAAAGGGACATATAAATAAATGCAGGTGTGGAACCTGTTATCCAGAATGTTCTGAACTTGGGGTTTTTCAGATAAAGGATCTTCCTGTAATTTGGATCACACTCCTTAAACCTGCTAAAAATAATTTAAACATAAAATAAACCCAATGGGATCAAGTACAAGGTACTTTTTTATTATTACAGAGAAATACCAGTAATACCAGTATATGGTTTATGCATGTGAGATATATATATGTATAGATAGGTCAGTATGGGTCTGTATGTGAGTGGATAGATAGGTCAGTGTGGGTCTGTATGTGAGTGTATAGATAGGTCAGTATGGGTCTGTATGTGAGTGGATAGATAGGTCAGTATGGGTCTGTATGTGAGTGTATAGATAGGTCAGTGTGGGTCTGTATGTGAGTGGATAGATAGGTCGGTGTGGGTCTGTATGTGAGTGGATAGATAGGTCAGTATGGGTCTGTATGTGAGTGTATAGATAGGTCAGTATGGGTCTGTATGTGAGTGTATAGATAGGTCAGTATGGGTCTGTATGTGAGTGTATAGATAGGTCAGTATGGGTCTGTATGTGAGTGTATAGATAGGTCAGTATGGGTCTGTATGTGAGTGGATAGATAGGTCAGTATGGGTCTGTATGTGAGTGTATAGATAGGTCAGTGTGGGTCTGTATGTGAGTGGATAGATAGGTCAGTATGGGTCTGTATGTGAGTGTATAGATAGGTCAGTATGGGTCTGTATGTGAGTGGATAGATAGGTCAGTGTGGGTCTGTATGTGAGTGGATAGATAGGTCAGTATGGGTCTGTATGTGAGTGGATAGATAGGTCAGTATGGGTCTGTATGTGAGTGTATAGATAGGTCAGTATGGGTCTGTATGTGAGTGGATAGATAGGTCAGTATGGGTCTGTATGTGAGTGGATAGATAGGTCAGTATGGGTCTGTATGTGAGTGGATAGATAGGTCAGTATGGGTCTGTATGTGAGTGGATGGATAGGTCAGTATGGGTCTGTATGTGAGTATATAGATAGGTCAGTATGGGTCTGTATGTGAGTGTATAGATAGGTCAGTGTGGGTCTGTATGTGAGTGGATAGATAGGTCAGTATGGGTCTGTATGTGAGTGGATAGATAGGTCAGTATGGGTCTGTATGTGAGTGGATAGATAGGTCAGTGTGGGTCTGTATGTGAGTGTATAGATAGGTCAGTGTGGGTCTGTATGTGAGTGGATAGATAGGTCAGTGTGGGTCTGTATGTGAGTGGATAGATAGGTCAGTATGGGTCTGTATGTGAGTGGATAGATAGGTCAGTATGGGTCTGTATGTGAGTGTATAGATAGGTCAGTATGGGTCTGTATGTGAGTGGATAGATAGGTCAGTGTGGGTCTGTATGTGAGTGTATAGATAGGTCAGTGTGGGTCTGTATGTGAGTGGATAGATAGGTCAGTATGGGTCTGTATGTGAGTGGATAGATAGGTCAGTATGGGTCTGTATGTGAGTGGATAGATAGGTCAGTATGGGTCTGTATGTGAGTGGATAGATAGGTCAGTGTGGGTCTGTATGTGAGTGGATAGATAGGTCAGTATGGGTCTGTATGTGAGTGGATAGATAGGTCAGTGTGGGTCTGTATGTGAGTGGATAGATAGGTCAGTAGGGTTCTGTATGTGAGTGGATAGATAGGTCAGTGTGGGTCTGTATGTGAGTGTATAGATAGGTCAGTATGGGTCTGTATGTGAGTATATAGATAGGTCAGTATGGGTCTGTATGTGAGTGGATAGATAGGTCAGTATGGGTCTGTATGTGAGTGGATAGATAGGTCAGTAGGGTTCTGTATGTGAGTGGATAGATAGGTCAGTGTGGGTCTGTATGTGAGTGTATAGATAGGTCAGTGTGGGTCTGTATGTGAGTGGATAGATAGGTCAGTGTGGGTCTGTATGTGAGTGGATAGATAGGTCAGTGTGGGTCTGTATGTGAGTGGATAGATAGGTCAGTATGGGTCTGTATGTGAGTGGATAGATAGGTCAGTATGGGTCTGTATGTGAGTGGATAGATAGGTCAGTATGGGTCTGTATGTGAGTGTATAGATAGGTCAGTATGGGTCTGTATGTGAGTGGATAGATAGGTCAGTGTGGGTCTGTATGTGAGTGTATAGATAGGTCAGTATGGGTCTGTATGTGAGTGGATAGATAGGTCAGTGTGGGTCTGTATGTGAGTGTATAGATAGGTCAGTATGGGTCTGTATGTGAGTGGATAGATAGGTCAGTATGGGTCTGTATGTGAGTGTATAGATAGGTCAGTATGGGTCTGTATGTGAGTGGATAGATAGGTCAGTATGGGTCTGTATGTGAGTGGATAGATAGGTCAGTATGGGTCTGTATGTGAGTGGATAGATAGGTCAGTGTGGGTCTGTATGTGAATGGATAGATAGGTCAGTGTGGGTCTGTATGTGAGTGGATAGATAGGTCAGTATGGGTCTGTATGTGAGTGGATAGATAGGTCAGTGTGGGTCTGTATGTGAGTGGATAGATAGGTCAGTATGGGTCTGTATGTGAGTGTATAGATAGGTCAGTATGGGTCTGTATGTGAGTGGATAGATAGGTCAGTATGGGTCTGTATGTGAGTGTATAGATAGGTCAGTATGGGTCTGTATGTGAGTGTATAGATAGGTCAGTATGGGTCTGTATGTGAGTGGATAGATAGGTCAGTATGGGTCTGTATGTGAGTGGATAGATAGGTCAGTGTGGGTCTGTATGTGAGTGGATAGATAGGTCAGTGTGGGTCTGTATGTGAGTGGATAGATAGGTCAGTATGGGTCTGTATGTGAGTGGATAGATAGGTCAGTATGGGTCTGTATGTGAGTGGATAGATAGGTCAGTATGAGTCTGTATGTGAGTGGATAGATAGGTCAGTATGGGTCTGTATGTGAGTGGATAGATAGGTCAGTGTGGGTTTATGTATGTATGTCTTAAACCAGAAATTCTGCTATTAAAGTTACCAGAAGCAGCTCTTTTGCCACCCCTCGTAACAGCCAGGGCACTGCCACCTGTGGCCTTGCATTATGGCAGGAGCGCCCGTGGGCAGAACCTGTTAAGGTACGTGTACATGGGCCAATCAGCTGCTTGATCAGTCTGGAGGGGCCGAGTTGGCAATATGGGCAGCTTTACATTCATAAAATCCGGGAGGGTTAACAGGTCTGCCCACTTTAAATTCAGTTCCCTATTGAGTGGGCTAGGGAGTCAGGTACTCTGGTGGGTCCTGAGAGGCCTGGTCTGACACTGACCCAGCATCGTAGGGGCCATTTGAAGGGGTAAAAGCACAAGGTACATATGTTGTGTAAAAAAGTGGTAGATATATAGCATTCTCTCAGGGATTTCTAGCTATTGTTGAACTGCAACTGTAAGAATTCTAATGTAGCACAGATGCTGGGAGTTTATAAAGAACCTGGAGGCCTGCAGATTGTTCATTCCTAATTTATGTCATTTTCTTTTAACCCCTCATATGGGGGCCCAGGTTTCCTGCTTTTTCAGGGTCCCCTTTCCCAAGGTCTGCCCTGCACTGCCACATTTATTCCATTTTATAACCCATTGCATGTCCCTCCCAGCTGGGGAGATCAAACAGACTTTGTGAATAGGGCCCCAGCTGGGCCGTGCTGCAGGATATCCTCACCTGAGAGCAAGTGAATGGGGTTTGCATATGGGAGTGTGTCAGTGATTCCTGTACTGGTCACTTCCCCTGTGCTTGTGTGGGGGGGACGCACTGAAAGGCCGCATTGCAGGGGGCCCCGTGTTCCTTGTGTTGGGAGTCTGTGCCCTGTGCAAATAGTACTCTCGCTTTTCACTTTCGCACAACAGGGGGGCTTTTGTGGGGAAAGAACAGCAGCAACAGATAAACCTACAACTTCATCCTCCTTTCCTACCCACCTGCACCTCTCCTGTTTGATGCAGTAGGATCAAAGTGGGGACCTTTTTTTAACTATTCGAAAATCAGTCCTGCTTGACAGTTTGGGCCACAAGAACGTCATGTTATATACAATTATAGCTGCTGATTTTGCAGCACTAGGGTCACATTTGGGGGATTCTCTTCTGGCTACTCTCATGGTGCATCTGGGTGACTATTATGGGTATTTTATTTACTTCTTTCCTAGCTATGAGCTTGGGGTGGGGGCAAAAGAAACAGGCACCAAGCATTGCGCATTACAGATGCCACACCTGTGATATAACAGTAGCAGCAGAAGTACCTGGCACTTACGAACCTTATTCTTGCTGAGGCAGCTGGACGTCTAATCAGTAGCTGGAAGACAATGCTGACTTTTGAAACCTTTCGACACTCTGCAAACAAACCTTGTGCTCTGCACCCCCACCATCCACTTTATTGTTAGTTACACAGCCATGTATGGCAACAGCAGCCACGGCTTCTAGCCAGGGACTACAACGAGCCACTGAAAATGAGCAGTGTAGAGGTGACAAAGTTTAGCAAGCTTTAGCAAGCTCTCCTTTCAGTGCTCAGTTTCTCATTATTACAGCCTCAGTCCATTATTTTCATTGTGCCCCCCCCCCCCCCGGGCTGTCCAATTGGAGGTCCATAGGTCCAATTGGGCCTTCAAAGAGATCTTTTATGAACCCCAGAGTACAATTTTTGATAACGTCATTTTCTTATAATTTCCCCAACAGCCAAGTGGCTCTTTTAACTGATATGCCCTTGAGGTGGGCTATAGGCTGATCTTATTGCTTGGCCCAAGGGCCAGATAATTAGATCACAATACAGTACAAGCAGGCCATTTCAGCCAGATTTTGGTTGGGGTTGCACATCGGAGGGCCCCCAGACACACTGACACAGTCTGTAGGCATTTTTGGCTCCTGTATGGCCACCTTATGTCCTAACCACTGGGTATATGTCACATGGTATTGCAAGTCTAGACTTCTGTCCCCATAGAAAAACACTTGCTAAAGAGACGAGAGTTGGTTCCCTTACTGACTGTTACAATAGTGTAGCATTTATGGGCCATCACCCAGCAATATTAGCACCCAGCCATGTGGAAATATAGTTACATTGCTGGGCCCATTATGACTAAGTTGGTAGCTTTTTGCTCAGTGAATGGAGACCTGCCATTGGCCTGCCTGACTAAAATCTGGTTGTAAATCAGCCAGATGTCTATTGGGCAGGTTAGAAAACCCACTAATCAAATCATTGACCCAGAGGCCAAATGATCAGATCATCCCAGTTTGGACTTGCCAAAAGGATCTAACACTGTATAACCAGTTAATGTGGTCAAACACTCAAACAGGCCCCTGTACTTACCATTTAGTTGAGTTAGCCAAGGATCCTATTGCTCTGTGGTCTATGCTGTGTCTCTGAACATTTCACTGGCAATCCACTTTATAATCACTTGCCCATGGGCTAATTTTATTATGCTCTTTAGATTTATTTAGCATTCTCTATGGATCAGGTGCACATTTCCTCAAATACTCAGCAGTGAGGACCAACCTATTTCATCTAATAAACTACCACTTCGGGCAGGTCTTGTTCAGGGCTGCATGGCCATACATTGATATATATCAGTATACACAGCCCTTGGGTAGCCTTGTCACCCACCTCGTCTATACACAGAAATCCCAACCCAACACCATGTTAATCAGTGACTAAAAACTATATTAATGAACAAATTCATTAGTGGGATAGTACAGAAGCAACAATATGAACTGGAAAAGAGCAAACTGCATTCCAACATGGTAAGTAATACGGTATTTCCAGGGTAGAGCCTGGGGCCGGACACTCTGAATATTAAAGAGTGCAGTGCAGACATGCAAGGACTCCACATATCAATGAGAATGTGCATAAGCACGAGGCGTTAGGTCATTAAATATGTCATTATTCTTCTTCCTACTGCCAGCAATGATTACTTGTGCTGAGAGAGCGCAGCCCCATAAGGGGCCCTCGCAGGATTTCTGTTTGATTCAGGGAGATTATAGGACTTGCCCATAATTTGTCAAAGATACCCTGTCGGGCTCAGAGCAGTTGTCCCACAGGACAAAGCAATTACTCTTTATCTGAATGGCTCACTAATATTTACTGCACCGCTGCCTGGAGATGCCAAGGGCTCATTTAACAATTAGAGTGAAAGTGATAAGGGGGCTTAATAGCTGAGGCAAAGTTAAAGGACCCATTGACCTTACAAACCATATATATAAATTAAATCTAAATCTCCAATGTGACAAATAATATTAAAACATTTTTAACCGTTTCCCTGATGTGTCACGGCATTATTGTTCCTAAGTTTAATATAGAACTGGAAACATTTTATATAAAATTGTGGGCAGGGAAAGAGTTGCCGCCTGTGTAAATCAGAAATAGTATTCTAACAAAAGGGGGTAATTATGTGATAGCTGCATCATGACCAGAGTTAGAAAAGAGGGGACCCCTAAAAATATAGGGAGCCTGAGTGTCCATCTAAGGGGCTTTAGGCATATATTAAATTTGCCCTTTGTACTTTTAGCACAAGGGCCCTCTCTGGGTGCAGGGCGATATGGGCAAATGCCCTTTCTGCCCTACTTTAAACCCAGTGCATATTGCACATACATAACCCACAGCTCACTCCTTGCCTGGGTAATTGATATTTACATTAATGGGGTAAGGCAGAAAATAGAAGTAGAAGTAGACCTGTGAGAGAACTAAATTATTCTCTAAATACAAATAATCCCACACACTCACAACATCATTAATAAAGGCTACTTTGCTACGGTTACATTCATACATGGTGTATGGAAAAGGACCTACCTGTCAGTTGCCTGCTTATATTACTGGAGAGATACATGGGGGGGGGGGGCAGGTGGAGTCCTATCTGGTGCCCCATGGCATTAAAATGGCCCAAATGGCAGATTGTGTGGATGTAAGAGGAATATGGTTGGGTGCATAAGGGTTGTGGTAGCACATGCTTTACAGGCGAGCCCATTTTCAAAATTGGGGACTCATTCATGTCAGCTGTCCTTCTTGCGGGTGGGCCCTGTAACTATTGGCCCACATTTCCCCCACCCCCCATTCTCAATATATTTGCTCCTTCCCTTTACTTCACAGTTAGGGTTGAAAAAAGACCAAAGTCCATCAAGCTCAACCCTTCCAAATAAACCCCAATGTACACACAAACCCATGCCAACCTGTCTATACACTCTCATAAATAAACCATATATACCAACATCAGTACTAACTGTAGATATTAGTATCACAATAGCCTTGGATATTATGTTTGTTCAAGAACTCATCCAGGCCCCTCTTATAGGCAATAACAGAATCTGCCATTCCAACATCACTAGGAAGGACATTCCCCAATCTCACTGCCCTCACCGTGAGAAACCCCCTACGCTGCTTCAAATGGAAGTTCTGTTCCTCTAATCTAAACGGGGGCCTCAGGTGCGCTGAGCGTTTTTATGGGAAAAAGGAAAAACTGCACTGCATACTCAATGTGAGGTCTTACCAGAGACCTATAAAGAGGCAAAATTTTGTTTTCATCCCTTAAGTCAGGGGTCCCCAACCTTTCTTACTCGTGAGCCACAGTCAAAGGAAAAAGACTTGGAGAGCAACACAAGCATCATAAAAGTTCATGGAGGTGCCAAATAAGGGCTGTGATTGGCTATAAGGCAGCCTCTATGCACTCTATCAGCTTACAGGGGGCTTTATTTGGTAGCAAATATTGTTTTTTTTCGACCAAAACTTGCCCCAAGTCAGGAATAACTCCCTGGTTTGGGGCACTGAGAGCAACATCCAAGGGGTTGGGGAGCAACATGTTGCCCCAGAGCCACTGGTTAATGTCCTTTTTATGCAAGACAGCACTTTACTGCTGCTATGCATTTCTATCCTCTTCCCCTTCTCTTCTTCCCTTGCTTATCTCTCATTTCTCCCCCAATATTCTGTGCACCCCTCACTGCTTGCTCTGCCCCTCTCTTCATATACAATCTTCTTAAAGCTCTTGTGCCTCATATACTCATGAATTGTTTGCGGTCTGTTCTCTTGGTGAAGTATTGTGGCTTGGCCACCAGGCGGCGACATAAATAGACTTTGCACAGTATTCCGGCATTCACATTTTGTAGCATTCCCTGTACTGAGTTCCTGGCTGAGCTCATCGACTGAGCAGGAAAATGTGCTGACGTGAGAAGGAGCACTGATATCACATATACGTATTAAAGTTTCACATTCATATATTCAAACCTTGGCTCACACAATTTCTATTTACATTTAAGGTGATCTAGAAATAAGAATCTGATGATTCACAAGGTAATGCATTCAATATAGTTCTATACTTACTTTTCTCACTACTTAAAGTCCTTTCTTGGTCATCTCTGGTATATATGCCAGTATGACATTTAGGGCTAGGGCAGAGGGGGAAAAGGCCTATTATTGCCCCAGCCATGGGGTATAAAAGCAGCATATACAGCCCTGCAAATGTACTAGTCAGCAAAGATGGGGGGCTGAGGCCTGGTGCTAAGGGGGTCAGACATTAATATTGCCCTGGGCCCTGGGGTGCCATATTGCATAATTACAGGGTTGTAACAAAAAAGCCTAATGACACTGTGATCCCTTGATCCTATAACCCGTGTATATAATACAATATGTGTAGGTAGCCATTGCTCTCAGTCTGGCCATCCACAGAGCAATATTAAAACTTTACACAGATATTAGTACATTGGCATGTATGGCAGCCCATTGGTCCTAACCAATATCCATGTACTATGCTGTCAGCAAGAACAAGCAGATACCCTAACTATAGGTAATTCATGTCTGCCTTTAGGCAAACTTAGCAGTGTTTGAATAGAGACCCAAAGGTTGCATAGTGGGGAGTGAAGTTAATATGCGATAAATTGCCCTATATCCTCCAGGGAGAATTCACACAGAGAATGTGGGACACACATGGAGACACATTTAGCCCAAGCAACAAATGATGAGATCTGCAGTCAAGTCTTTCCAATATGTGTTGGGGCTGCCACATAGCTTGCACTCATTGCACTCCCAATAACATGCACGCACACAGTGTGCAACAGGAAATGCTCATAGTTAATTCTATATCTGACTGAAGTCCAAAGGTGAAATGATCCATGCAAATACAGGGGAGTGGAGACGCTCACTAGGAGTGTTTGCTTGCGTATTTGTGTCCGTAACCAGCAATGATATGTACTTGGCTCTTACTAAGGAGAAGGGGCCACTCTGTGTCCAACCATGGATCATTCCTCTCCAGGCTGTATGCACAAACGCACACATGATAATAACTGGACTCATTCAGGGCACGTGGTTTTATAATGTAATATAAATATAAACCTGGTGGGGCCCACCAGGTTTTTATCTGGTGCCTTGCTGGCCCAGTCCAAACTTGGATTGTGTCCTGAAAGGCCTGCAGGGGTCCCTTTGTATTTCATCATAACCCAACTATCTCTATATTGTAGGTTCCTCAATACACAACATTCAGCATGCATTCATCTTGCCCTGGCTCTGGGTATAGTTGCTCTGGATATAGTTGCTCTGGGTATAGTTAAAGCACTGAGAATAAGCCATACCCTCATACTGCTGACAGGGAGATTTATGGAAGCCTGATATTGACAGTAGGGTTCCTTAGTCCCAGTCCCTTGCACCTAGAACCTCAAAAATTATTTGTTTGTTATAAATTAATGTAAAGTGCTGTGTAACCAGCATTGGGTTAACTGCAGGTTCCAGACAATAACAAAACCCACATTGCATTGCTGTTCTCTGTTTTTCCAGTAATGGTTATGGGGCCCTAATAAAATGCAGGATGGTCCACTTCTTCTATAGCAGGGGTGTCAAACTCAATCACATAAAGGGGCCGAAATTTAAACACAGGTAAGTCGCGGGCCACATTTTTTATTAAGATACTATGTGAGGAAAATGGAAATTGATCACACTGGACGGTCAGACACACTCACCAAGGGCCACATAAAACGGCCAGGTAGGCCAGATTTGGCCCCTGGGCCTTGTGTTTGACATATGTGTTCTCTAGTTAAGAAAATTTGCCCTCCCCAGTCACTCTCCTGCCTCGCCAGGCAGGGTCGGACTGGGCCACCGGGACACCGGTCAGCAGCAGGGGGCGGGGATGGGTTTATACTACTGGGCTCAGCCTTAAATCAGAAATCCACCCCAAATTTTTTGGGTTGCATAGGAAATGAAAATATTATTCTATGCCGCTTTATTACACAGTCATTACACAGTTTAGACCTATAGTGCAATTGATGGTGGTATTTACACCTGCAGAGCAAATGCCATTCGCTGCCTACTGCCCCATGCCTGCAAATGCACAGACAGGCACAGCACTGACCTCTCAGCATACACAAGGGGTGGATTTTTGCACAAAAACACAAACGTATGCATCTTCCTCCGTAGAAAGGCAGCAGATGGCGTTTCCTCTGCGTATTTACGACAGCGGAGTAAACACACTGTGTGCCACTACCCTTATTTTTAAAATGTAGTTGCTACTAAAAGCAGAATCTGTCTGGCTGTTTATATTCTCTGCACTGTTGGCCTTGACTCTTGATGTAGCAAAAGCCAGTGATTAACAGACCCGGAGGGAACAGACCTCTGCTGCACTGTTTGGAGAGGCAGAATAAATAAATCCCAATAACATTGCTAAATAACCAGCCACTATGTCTGATTTGCCACCAAATTTCATCTTTATTTTCCATTGCTCACCACTTCCTCCCATTCCAAAAACTGCAATGATCTGCAAGAAGCTGACAGCCCATCCTGCCCCCTCAGTGCCCCCTTGGTGCCACCCTGTGGCACTAGCATTCCTTTGCAATAACTTAAATATATCTAATGTGTTTTTCAAACTTTCTTTAGTTTCTTTGCAAATACAGAGAGGGTAAAAAAAACACACATAGCACATTAATTCACAGTTCCTTGCTGCAGGATTCCCGGGTATTGATTCTCCATTAATCTTCATTGCCGACCCGAACAATGTGCACAGCCAAATGCCAGCAGGGAGAGGTGCAAATGCCCTGAGTTCTGGTGTAAACTTCTCTTAACATGATTGCTTTACTATAGTGCGCAGGAGAGAGACAAGCTGTTGTGTTAACTGGGGACATAACTACAACTCCCAGTAGCTGGAATGCTGAAAGCTGCAGTGCCATTTGCCTGACCCATCTAACTGCTTAATAAAAAGCTGAAATGAAAGCCTAATAATAACAGTAGGGTTCCCTGGCTCCCCTGTTCCTTGCACCTAGAACCTCATTCACTTGAAGAAGCAGCATTAGAGAAGCGCAACCTCTCTGTATTTGGCATTTTAATTTGTGCAATGTCTGTGTTTTTGTGCCAAGAAAGAGTGTATGTAAGGGCTCTTACCCACAGGTGTAAGTGCAGGTCAGATTTCCCTATGAGGGCTGTGCCCACAGGAGTGCAGATAAAATTGGACACTGGCACAGTTTTTATTTCCACTTACATGTTTACATGTGGTACAGTCCCTATAGAGAAGAATGGGGTCAGTTAACTCCTGCGTTGCTGTAGGGTGGAACCAGGGCTGTATGTAGGTCTGGTGCGTCTGCTTGAGGGGAATTTTTTTTCTGCACAATGATTGTTCCTATTTAGGCACCCCTAAATCTGCCACCCTAGGAACAGGCCATTGGGTATCTATATGGTAGATAGGGCCCTGGGTGAAACACACACCAGTGTTGCAGGAAGGGAATACACTTATAAATGCCTGTGTGTAAGAACCCTTAGTGAATGAGGCCTCTAATCTTCAAGCCACAGGAAATGTTAGCGTTTGAGCAGACTAGAGAGACCATAAAAATCCTTCACAGAACCATATCCAGCCTGCGGGCCTCCAGTTGGACAGCCCTGGCTTACAGGATAGGGTCTCTTTCCATTGGATAGGGGAAAGGCTGCTGGGCGCATTACATATTATCATCTGCTTTAAAGATGGTTAATGTTTAACAGAATATTTCTCCCCCCTTGCATCTATTCCCATTAACTGGCAAAGTTGCCATTACATATAGACAGCCAGCCTATACCTCTGTAAGAACCCATCCTGCACAGTCATATGGAAGTAAACAAATAATCCCTGAGACATACAATATCACATAAAAATATCATTTTTGTTACAATTTTATGTACAAATATATTAAAATTAACTGCATATTTTAAAGCCTGGGGCCTAACCCTTCAATCTCATAGAAAAGTGATTTCATGTAAAAGTCTATATGAGTACGCAGGAGTCCTAGGGTGCTGTCAGTAACCCCCAGAGGTACATACCCAATGAATAGCAGTCTGAGCCCGGGTAGGTGTATGCTACTGTTAGCAGACCCTAGTGGTATAGACAGGGTGGGTGCCAGGAAGAGCCTGGGTAGGCAGGTGGTACTGTTAGTAGCCCCAATGGCATATATAACCAGGGGCTAGCTCCCCATCAGTCCAACCAACTAAGAAATCTCATTCCAAGTGACTTCCACACACAAACAGCGCCATCTGGGTCCATCTCCAACCAGCTGGGGATCCAGAGAGTGGGCCAGTCAGTGTCTGTGAGAGCTGCTCATGGTCGAACGTTAAGGGGGTTTCACTGTGTGACAGTATTAGGCAAGCCCCCCACATTACTTGTAGCATGTGGTATCATGTGGTGGGTAATGGAAGGTTCTGGGCTGAGAGTGTCTGGTCCATTTTGGCCAGTCTGAGTCTGCTGGATCCTTTTCTTGGTGATTTTTCTTTCTTTGGCTCTTCTGTTTTGGAACCAGATCTTTACCTGGAGGTGAAACAAGTGCAGCAACTGATCAAGACAAAGTTCATTTTAAGAACCATTGGGACTTATTTAGCAGCATTACAATACTTTAGATGGAGTAAGCATTATTGGAACTGCCTTATTTAAATGCAAATATATAGATATATATGAAAAAAACTAAAACTATCACTGGTCAGATTGCTCATTAGGGCCCCAAGCAAGGACCAATGAGGATACAGTTCATTCTAAAAATGACAATATAGTATCATTTTGTCTTGATACTATGCATTGGCCAAGGTACTGAGCAGAGCAGCCCCTCTCACATGAATAAGTGCAAATAAACTGTCATGTTCTGGCTGCAGAGGAATTTAACCTTGTCACTTCAATAACAATATGAGGGAAAATAAATGAAATATTCATCACTCATATTCTGTGATTTTCAAGCAAATTCCTGTATGTAACAATGTAATAGAAGCCAGGTGAATAACAGGCCTGTAAAGAAGTATTTGCTACATTGTATCAAGGAGCAAACACACAGCAAGGAAAAGAAAGTGACAATTTTAAAATGGCCAATACATAATCCAATGCATGTATATTGGGGGGTTACTTAGAACTGCATCTGCTTTTATTAGGAAAAATTTTGAGTTTTACATCTCCTTTAAACAAATATCGAATTCAAAAGATGATAGCAATATGGCAATATGGGAGTATGGTGGCTGCTGCAGAACCTCTTGGGCAGTGGGAGGTGTTCATACTAAGCTCCTGTACCTGGGGAATCTTTATCAGCAGCTTTGAAGCTTTTTGCAGGTATAACTGCCCTACCAGCAAGTTTGTGGTCTGGCACCCTGGGGCAGGGCAGCTACATAGGGAACCAATGGGCCCAGCGCTATTACTATGCGATCTGTTCGCTCCTTGGCCCTTACCTGTCTCTCCGAAAGCCCCAGATTGGCCGCCAGCTCTGCCTTCCTCCTTATAGTAATATATCTGCTGTAATGGAACTCCTTCTCCAGCTCCAGCCGCTGCTGGTCCGTGTATACAACCCGATACTTGTCCTTTGTCCTTGTCTTGGATCCTGAGGGGAAGACAGAAGCGCTGTGAGTCGCAATCGCAAAAGACTACATTGCAGCTATATATAAATTTATATATACTTAAGACACACACATATATGTATATATATAGAGAGAGATGTTTAGTTAATAAATGTGTTTTCGCGTTTATATATATAAATATATATATATATATAATAGAAATTGCAATGTTTTTGTTATATATGTAATATTATTGTTACGGATATTACAGAACACCCGGAGAAATCTAGATAATTCCATTACATTTAAATTTGTAATTGCGCCGTATGTTTCAATTCAAAAATTAACGTGTTCAGAATGTAAGATATTAGTGATGCGGATTTATATGTTAATAATAATTCTAATATTAGAATGCACCACATATCTCAGATAAAGAAGAGTATATTAGACTGGTCTAAATCATTTTAACTGGAATAACTTAATAAAACAAGTTTACATAGAATAGCCAGGCTGCAATCTAATAAGTGTAATGCTAGAGATCTTTAATTCCTGCACCATAATAACAATTCGTATTATTAATATTATTAGCGTCAAAATATTTCCCTAACCGCCGTCTAATAGAAATTCGCTCGTTTTCACATGTATAAAATCATTTTGTGTAAATAATTTCAATCTTGCCAATAGTTACGCATTTTCACTTTTGAACGATAATCTTAAAAAGTAAAAACAAATTATAGATTGTAAATGTACCTAAAAATTAACTGTTCTCGGCGAAATACATTTTACAAATTGATTCCACCTAATTAGCGAGTCACTTGCTGTTGTTGATCACAACGAAATGAAGTCAATTAAACGCTTTAACAAATATTATTGTAGGAGTGAATGGGTCGCTGTTCCTTTTCCTGGATGATGTGTAGGGAATTGCTATATAAATGACACCCATATTACAACTAATCATATTTAATTTGATAGGTGTTGTAAAAAGGTACAATTAGCGCCCAATTCGCCTTGTAACCGTCAATTTACAATTCAGGCCGAAGTCTCTAATAAAACTGATGTGAGAATTCACGTCACTGTTACTATTACACTGGGAGATAATTATTTTATATATTTTTTTTTTATTTCAGAGCCAACAAATATCGGTTACTGAAATCTCAGCGATAGCAAGGTTTTATTTCATGTTATAACTCTTTTTTATTACTTTCTCTAACATATTTTTGGACAACAAGAAATGGGGATGTTAGTTTGTAGGCGAAAAGAACCAAATGAATTATCTGGGCCAAGTGGCACCATTTTAAATAAATCAAATTGAAATTGACAAGTTATACATTTAGACAGCTGGAGGAGTATAGCTTAGATATCCAGAAATAAAGGCAAGCTGCGGCCCCCCAGCTACAACTTCCTGCGCTTCGCTACATAGGCTTTGCTAAATACAAGTGCTATACAGAAATATTGCATTGAATTGTGATTTGATTGTGTTTGTACACGGAGATAGAAATATGTGCAGGGGCAGATGTATAGGCACTGATATCTCAACAAAGTCGTTTGATGTCGCACTATCAGATGCATCTTGTAGTAGGTGTGTAATGCCTGCCAGGCTGGCTTTGTTCAGGTTAAACTCTACAAGGAAGAACAAAGACCCCCTGGAGAGGGGACAAGGGAGATCAGAGAGAATTGGGCAGTGTCAATGAATGGAGAACACGGAGCCTAACAATGAGCTACAAGGCGATCTTATCAGGGAGATGGCCTATAGATTGGGGATTTTGTTGGAATTACCAGTACTGAACAAACGCCGCCGAAACCTTTCATCCCATTAACATTAACATAAACGGCCAAACAGGCCTCCAGCAGCCTTTACTGGAGCCAAACAGAACCCAATGGATCAGGATCCTATTAACTCCTAACTGTACAACCAATCACATTCCTGAAGCATAAAACAATAATTTCACTGCTAAATACTAACTCAATCTTGTATCAGTTAGACACCAGAACCCGCATTAATACAGATTCCCTCCAACTGGGCCTGCAATAATAATAATAATAATAATAATAATATTAATATCCCTCACTGCAGTCAGATTTCAGAATGATATTTCATTTAATGTAAATGTAGATTTTACAAATACAAGTGGCAGTTATGTTAACTATTTAGATACTAGAGAGAGTCCGTCATAATATGAGCTGACAATCTAATGTGAGATGGAACAAACTCCAGACTAATCTCCAATTATATTATAGAAATATAACTTTAATTTCACTTGTGAAAATGACTAGTGACCCCAGGACTGGAGACGTGACATTTTAACCAGTTCAATACCAAGCCAGGCTGCAAGGCCACTAGGGTTCCCATAGTTCCGCGCCCAATTGTTTCCCACTCTGCTGCTAGGAGAGAGGGGGGGGGGGGGGGGTCTTGTCAAAAATCTTTATTTACTGCTATTTGAATCGTGTTTTCCGGTCACAGGGGGAAACAATAGTTTACAAGGTGGATATCAAAGCAAAGACGCATGACAGATGTGCGACTGGCGCAGGCAGCACCCTCTTTCCTATGATCAAGCAGCTCAAAGGCAACATTAACATGACAAGGGGACAGGGGCGCCTGACTTTCTCGCCACCCAGGTGAAAGGGACGTTACCCTGCTCCTGACTCTCTAACCCCTCAAACCTACCCCCCAGCTGTCTCTTGTGCACTCACCCCCACACACAAACCCTGCAGGCCCAATTATACATTGCCCAAGTGATGGCTGTATTTTGTACTACAGAGAAAAGACAGGTATATACCTAACAGATCGAATACAGGGAATAGATACATTTCTACTTGCTGTTTATTCTATGTGTCAGATAATCAGAATATGCCCTAATGGAGTCAAATCATTTTGCAATAATACAAGGTATAATGGAATCCTATATGCAGATTACGTACAAATAGATATACAATACACATGTATATACTATATACTATTTATATACATATATATATGTATTGTATATGTATTTGTAAGCAATTCATATACACATATTGTAGTCTATAAAATTCAGAATGCACACAAATACATATGCAATACACAATTATCTATCTACACACAGTATAGAGCAATATAAATATATACATGTATTATATACATTTATTGTACAGCGCAGTGGCATATATTCATTATATTATTATTTATTATAATACAATAAGCACATTTGCAGCCACAACATGAAGGCAGATTGGCAGAGCTCAGTAACTGCATTGGTTCTAATGAGCCCTATATTGCTTAATCACAGTAAATGAATGAGGGATATCTACTTAATGAATGACTCAGAAAGCGGCTGCAGAATTCATAGGATTCTAATAGGGTATAAATGATATATAAGTGGCCATAACTAGGAGAATTAAAATGTTTTCATGTGTTACTGGGTCGGGGGTCATTTTGCCTGTTTTATGTTCCCAAAAATTAGAAAAGAGAAAAACAATCTTGCTTTATACTCAGGACATTAGCATCTTGTTAGAATTATATTTATTATGTAACAATTTTGATATATATATATATATATATTCTGTGCAATTCCTAAATTGTGCCGGCCTTTACATATATAGATATTTTTAACTACTTACACTGCAGTTTAATAGGGCGATAGCAGCGCCAAAATCCACCCATTAACGCGCAGGAATTAAAATCATTTTCCGGACGAAAAACTGTAATTGAATTTAAACCCAAGCAACCGGTTTGTAACCCTCAGATTTTCACACAAAGGAAGACAAATGAGCGCACTTCTGCCCCATGACTAACATTTCCTAAGAATTACCTGCCATAAAGTTAAAATTTAACACCCTCCCATGACGGAGGAATGGGCACAGAAAAGCAGAACTAGCTCTTGGGAGTTGTAGTGTATTTAGAATTATTGTTTATTGTTATATATATAATATATATATATTCTGAACATGTGACTGCGATCTTGCAAGTCCCACATTATACAGAGATGCACGACCCTTGCTGGAAGCTGAGCCCCATGTTGGGGCAGTTATGGGGGCTGTGAGTGCCTTACCTGTGCTTGCCTGGGAGACTGGTTTCCTGAGCCATTCGTAGTGATGCCGTCGGTGCCCATCTTCCGAGCCCGGCGATAGCTGAGGGGGGGGCCCAGCCGGTAATACCCCAACACAAGGCTGCCCCTGCACCTGCGCTGGGGAGTAGTCGGGGCTAAAGGCCATGTTGCCCACAGGAGAAGGGTTAATGTGAGTGTGCCCAGGGGAGTAAGTTGGATGGACCCCCCATTCATCCCTAGGGGGTCCATATGGGGTGATCCAGCCAGCTGAGGAACCAGAGGAAGGTGCCCCATGATCTAGCCCCATGCCATGGTAGCTCCCATAGTCAGGGTACTGGGGGGCAGCAGGGTAGTTCTGTAGCCCCGGGTGGGCACGCATAGATCCAGGGTACATGGCAGCGTCCTTCTCCAACAAGTAACTCACGTACATGGCGGCAGGGGGGTGCCAGCTAGCTGCATAATCCTGTGCCCCTCTGGCTGCCAGCAGAGATGCCCCAAGCAGCCCCTTTGCGTGAGTTCCCGGCCCCAGCCTGTGAGCTGCCCGACAAGCTCCTCTCACTCCCAGCGCCGCACGCCCATTGGCCCGCCACCCATCAAACGCACCGAGTACTACCCGCCCCTATTAGTATGGGCGCCCCCCCCCCGCCCGTGGCGTCACTCGCCCCGCCCCTTCCCCGCACTATTTGCAAGTAAAGGAGATAAGAGGAGGCAGCGAGCTGATCCCACAGTAATACTCCAACCTCTTTATTGTCTCACAGCTTCCTCCTGCCGTTACCCAGCCCTGCACTCTAACCTTCAGTCAGGGGTTCAAAGAGCTCAGCCAGTCAATTGGCTCTACAGGCAACAAACAGGGGGCAAGGGGCTAATATGATTCTAATTCTCCCTGGCTACTCTCACTGCCCCAATGTGCTATTGTCATCTGCCCCTGGAGTTCTACCCAATACAGGCATACTAGCACTTGTAACATAACAGTACTCCTTATAGGTGCACATATTCCCTGTCATTCTCTATACATCTATCTATCATCTATTTATCATTTATATCTATCATCAGTCATCTGTCTGACTTTATTTGTTTGTCTATCTATCTATATCTATCTATCTATCTATCTATCTATCTATCTATCTATCTATCTATTATCTATCTATCCATCTGTCTGTCTGTCTGTGTGTCTATCTATCTATCTATCTATCTATCTATCTATCTATCTATCTCATCTCTATATCATTTTTATCAGCCAACCATGTCCCTATTATATATCCGTCTATCACTATCTGTAATTACGTATCTATCATCTATCATCTATCTATCTATCTATCTATCATCTATCTATCTATCTATCTATCTATCTATCTATCATTTATCTATCTATCTATCTATCTATCATCTATCTATCTATCTATCTATCTATCTATCTATCTATCTATCTATCTATCTATACAGTATTTCTCTATCATCTTACATCAATCAACCATGTACCTATCAGTCATCTATATATTATAACCATCTATAAGTCCATGTTAAATGTATTTTAAATAATTATCTATCTATTTATCTATCTATATATCATCTATTTATCTATACAGTATTTCTGTATCATCTTACATCAATCAACCATCTACCTATTAATCATATATATATCATAACCATGTATAATTCCATGTTAAATGTATTTTAAATAATTATCTATTATATATCTATCTATCATCTATCTATCATCTATCTATCTATCTATCTATCATCTATCTATCTATCTATCTATCTATCCATACAGTATTTCTGTATCATTTCACATCAATCAACCATCTACCTATCAATTATCTATATATTATAACATCTATAATTCCATAGTAAATGTATTTTAAATATCTATCTATCATCTATCTATCTATCATCTATCTATCTATCTATCTATCTATCTATCTATCATCTATCTATCTATCTATCTATCATCTATCATCTATCTATCTATCTATCTATCTATCTATCTATCTATCTATCATCTATCTATCATCTATCTATCTATCATCTATATATCAATCTGTCTATCTGTCTATCTGTCTTTTATCTATCTATCTATCTATTTATCTATCATCTATCTATCTATATCTATATCTATCTATCTATCTATCTATCTATATCTGTCTATCTGTCTATCTGTCTATTATCTATTATCTATCTATCTATCATCTATCTATCTATATCTATCTATCTATATCTATCTATCTATCTATCTATCTATCTATCTATCTATCTATCTGTCTATCTCTCTATTATCTATCTATCTATCTATCTATCTATCTATCTATCTATCTATCTATCTATCTATCTATCATCTATCTATCTATCTATCATCATCTATCTATCTATCTATCTATCTATCTATCTATCTATCTATCTATCTATGTCTCTTTATGTCTATCATCTATAATCTATCATAGTCTCGATTATATCTACACTTATCCATCTATCTATCTATCATGTATTTGTTGTTTTGTAAATAAGGACTGATTCTCTCTCTTTTTGTTTATCCTCTATAATCTGTCTCTATCATATATAAATATAACCAATCACCTGTATGTGTGATTGATACATGTGTATGTGTCTGTCTCAGTAATTAGGGAATATGATATTGCAGGGGAGTCATAAGGTTGTTGCTGTATTTATAATGCTATCAAGAAGGTTGTTTTGTAAATAAAGGCTATATATGACTCTTTTATTACTGCACATGTCTAAGCTTGCTCAGTAAGTGCAAGTAGAAATAGAGATGCGCTGTAATAACTCTGATAATCGCTTTCCCGACTCCTAATGCCCAAACCTGCAGTTCATTCAGTACAAAACATCCCCAGCCCCCTGTCCATTCCTGTCTGGTACCAGCACCAGGTTCGGAATCCTGATCTTTACTAAACATTTTTGGTTCATGCAATTTGCTATTCACTCATTTGAACACAGGACCTTTGGTAACAAATTAACATTATTCTGAATTATTTTTTATAAGCCCAACATAATTCTATGCTCTTAAGAACCTAGCCGAAACGATACAAATGCATTTAAAACAAAGTAATCGACATATTTAAGCCACAACATGATTAAATAAAAAGTGACCAATATTTTTAAATTATCTGCAAACTGTTACAATTCCTATGTTTAAAATAAATTAGGTAAAAATAAAGGCCATACAGAACAGTTCTTGTATAAATATTTATTTACAATATAAACCTGCATGTTGTTACTGGTTAATTCTGTTTTCAATTTGATGTTATTAAGGACTGAAAATCAAATTATTTGTTACAGTGAATCTTCCAGGAAAGTCTATATAAGTATTTAATCAGAATATCGCTTCCATTCAGAGGAAGGCTCCTTTGCCTTTTTTTAAACCAATGTTCGGATTAAATATTTGTTGCATATTTTTTACATATTTCATAAAACATATTATATATAGGTAGTTGGCTACGGATCTCAATTAATCAGCCAGGTAATGACCTAAACTGCCACTCCAATAATATGTTTTGTAGGTCTCACAGTTTCAGAAAAAGAGAAAGAATACGGAGAAAGCGGGGACCCTTCTTTGGGAAATCCAAATTTCTAATATCTAACAGACAATACAGTAAAATTCAGCAGATTCTAATAATTTATGGAAGTTAGAAAATGTTAACATCCACAGAAAAAAATATAAAATAAATATATATATAGTTAATTTGATCCTAGCGTTTTGTGTGTAATTATATTGATTATAAGGTATTGTAACTGACTGTATTCTATCTCGTTGCGCCAATTAATAAGGCACCGTTATTTTTAGACATAAATACGTTAATAAACTCGTAGACTGTAAACATAGTTTTCCATTTTTGTCTCTATTATTGAAGGGTTTAAGGATGGAACCATTTTCCTTAGTCCGTTTGTACCAAAACTATATTGCCCGGTGTATACTATGTGTGCTGTTTGCATACAGTTTCACCTATACGCAAATTCAAAAACGAAATGTACAGAGTAGCGCTGGGGCAATAGTCAGTAACTGCTGAACTGCTGTGAGAGCCTGGAGCAGTTATTGTTAATGGACAATCTGGTTTTACATAGGTGTCCTCAGCCCCCTGAAACAGGAGTTGTATAGAAAGTCCTGGCAGCTGTAGGGTCGGTGGAGATTTAGACCATTAGTGCCAATTGCAGTGATACTTTGCACAGAGAGCAGGTTGGAAGTGCAAGGAAGTGGGGACAGCACAGTGCTGTGTCTCTGTCAGGTTCCAAAGTTCCTTCAGTGTAAGTGCAGGCAGGAGGGTAATACACTCATATACTCTCTCTGGCACTTACACAGATACAAACAGCAGGGGGGTTGGAGCACACTAATACATATTTAGTTTATAAAACTAAAAGAAAACGTTAAGTAAATTACAGCAACAAATGGGACACACTGAAAAAAGGGCAATTCTTCAGAAAATCGCATCTGCATACACAAATTTGTGTCTGTACTGGTAAATTGTGAGCAGTGCATGCTTTTCTGCAGAAGCCTGCAATAATGTTGCAACTTTGGGGGGTGGGGAGAGCTGCTACATTGTGGGTAAAGTGACTGGCACTTTGCCCTTGGGTTTGTAAATGAGCCTTTTGGTGCAAAGTCATTATAAGAAAAAATTGCCTTTGAGATGCAGCTTTTGGGGCCAGTGGCTCCTGTGTGGCCCAACACATTGACAGGCATGGCATCAGTTCCTTAGTGCTCACACAGAGCTGATTTTGGAGGAGAAATAGTTAACTATGCATTTTTGTCCTGTTTGTGAGCTAATGGGCTAATGCCCTGTGCCTGTCAGTGCACACACAAGGGGAAGGTGGACAGGAAAAGATCAGCCTTTTCTCCTCTGGTCTAACACTCATTTATATATATATAATATATATGTAAAATGGCTAAAATGCCAAAATGCATTGTTTTCTGCAACATGGCAGGAAAAGCCTAGTACTTATATTTAGCATCATTATAAACGTTGAGAATCCCAGATTCTCTTTGGTGACTTATACGGAACTGCAATTTCACGTTACCATATAACGCTGGGTTAGATGTACAAGAGTGAAACTATATTAAATCCATTACGAAGTGATTGCTCTGCTGTTTTCCGTACAATACGGTAAATTATGGCGCCCTCTGAATGCCTGACCTCTACAGCCCTACTGCAATAAACACTAACGGTGGCCATACAAGGTAAGAGCTGTTTGTTTGGTGAGGTTGTCAAATTAATGGATCTTCTCCTGATATGCCCACCCAAGGTGGGGGATATTTGACCCTAGGGCTAAATGATCAAATTAAAATGTTGGGTATATGGGCAGTTGGACCAAGCACCGCATCAACGAGCCAATTTTATTATTTGCATTTTTTTTTCATTTTTTTCATTATTTAGCTTTTCTCAGCAACTCTCCAGGTCCAGTTATCTGGTTGCTTGGGTCCAATTTAGCATAACAACCAGGCAGTGGCTTCAAAAAAAGAGCCAGGAATATGAATCATATGAATAAAGGAGTGCCTAAAATAGAAAGATAAGTAATACAAAGTAACAATAATGATAAAACTGTAGCCTCACAGAGCAATAGTGATTTGGCTGCTGGGGTCAGTGACCCACATTTGAAAGCTGGAAGGAGTAAGAAAAACAAGGCAAATAATTCAAGAGCGAAACAAAAATTAAAAATGATGACCATTTAAAAGGTTGCGAAGCATAGGCCATTCTACAACATACTAAAAGTTAACCTGAAAATTTTAATTTGAATGCCCAGAGAAAACTGTTCTATTACAAATGGTGCTTAGTGACATCATCAATGATAAAAGGAGCTTTGTGATGTCACTGATGCCGTACCAGTCATTAGAGCTTGTGTATTATTAGAGATTAAATATATGATGTCAAATCAAAGTTCCACTCTGCCTGTGGCCTTTATTAAACTAATGTCCTGTATGTTATATGTAGTACCTACATGCCTACATACATAGTAGTACCTACATGCCTACATACATAGTAGTACCTACATGCCTACATACATAGTAGTACCTACATGCCTACATACATAGTAGTACCTACATGCCTACATACATAGTAGTACCTACATGCCTGTATACATAGTAGTACCTACATGCCTACATACATAGTAGTACCTACATGCCTACATACATAGTAGTACCTACATGCCTACATACATAGTAGTACCTACATGCCTACATACATAGTAGTACCTACATGCCTACATACATAGTAGTACCTACATGCCTACATACATAGTAGTACCTACATGCCTACATACATAGTAGTACCTACATGCCTACATACATAGTAGTACCTACATGCCTATACATAGTAGTCCATGCCTACATATAGTAGTACCCTACATGCCTACATACATAGTAGTACCTACATGCCTACATACATAGTAGTACTACATGCCTACATACATAGTAGTACCTACATGCCTACATACATAGTAGTACCTACATGCCTACATACATAGTAGTACCTACATGCCTACATACATAGTAGTACCTACATGCCTACATACATAGTAGTACCTACATGCCTACATACATAGTAGTACCTACATGCCTACTACATAGTAGTACCTACATGCCTACATACATAGTAGTACCTACATGCCTACATACATAGTAGTACCTACATGCCTACATACATAGTAGTACCTACATGCCTACATACATAGTAGTACCTACATGCCTTCATACATAGTAGTACCTACATGCCTATCATACATAGTAGTACCTACATGCCTATATACATAGTAGTACCTACATGCCTACATACATAGTAGTACCTACATGCCTACATACATAGTAGTACCTACATGCCTACATACATAGTAGTACCTACATGCCTACATACATAGTAGTACCTACATGCCTACATACATAGTAGTACCTACATGCCTACATACATAGTAGTACCTACATGCCTACATACATAGTAGTACCTACATGCCTACATACATAGTAGTACCTACATGCCTACATACATAGTAGTACCTACATGCCTACATACATAGTAGTACCTACATGCCTACATACATAGTAGTACCTACATGCCTATATACATAGTAGTACCTACATGCCTACATACATAGTAGTACCTACATGCCTATATACATAGTAGTACCTACATGCCTACATACATAGTAGTACCTACATGTCTATATACATATATGATTAAAAAAAAATGGAATTTAGATAAAAAAAAAAGACCAAACAAAAATCTAATTTCTTTGTCTGTGTTTAGAGAGAATAATCCATAGATTGCTAGAATCGGTATTGATCCAAAAATACACATTTATTTTAAACATATCAGTATTTAAGGAAATGTACATAATGGTCGGTATTGACCCCCTAAATGGCAGCAGAGCTGTTAGCAAACACGCCTGCTCATGGACTGTTAAATTGCTTTCCAATATTTGTCAGGGTAAAACAAATGGGGCTGTTTGTGCCGGATTCCAGACAGTGAGATGATTGTGGCTTGGCCTTCATGTACCAGTATTTACTGCAACGGAACAAGTGTGGGAGGTTCCATTCAGAACTTCCTTCTGGTCCTTACTGTTAAGTAATTCTGTATTATACATCAATAAGTATCAATATATTTTATAGAAACAACTGATAAAAATGGATCTAAAAGTGTAATGGATAATACATACATAATACAACATCTGCTGGTTAGGCCATGTCCCTGTGGGTCTTTACTGGGACCAATGGGATGAGCCCACTTAGGCCCATGGCAGCTTTTGACCCTTCACCCTACCATTAGTTTGCCATAAGGAAAAAACGTTTTGTTTGCTGCTTTTAATAAACTTGGCTCTATGTGCTCTTTGGCCACCAGTTGATCAAGAGTGATTGGATTGGTTGATAGCATGGGCATTTCAGCTGTATCCCACACCTTGTGTCTCAACCCTTTCTCCTTGTAGATTGTAAGCTCTTTTGGGCAGGGCCCTCTTCACCTCTTATATCGGTTATTGATTGCTTTATATGTTACTCTGTATGTCCAATGTTTGAAACCCACTTAATGTACAGCGCTGCGGAATATGTTGGCGCTTTATAAATAAATGTTAATAATAATTATAATATTTGACAATGCCAGTATGCATTATACAGCAGTGAGGGCCACCATGATACTGGGGGGGGGTATAGCCTCCCAGGAGAAAGGTGGAAAACTTCCCCTTTATAAAACAGTGGTAAATGAGTAAGCCACACATTTACAAAAAGAGATTTATGTGAAATCTATAATGGGGGAGGGGTGGCTAAAGACCAAGGCTATTAATATATAGCCTGCTCTCTTATTAGTCAGATATTTCCATGTTTGAATGAACTGATCTGTATGGGAATGATAAGAAGGGAAGGCCCCAGTTACTGCCAATGCCTAATACATGGGTAAAGAATAAGCAGTGGCCAACCAGTTAGATGCCCAGGAGGTACCCTGGTGGCCAGTTGATGCCTGCCTGCTCTCCTATAGCTGTATTACATTTTTAGGCTCACTTACAAGGGCGTTTGCCCTGGGCCTCTACTATCACTGGGACCCAATGAAAGGAAATGCTATTGCTTAAATGACGGGATATGTTGTCACTTTATGGCACTTTCAGCTTCCAGCCTATACATGCCTAAGCCCAGCTGCAGGGGGACAAATTGCAGCAATTAACTGCTTTTCTGGAAAGGTGCAGCCACCTACAACATCCAGTAACTGTTGCAGTTGCTGCCCTAGACTGACTAATTAAACACAACTATCATGTCTATACTGAAGCAGTGCAGTAAATAGGCAGTGCATACAGACAGAAACCAAGAGTCAGGGTCGGACTGGGGTGTGTGAAGCTCACTGGGGCTGCTACCCCGGGGCCCCCACACCCCCTCAGGGGCCTCAGACTACATGCTTACCTAATGCCAGCCTCTTCCCAAATGCATACATTATACAATTGAGGAAGGGGGACAGTGGGAGGTGAGGATCGGGTCTGGGTCAGCGGGGCCCATGAGGGTCCAGGGCCCACTGGGTTTTTCCCAGTATCCCGCCAGCCAAGTCTGACCTTGCAGACAGTTGCCTAGACCCATATAACATATAACAAAAGTTTAGAACTTAGCAAAAGAGCACAGCCTTGAAAGGCCTGTTAAGCTTAAATACTCTATTGCAGATAAATGCTCTATGGCAGATAAATGTGTAGCTGTGAAGAAGTAGTTGCTACTAGTAGCTCCGTGTGTCTTCACCCTAAGTGCTTGTGGTTCAGGCAACCCCTTTTGAAACAAAATTTGGCTGGGCCCCTGTTAGCTCAAAATCAGCTTACAGATAACAATACCATTGTTCCAGTGACTTTTCTATAATATCCAGAATATCTGGTGCAGTAAATAAGTTCACATGTTCACTGGAAAACAATCCAGTACTGGCTTGCAATGTTCCTGGTCAGCAATCAGCAATGAGAAGCCCTGGTATGGGGGCAAAGGGGGGACAAAAGAGCCTTATTGCTGCAGTTGGAAATGGGGGCTTACATAAGGGCTATATGTTTTCAGCCAAAAATGGTGCTTCATGATCTCCAACAACACTGAACACATTACCCTTTAAGTGTCTTAGGTTGTAAATTTTCCAGCACTGACATGAAAATTACTATATTTTCAAATTTCTTTTTTCCATGGAAATTGCCCCACAACCTCACATAACGATTAAAGCATGTTATTAAAAACAAATAGATATGGTCAACAAACACTCTTAACTTTAGGATTATGCATATTGTTTGACTAACTTGCACATTGTTTAAATATACTTATTCTATGGCAGAGCCAGTTGGTATCTGCACCTTGTGCTGGATTTTTGTATAGTGGCGGTGGGGGGGCTTCCACCTGCTTGTTAGTCCCTATTCCTGCATACCTCCTACAGGTAGTGAGTAGGAGCTCAGTGTCTAGCTTACATATTGGGTGGGTCCTGCAGAACCCAGTGGCCACTGGACATGTGCCTGATGGCTAATCTGTAAACAAGGCACACATGAAAGGAATACTGTCATTTGTTATGTAAAGCTTGCTAGTGTACTTCAAAAAGAAGCAGACCAAGCAATTGGCCCGGGGCTGCATTGTGTAGCCTTGTGAATACCCCTCCCCCAAGAATCTAGGAGACATGATTGTACTGCATGCATTTCTGTGCTGTGAGAGGCTTTTGACTCACTAACTACTCTTCTGACTTCCCAGACATTATTCATCTCAAAAGGAAGTTTTTGGTTGCTACACATGTTCTCAATGATCTCCTGGAATGCAGTCAGACTGTTTGTGATGGCCACAATCCTGGTTGTATACAGAGAAATGACAGTGTGGTGCTTGCAGAACAGGCTGAAATGATTGTGTTATTACTCCCAGAGCTCAAATGTAGGGGCATTGTGGGACTGCGCACCTTAAGGTGGCCATACATAGGCTGATCTCCCCTTCAGACTGATTAGCAGCATGTGTATGTGGCCCTACAATGGGCCTACCCAACCGACTGGTTTGATTTCCATTTAATCAAGGACCCCATTGGCTTATTTATGTGGTCCTCACCCTGACAACCTGTGTCCCCATTATTGTGATCCCTAGGACCAACTCAGGTGGGCATATCGGGGAAAGATCCACTCGTTTCCAAATGAGCAGATCTTATAACATATGGCCAGGTTTAGGCTAATGTCATGTAAGGATTTTTTTCTTCTGGTGCAAAAATTCTGGGTGCAGGTTGTGCAGCTAGGCCCTCACTCCCCCTACGGATGCATTTTTTGTGGCTAATTCAAATGGGCGCCAGTGTGTGGTGGTCCTGGGTGCAATCACCTGCAACCCTGGTAGTTCCACCCCTGGCAATACCACCTGTACCATAGGCAATTGCTAACGTCAGTAGTGTTTCAATAGTGTTTTAATAGTGTTCAATAATGTTTCAATACTTCAAAAGTGTTTCAGTAGTGCTAACTTCAATAGTTTTGAGCTGTCACTGTGCACATAGGGCAGATTTAACCTGAAACATTCAAGCATGCAATTTTTGGCTGAAATACATCCAATGTTTGCAGTGACAGATGCCCTAGTATTGGGCATAACTGGGCTTCTTTTTTTTTTCTTCTGGAGTTCTGTCCTGTAACTGTATCACTCTATATAATAATAATAACATTGCGCTGTCTGTATAGTGCTCATTCCCTGTATTGTGCCATATTAGTAGGCCCTATATCTGAAACCATTATGATGTCAGAGAAAGTAACACAAAATTAACACAATGTTGAAAATGAGGTGTGAGCACATGATAGTGTCTGTGCTTGCTGTAAAGTTTATTACATTCCTATGCTTTGATTGTCAGCTGGGGTCTCAAGAAAAGCTATAAAAAGACAAAGTGGAATTTAGCATCAGCAGAGCTCAAGCACATTAGCACCTCCATTTGCATGACGATCTGCCTGTTTATTAGTATATTAGCAAGTAGGTCAATTACAGTATGGCCAACATGAAAGCTGACAGTTCTCCATCAGTAAGAGATAACTCATATACCAGGTTGTCTACCTTGGGGACTGTTCGGGCACCTCTAGCTGGTGGTTCCATGTCTACCAAGTCTACATGGCGTCCAACCTGGTTGTCCAAGAATGTCAAGTACAGGTATGAGACCTGTAATACAGAATGCTCAAGACCTGGGGTTTTCTGGATAAAGGATCTTTCTGTAATTTGGATCTCCACACCTTATACTAAAAAAACATTTATGTATTAGTTAAACCCAATAGGATTGTTTTGGCTCCAATAAGGATTCATTATATTTTAGCTGGGATCAGGTACAAGGTACTGTTTTTTTCCAACCCCCAAATTGTTTTAAAAAAAATTAGAATTATTTGCTAAATTGAGTCTGTTGGAGATGGCTTTCTGTAATATAAAACTTGGATAACGGGTTTCTGGATTACAGATCCCATAACTGTACAGCAAACAAGCACAGACCCCCAACCTCGCTCTAACTTGCCTTCACTTTGCACCCTCCATCCGCTGTTTTGGGATCTTGCATTTGGGCATGTCCAAGCTGCGATGCTTTCACTTGTGCTGAGCACAGAAGACTTTATATTGTAAGCATTTACACCCAGTATATACTGTGCTTTTGTCATGCTAATTGCACTGGTTTTAGAGCTGCCATGTACTAATAATCTGTATTATTTACTAATCAGCCTTATATTGTGCCATTTATATTCTATATATACAGTATAGTGTGCCATTTATATTCTATATATACAGTATATTGTGCCATTTATATTCTATATATACAGTATAGTGTGCCATTTATATTCTATATATACAGCATAGTGTGCCATTTATATTCTATATATACAGTATAGTGTGCCATTTATATTCTATATATACAGTATATTGTGCCATTTATATTCTATATATACAGTATAGTGTGCCATTTCTATTCTATATATACAGTATATTGTGCCATTTATATTCTATATATACAGTATAGTGTGCCATTTATATTCTATATATACAGTATAGCGTGCCATTTATATTCTATATATACAGTATAGTGTGCCATTTATATTCTATATATACAGTATATTGTGCCATTTATATTCTATATATACAGGATAGTGTGACATTTATATTCTATATACAGTATATTGTGCCATTTATATTCTATGTATACAGTATAGTGTGCCATTTATATTCTATATATACAGTATAGTGTGCCATTTATATTCTATATATACAGGATAGTGTGACATTTATATTCTATATACAGTATATTGTGCCATTTATATTCTATATATACAGTATAGTGTGCCATTTATATTCTATATATACAGGATAGTGTGACATTTATATTCTATATACAGTATATTGTGCCATTTATATTCTATATATACAGTATAGTGTGCCATTTATATTCTATATATACAGTATAGTGTGCCATTTATATTCTATATATACAGTATATTGTGCCATTTATATTCTATATATACAGTATAGTGTGCCATTTATATTCTATATATACAGTATAGTGTGCCATTTATATTCTATATATACAGTATAGCGTGCCATTTATATTCTATATATACAGTATAGCGTGCCATTTATATTCTATATATACAGTATAGTGTGCCATTTATATTCTATATATACAGTATATTGTGCCATTTATATTCTATATATACAGTATAGCGTGCCATTTATATTCTATATATACAGTATAGTGTGCCATTTATATTCTATATATACAGTATAGTGTGCCATTTATATTCTATATATACAGTATAGCGTGCCATTTATATTCTATATATACAGGATAGTGTGACATTTATATTCTATATACAGTATATTGTGCCATTTATATTCTATGTATACAGTATAGTGTGCCATTTATATTCTATATATACAGTATAGTGTGCCATTTATATTCTATATATACAGGATAGTGTGACATTTATATTCTATATACAGTATATTGTGCCATTTATATTCTATATATACAGTATAGTGTGCCATTTATATTCTATATATACAGGATAGTGTGACATTTATATTCTATATACAGTATATTGTGCCATTTATATTCTATATATACAGTATAGTGTGCCATTTATATTCTATATATACAGTATAGTGTGCCATTTATATTCTATATATACAGTATATTGTGCCATTTATATTCTATATATACAGTATAGTGTGCCATTTATATTCTATATATACAGTATAGTGTGCCATTTATATTCTATATATACAGTATAGCGTGCCATTTATATTCTATATATACAGTATAGCGTGCCATTTATATTCTATATATACAGTATAGTGTGCCATTTATATTCTATATATACAGTATATTGTGCCATTTATATTCTATATATACAGTATAGCGTGCCATTTATATTCTATATATACAGTATAGTGTGCCATTTATATTCTATATATACAGTATAGTGTGCCATTTATATTCTATATATACAGTATAGCGTGCCATTTATATTCTATATATACAGTATAGCGTGCCATTTATATTCTATATATACAGTATAGCGTGCCATTTATATTCTATATATACAGTATAGTGTGCCATTTATATTCTATATATACAGTATAGTGTGCCATTTATATTCTATATATACAGTATAGTGTGCCATTTATATTCTATACTGTATATACAGTATAGTATGCCATTTATATTCTATATATACAGTATATTGTGCCATTTATATTCTATATATACAGTATAGCGTGCCATTTATATTCTATATATACAGTATAGCGTGCCATTTATATTCTATATATACAGTATAGTGTGCCATTTATATTCTATATATACAGTATAGTGTGCCATTTATATTCTATATATACAGTATATTGTGCCATTTATATTCTATATATACAGTATAGTGTGCCATTTATATTCTATATATACAGTATAGTGTGCCATTTACATTCTATACTGTATATACAGTATAGTATGCCATTTATATTCTATATATACAGTATAGTGTGACATTTATATTCTATATATACAGTATAGTGTGCCATTTATATTCTATATATACAGTATAGTGTGCCATTTCTATTCTATATATACAGTATAGTGTGACATTTATATTCTATATATACAGTATAGTGTGCCATTTATATTCTATATATACAGTATATTGTGCCATTTATATTCTATATATACAGTATATTGTGCCATTTATATTCTATATATACAGTATAGTGTGAGTGGGTCCCTAAGCTCAGGTAAGTGACAGCAGCACAGAGTATGTTCAGTGAAAAAGCAGAAAAGAAGATGGGGGGCTACTGGGGCATCTTTGTGGGCACAGATCTTCCCTGCTAAAGGGCTGTGGTTGCCTTGGGCTGGTACAAAAGCCCAAAACATAATGTGCAGCATTGCTAGACCATTTCTTTAGTTCTGTTTTAGTTCTCTTTTAAACTCCACAATATTCCTGGGGGTGTATAGAGCTAGGCCAACCTGTAGCCACACAAAGTATTAGCATTTTAACAGAGCTAGACCATGTAGCCAATGGCAGTATTAGCAAACCTGTACTCAAAAAGAGGATTACTATGTCTAGGACATAAACATTAACCAACACTAGAAAAAGCATCAAGGTATACATTTAATATACCCTATTATAACACCACCATATAACCAGCTCCTTTGTTAATGACCATACCTGATGATACAGTAAGGACTCAGGTATCAGGAATTCCATCGGCAATTACAATGAGCAGCAAATAGACTACATATGAATTCAATGAATTTGACATGGACATTACAATCTCACAGAATGTATAATCTTACCTTTAACAATCTAAATCCAGGCTTTTCCACATAGAGAGACAGCAATACACCTGGGAATGTCCTTCTCGCGCTTGGAATAGCGACTGGTAGAGTTTGCAGGATGACTGCCGGACAACTCAACTCATTTGGCTTTAGGAGAGAAGCCTATGCAAATAATTACTAGCTGTCTGGTTTTAAAATTTAATGAGGATTAGGTATGAGATCTCTAGGGAAGCAACTCGTTTCCAAATATTTGCTTTGAGTCTCATGAACTTATTACCCCTTTTGTATAGTAATGTTTGTTCCGTGTCTGATGCACTACCGACCTTTGACCAATACATGTATGAAACACTGTGCACATGGTACAGGTATGGGATCTGTTATCCAGAAACCCATTATCCAGAAAGCTCCAAATTATTGGACGGCCATCTCCTATGTTCATGGGCAAATAATTCGCTCAGAGTGAAACAATATGTAGTAAAAATACTGACACTATACTAAAAATACATTTGGCTCATCGCGTATAATAAACAATCTTTCTAGGCTTCAGTTCTGCATTATGGATATATTATGGGATACCGCCTATATTGGTCTTGAAAGAAGAAGAAGATTTCCACACCTTATACTAAAAAAACACTTATGTATTAGTTAAACCCAATAGGATTGTTTTGGCTCCAATAAGGATTCATTATATTTTAGCTGGGATCAGGTACAAGGTACTGTTTTTTTCCAACCCCCAAATTGTTTTTAAAAAAAATTAGAATTAGTTGCTAAATTGAGTCTATTGGAGATGGCTTCCTGTAATATAAAACTTCCTGGATAATGGGTTTCTGGATTACGGATCCCATAACTGTACAGCAAACAAGCACTGACCCCCAACCTCGCTCTAACTTGCCTTCACTTTGCACCCTCCATTCGCCGTTTTGGGACCTTGCATTTGGGCATGTCCAAGCTGCGATGCTTTCACTTGTGCTGAGCACAGAAGACTTTATATTGTAAGCATTTACACCCAGTATATACTGTGCTTTTGTCATGCTAATTGCACTGGTTTTAGAGCTGCCATGTACTAATAATCTGTAGTATTTACTAATCAGCCTTATATTGTGCCATTTATATTCTATATATACAGTATAGTGTGCCATTTATATTCTATATATACAGTATAGTGTGCCATTTCTATTCTATATATACAGTATAGTGTGCCATTTCTATTCTATATATACAGTATATTGTGCCATTTCTATTCTATATATACAGTATATTGTGCCATTTCTATTCTATATATACAGTATATTGTGCCATTTCTATTCTATATATACAGTATAGTGTGCCATTTCTATTCTATATATACAGTATATTGTGCCATTTATATTCTATATTTACAGTATATTGTGAGTGGGTCCCTAAGCTCAGGTAAGTGATAGCAGCCCAGGGGATGTGAAGTGAAAAAGCAGAAAAGAAGATGGGGGGCTACTGGGGCATCTTTGGGGGCACAGATCTTCCCTGCTAAAGGGCTGTAGTTGCCTTGGGCTGGTACAAAAGCCCATACCGCCTATATTGGTCTTGAAAGAAGAAGGTGGCTACATAGTGGACAATGTCATTTATATACCACCCCTAAATTGAAAGAGTACGGGATATTCCAGGCCTTTCTCTATCCATTAAAAATAAAAGGGTCTGACAAAATTATGGAACCACCAAATAATTTATCCACTGACATGGAGCTGTACTACCTTTGCTTTCAGAAGAGCTGCCCGTCCAGTTTTCAGCCACAGACCAAAAACATGCCAGTAGGTTATCTGAGGAAACTGACCCTAGTGTGTGTGATTGTGTGGAGTGTAAATATCTGTATGATAAATATGTGTGATGGGGCACTTTGCGCTTTTAATGCTCCTTGGCAAAGCATGTTGCTAACCAGGAATTCTGAAGTCTACCATCCATTGATCATTGCTGGTTACCATTTCTGGAATGCTGTTTGTCACTATTTGTCACTGTAATGACTGGTGCATGATGATCCATTTCTCTGTGTTTAGTCCTGTAGCTCTGGTTTTCCATTATCAGGACAAGTGTATTTTAGTCATATTTGTGCTTCTAAGGACCTATAAGCACAGTGTATTTGTACTCACTGGCAGGCAGCTTTGTCTGGGGTAGAACAACATTTACTGAACTATCCATGTGGCCTGACATATCTTGTCAGTGGGAACATCGTCACATTGCTGAAGTTTCTAGAGCTGGTAGTGCCAATAATGTATGTTGGAATATTATATCAGACTATTTCTGGTCACTTGCATGGGGCTACAGGATTAAAGGTGGACATGTGAGTTGCACACTGGTAAAACATACCTAGAGGCAAATATTTGGATCTACTTAACATAATTACATGGATTTAAAAAAATATGTGTAGATAGCAATAGGGTAAAACACAATTACCAGATCATAAATCATAAATCTGCCACTATTAATTCCACGTTTGTTTGAGACCAAGTTAAAAGCTTATTGGCACCTGTATGGTTTCCTCCCAGTGGTCTGGTTGGCCAATATTTTATCCACATACCTACTGTACAGGTAAAATATTCTGAAGAAGAAGGACCACGTAGAATAGATAATCTAATCCAATGATCCCCAACCAGTGGCTCAGGGGCAACATGTTGCTCCCCAACCCCTTGGATGTTGCTCCCTGTGGCCTCAAAGCAGGTGCTTATTTTTGAATTCCTGATTGGAGGCAAGTTTTGGTTGCATTAAAACCCAGTGTAACACCAAACAGATTTTTCTGTAGGCTGCCAGTCCACATAGGGGCTACTAAATAACCAATCATAACTATTATTTGGTACCTCAGTAACTTTTTTCATGCTTCTGTTGCTCCCTAACACTTTTTCTATTTGAATGTGGATCATGGGAATAATAGGTTGGGGATCTAATGGATCCTGACACATAAATAAGCCCTTATATATCATGTGTAGGTCTCTAACTACAGTATATCAATACAAATAACAGAATATCAGAAAGGGCAAAAAAAAAGTCAATGTCCCTTTGGTATTGAAAATGTATATACAAGTGCCAGGGACTTTCTGTATTGTGTATATCTACTGTTAATAATCTATATAACATTTCCAACCTCAGACTGGGGGCCCAATGTTCATGGCATTGCCAAGTGGCACTACTACTCTCTGACTGCAACAGAGTGACCAGTGTGAACATGCCACATGAAATCACTTACAAAATGTCCAGCCGAGAGATATTTGGGTAAGGCAACAAGCTGGAGATCATGCGAGGCAACCTAGCTTGCTTAACACGTTCCACACTTGAAAGAACCCATGTTATGGGAGAAACATAGCAGGTGAGTTATATTGTTTTTCCTGTGTTTATTTTTTTTCGTTCTCAATAAAATAAGGCTGTGAATTCCTTTGAATGTGTTGCTTGGTGTGAATTCTCTTTCAGTTACCTGCTGTGCTACTGGCTATAATATTGTCCAATGAGCAGATAAAGTAGCAGGTATAGAGATGCATCAACAAGGCAGCTTTACTTGAACCAAATGTGTGAAATACTGTGTTAAATATGTTGGGACTGATTAAAGACATTATAATCTGAAACATTGTCAATGGTTAATTGGCTTCGTATAGTGCATACTAGCACTCCAGCAGTATGTAGGCCACAGGCCAATGGGTACCCATTCTCCAGTCAGAGCTGGGAAATATGCTGATGTGGGCATCTCTGACGTCTTTGTGCAGCTTGATATTGAGTGATGTCACTGTGTCTGTCATGAAATGCACCATAAAAAGCATGGGGGCCATAGTGTGTCATAGAAGGCTTGGGGGCTATATTGTGCCATGAAATACTGGGGGCCAGCAGAAGAAGATAGCATTACAGAAGCAGCCAACAGCAGTCAGCAGAAGAGAGGAGAGGCAGACTCTATTTGCCCACTCAGCCCAAGAACTCCCATTGCCTGCTAGCCAGCAAGACCCAGTCTACGAGGGCCCCACCAATATGGTCCAAATTGTGCTCCACTGTTAAAAATCTGATAACCAGAACCAGAGAAGCAAAAAGCCACCCATGATAACTTTCAGACTAGAATTTCCTTTTTAAAACAGAAATTAAAACAGTAATTCCAGTCTTTAAGTGATGGAGAGTTCAAGAGATGTAAAGGAGGGGTGGGTTAAGGGAAAAGGGGGAGCGAATGCCAAAAAGCACTTCTACTTCTTCATTGGGCCTCCTAAATGGGTCCAGAACACCTCCCACCCAAGCATGTGTAGTGCTCATTCCTTTTCTACATTTATTCAGCTCACTTGGCAGTGGAACTAATATCTGGTTGCCTAGCTCTGAATGTTGAGCTTCTTTTCAAAAAATGTTAGTGTTTTGTGCATATTTCTATATCTGTTGTTTACCTCTTTCTAATTAATATTTTGTCCGACTATCCCTCAGAATGTAGCAGCTGTAATCCTCCCACCAAACAGATGCATACATTATTGCTGCAGGGTGTATTGTAGGAAACTGCTTCATGCAAACAGCGTTCCTCTTCCTCCCTACCCGGCAGACAAAAGGGCTCAACTGCTTTCCCATTATGCTAACTGTACTGTACGTGTGGCAACTTCCTCAGACCTAATGGCACATCTGTCATGTTTGTGCCGCTGTATAATATCCTCAATGCCAACATCTATTGTGGGCAAATGCTACTACTGACAGAATTCACACATTGGGGCATATATTTATCAACAAAGCCACGGTCTAGCATAGGAAAATTTCATATATACCCAATATATTTCTACTTATAGAATCCTGGCCTCAGTTCATAGATTCTGGCCTTCTGGGATTATGCTACAAGGAGCAACTCATTATAAATATAATTCTGATGATAGAGCAGCTGTGGAGAGATTTTAGTTGTGGGCCAACCAGTGACGGGGGGACTGTTCAACATCCCTTTTTCAAACAGCAGGAAAAATGTTTAATCTTTTAGGTAAATGAGTGGTATGTACCAGTTGTACCAGACCATGACCCCTGCCACCTGCCATAGCCCTTTGTCCTGTAACAAGTGCTGCATGTAATTCTAGGACTGTTTAACACAGCTGCAGGTAAAGATATACAGCAGGGGTCCCCAACCTTTTTAATCCGTGAGCCACTTTCAAATGTCAGAAAAAAATTGGGGAGCAACACAAACATGCAAACATTTCCTGGGGTTGCCAATTATAGGCTGTGATTGGCTATTGGTAGTACCTGCATGGACTGGCAGCCTACAGGAGGCTCTGTTTGGCAGTGCACATGTTTTTTATGCAGCTAAAGCTTGACTTTATGCCAGGAATTCAAAAATTAGCACCTGTTTTGAGGCCCCTGGGAGCTACATCCAAGGGGTTGGTGAGTAACATGTTGCCCCTGAGCCACTGGTTGGGGATGACTGATATACAGTATGGGACCTGTTATCCAATAGACTAATTTTGCCTGCAATAAGGATTCATTATATCTTAATTAAGATCAAGTACAGGTACTGTTTTATTATTACAGAGAAAAGGGAATCATTTAACCATGAAATAAACCCAATAGGGCTGTTCTTCCCCAATAAGGGGTAATTATATCTTAGTTGGGATCAAGTACAGGTACTGTTTTATTATTACAGAGAAAAGGGAATCATTTAACCATTAAATAAACCCAATAGGGCTGTTCTGCCCCCAATAAGGGGTAATTATATCTTAGTTGGGACAAGTACAGGTACTGTTTTATTATTACAGAGAAAAGGGAATCATTTAACCATTAAATAAACCCAATAGGGCTGTTCTGCCCCCAATAAGGGGTAATTATATCTTAGTTGGGATCAAGTACAGGTACTGTTTTATTATTACAGAGAAAAGGGAATCATTTAACCATTAAATAAACCCAATAGGGCTGTTCTGCCCCCAATAAGGGGTAATTATATCTTAGTTGGGATCAAGTACAGGTACTGTTTTATTATTACAGAGAAAAGGGAATCATTTAACCATGAAATAAACCCAATAGGGCTGTTCTGCCCCCAATAAGGGGTAATTATATCTTAGTTGGGATCAAGTACAGGTACTGTTTTATTATTACAGAGAAAAGGGAATCATTTAACCATTAAATAAACCCAATAGGACTGTTCTGCCCCCAATAAGGGGTAATTATATCTTAGTTGGGATCAAGTGCAGGTACTGTTTTATTATTACAGAGAAAAGGGAATCATTTAACCATTAAATAAACCCAATAGGACTGTTCTGCCCCAATAAGGGGTAATTATATCTTAGTTGGGATCAAGTACAGGTACTGTTTTATTATTACAGAGAAAAAGGAAGTATCTTTTAAATTCTGATTTATTTGATTAAAATGAAGACTATGGGAAATGGCCTTCCCATAATTTGGAGCTTTCTAGAGAATGGGTTTCCAGATAACAGATGCCATACCATATGCCTTTCCCCGCATCTTATTTCTTCTTCCCCAGTGGTGGCATCATAGCAGTAAGTATATGCCCAGTGAAGGTGGCCTGCAGGGCTACAGCCAAAGGCACCGTAACTGCGACCATGTAAAACAACCCTGTATTCCAACACTTTCACAAACATTACTTACAAGGCTTTGGTGTTGCTTTAGCCCATACATGCATTGTGCTGGGCAAGGACCTTTTATTTATTGTTTTGATAGTTTCGTCCTCTTTTGTTGTTGAGATCAAAGCCAAATTAGCATACTATGCCCAAGGCACCTGACTCGCACACTCCCCCCAAGAATAAGGCAAACAAGATAATCCAAGGCCAACAGCACACGTCACCGGTGGAGAAACACTCCATTCCCCTCTGTGCTGTCATTTAGGTGAATGGAAACTTCCTGGCACCGTCAGTGACAGGTGGGTTTGGCCTGAATATGTGCAAATTGTGTACATTGCATATTTTGTATACTACCCCATCTTTATGTCCAACCTAAATGTTAAATCGTTAGAAAATATGTTACTGTCACCAGGATGATTTAGGGCAGCACAACTTGGGGTGATATCCCCTTGGTTTGTTGACCAGGTGTTTTCCATTTTGGTAAGCAGGTGGCAAAATGCACTAATCTGCCCTCTTTTATTCTTATGGTTCTGACACCCATGGGTGCACTTCAAGGGATAAACACCTAACCCAACAATGCGCCCATGGGTGCAGGTAAATTCAACTGATATTTCTGGAGGCTGATTACAAGTGTTTTGCCACCATCCCAACAAGCTGTAAAATGCTCGGGTCAGCAGGTGCATGGAATCGCCCCATGTGCCCTTACCTTTATACTGACAGTGTGAAGGGAACAACAGTTAATATTGCCCTTCTATGGTCCTTAGGGGATCAGCATGTCCACATGATATCCTAGGTGGCCTGCACAATTTTGATGCTGTATTAAGAAATCACCCGCAGGATTTATAAACATTTGTTTATTTGTAAAAAATAAGTTCTATTATATTTTACAAACTAACACATATTTATAAATCATCAGCATATTTTCCAGCTCTGAACAATGGAAGGGTGCATATATGAAAGGCATTAATACCAGGGGATATGGAAGGCTCTGCTTGTTAGAGCTTACATAACTTGACTGCTAACTTTTTAGACCCCTAGAGTCTAAAGCAGGGGACCCAACCTTTTTTACTTGTGAGCGACATTTAAATATAAAAAAAAACTGGGGAGCAACACAAGCATGAAAAAAGTTTTGGGGGGGAAATCAGGCAGATATCAATCAGGCAGGTTTGAAAATACATTTGGCTCGGAACACATTGGTGCATTGATGTCTTGATACAACTTTTTCCCAATGGGCCTGCATAGGCACCCATTATGATCCAAACCTTGGCCTAGAATTTAGTTGGCTAAATGGGATAGAAATATGATTAGAGAAGGAAAGGTAAGAGTAAAATAATACCCCAGTTAAAGCACACTATCCATTGTAATCATAAAAATTTGTAGCAGAACCTGATTTGGTTTGAAAAGGTGGCACTGAGGCATTGATTCATTTAGGAGGAGGTGATTAAGGGGCAGTTAGAGAACCAGGTCTAGAGTTCAGGTATTAGTAAGGGGGGTTGTAGTATATCCATATATCCCTTGTCAAGACAAATTAATTCATGAGATCTCCCGCAGAAAGAGTACAGATAAGTTCCAGGCCTGAACTGGGATCCAGAATAGGCCCTGGCATTTTAAATACACAGAGGTCCAAACAGCCATTCACCAGCCTAATAAACAGTAATTGTCTATGGCATCTTACAGCAGCCTTTCTGGCATGCCAGTCTGGGCAATCTGCGGAGGTCTGAACACAGAACCTTGACAGGACAATGACAGGAACTGATGTAGAGAATTTGTTGGTACAACAGAAAGAGAAGCCAACCAAAATTCAGCTTGACTGAGGATTGTGGAGTGAAGAATTTACATTAGAAGAGAGCGGTCAACAGTATCAAATGCCAAAGAGGTTGAAAATATAGAAGGCTTCTATGGCCTTGGCAATCTGGAGATCATTTACAGCTTTACATAAGACTGTCTGGGTATGCCAGTCATAAGCCAGAATGCATAGTGGCCAGTGAATAATGGGTGGGAATGAAGCTAGTTATACAAGAGAAGACAAGATATTTTTCCAGTGAAACCAAGGGAACATCTTTTCAGAGCAAAGATCATATCACTAAATGTTATATCCCAATGAGACAAGAATTGGTTCTTGAATTAATATCGGTATATAATAAGGTATATAATCTGCTTAGAAGGAAGTGTAAGCAATATATATCTATAAGTAAAACAAATGGACTTACACTGCTGGAGTATTTTGCGAATGATTAAACTCTGACATTTACTATTACAGCAGAATTCCATAATAATCCACCAAAGACATTTTAGTAATGCTATATATCACCTTTATTTGTTTATAGCGGTATATAAAGAGTTGCACACATATGTTTTCTAGGAACTGACTATTCAGGTTGTAGTTTATGTGGGTTCCCACTCTCTAGTTACAAACACTTCCTTTGTGTGGTTTGTTGTCTAACAAAATATGAGATCCTGTGACCTATTGGGAATATCTGATTCTCCAAGACGTGGTTCCTAAATTATAGGGAATTTATTCACTTCTATGTCATTCTGTCACCCACCAGAGCATCAGAGTTTGTAACCTTGTCGGGATAAACACAGGAATTTGATTCTGTTATCCAACAAATAGAGCAGGAAGATGACATTTTTGTTTGGAGAGCCCACCAACATAGTTTTTCATTAGAGTGATTATAGCCATAATAACATTTGACACATGAGGGGCCAAGACCAGTCTGACTCTGCACTTCACACCAGGAAAAAAATCCAGTGCAAGGTGCAGAGCACAGGATAAGGAAGCACAGGCCAGACTATAGAGCAGGTGTTTCACCCTTCCGCTCCTTATGAATAAAGTGCTGCCCTAGGCAGGCAGCACTGTATTCGTTGTGAAAGCCACAGGTCTCTGTGCTCCATAATGGAAAAAATGGCTAAATGTCTCCCATCAAGCAAATAAGCCCTGTGTTCTCTTTTTGGGGAGGACAAAAAGAGACTTTTCATGTGTACTGGGATGTATAAAAATTGGCAATCTATTTCTTCAGCATTGTATTTATGGGTATGTTATATGAAATTGGCACTGCAGTTATGCTGCCACTATATTTTTATGGTTTATGGCTTGTTCTGGGGGCATTATATATATATATATATATATAAAGAATTGCCACTATATTTATCTTGCCATGCATTCTGGGATTTATACTGACATTTATCCTGCAAGGTGTTCTAGGAGGTATTTTATATAACTGTATTTAACCTACTTTAGCACTGGCACTGGGATGGAATGTAAGAAATCCGTGTAGAAAATGTCTTTAATTAGTCTTCCCATACAAACACATCACCTTCTGCCTGGGATCTCGCAAACCAACAGAGGACCACCCTCAAAGTATAAGAAACAGCACAGTTTTTTAATAGAGACCTTTGGGACCTTTATGGAGACCTTTGGAACTTTATTTTGGCCATGGAGGGAAGACTAGAGAGAGGGTGAGAAAAAGTGGGGGAGGGAATAGACAGTTGACATGGGAGGAGGAGAAAACATGCAATTCAAGAGGAGCCGAGAGAATAAAGTGTAAGAAAGGGGAAGGAGGACTTTAGTGTGAAAGAGGAGAAATGTCTATAAATAGAGAGTACAGGTGTGAAAGAGGATAATGGAAGTGAGGAGAACAAATAATGTAGTGTGGAAGTTACAAGGCATCATTTTTTTGTGAGACACATGGCAACTTTTATTTTGTTGCTTCTGAATACTTTTGTCTGTGTTCTTTAAGAATAGGGTAGGAGTACTAGAAAAGAGAGGGTATGCATAACATAGCCAGACTGGGTCCCAAATCTGCAAGGGGAAAAATTAGCTAAGTCATTTGTCATTCTCATTTAAAGAGAACTTGTGCCAGAGTCTGGCTGCGGTCTGCACTTAGTACCATATCACAGGCTTCAGTGTGGTCTGAGCTTTTTAGCAATCCCTATGTTGTGTGTCTGCACGGCATGCAAGTTTGGGCATAGGTGGGGTGCCGCAGGGGGGATACTTATGATCACTCTCCTGGGCCTTATGACTACAGGTAATAATTGGGGGGTACTAATGGGGGGATGCAGGTATCTGTGCTTTATCTTGGAACATTGAGGGCTTTGACAATTCATCTAAGTGCAGGGCAAGGACCAAAGAAAAAAAAAATGGTAGAGTGTGCCTCTTTTTGCACTTTGCACCCAGCCCTTAATGACCCCCTCCCTTTGACTCTTAGTGCTTATGCAAAACCTTCCAGTTCAGAACAAGCCATTTCAGCTCATAGTGTCCCATGGCCTGTGCATCTGGCCTGTTGCCCTGGGGACCATTTAGGAAAAGAACACAACATGCAGAAACCTGCATGTCTTTTTGTGCTCTAGTCCTGCCCATTGAGCCTGGAGGCGCACAAGGAACAAAAACTTACAGTTCTTGTTTTCTTCTGTACTTTCAGTTTGCTATGGATATTCCTACCTATGTAAACATCTCTTCAGTTCCTTTCTATGAAAACAGGCAGACTTTAGGTTCATGTCTTTCATGTTATATTTCCATAGGGGAATATAAATAAGTTGGTATCATACATGTGCTTAGGTGATAGGGCATGTTGGCAACCAAGACAAGCAACCAAACTGCAGCCCTTCGGCCAACATAATGTGGCATTGTATAGGAGACAGGAAGCTGGAAGGTCTGCTGTAAGGAAAACAATACTGTTAGCTTTGGCATACTCAATTCGGCCAATCCATCACTCTGTTCAGTCACTTGCACCTTGGTAACAACTTCACAGGACAATGGGACCTCTTATTGCACAGCAGAGATCAAACAGATGTGATTTTAGGTGTCATTCTAGCTCTCCACAGTTTATTGTCAATGCTTCTTCTCCAATCACTGCTCTACACAATATTATGGAGCATTTCTTTGGGTTCATAAACATAATGCTCAGTTGGGCACTCGCCCCCAAAACAACTTGTTCAAGAATAAGAGTGTAAGGTAGATAACTGGGAGCCAAGAGAAAATATGTGAATGGCTATAAGGGTGAAGACACATGGAGCTACTAGTAGCAGCTACTTGTCACATCTACTAAAATAGACAATGCTGATCATTTACTGATAATTGTCTCTATGTGTGTTTTAGCAGAGGCAGTTCTCAGTATTGTCTATGGCAGGGTATTTTCTGGAGTTTAGTAGCCGTGAACAAGTAGCTGCTACTAGTAGCTCTGTGTGTCTTCACCCTAAATGATAGACATAGCAGCTGAGCAATAGATGGCCTTTAGAGTTAAAAGTTGCAGTGTTGATTAATTAGTCAGTAGGCCGTTTTAGCAATCCGGATAATATAGACAAGAGTTGTTCAACTAGAGGCCTGCAGGATGGATGAGGCTCTCCAAAGGATTTTTATGGCACCAGTCTGCTTGAGGGCTCTGTAGACTTCACTATATGATATTTTAATTTAATCTGGCCCTTGGCCATACTATATGAGAAAATAATCAGGCCACTACATGTAATAAGTTGGACATCACTGATATAGACAATCCACACACAACCTGATATTTGTTTTCTGTTTATGGGGCCACAAAGACAGCCTGTCTGACCAAAATCTGTCCAAGGCAACTTTAAAAATTCCATCAGGCAAGGACTGCATTGGACCAGTGATGTGTTCCTCTTCCACAGGACTTTAAATGGTTTTCAGTCACTGTAACTATGGGTGCCTAGGGCATGCTCATGTTTATAGTCTCTCCCAGAAACTTCAGGTAGCTCACAGAGGGGTGACTGACCTTGGCCCTAAAAGGCAGCATCTGTAGGTAGTGTAAAGGGACAAGGCGTTCTAGTCGGGCAACATGCGCAAGTAGGGCACGCTAGTGACAGTACTGCTACATGCTACATATACTGTACATGAGTGTTTATAATGCCAGCACTACAAGCACGGTCACATCTTTATTATCCACCATATTCATATGCAAAAGCTTCCTTAAAGTGAAAGTGCAATTATCAGCTTCAATAAACAAATATAAATATATAATAGAAGGAGTTCAATAATAATCAGCTCGTTTGAATTATTGACCTTTTTTTACAGTTAAATGAATCTTAATTGCGGTGTATGTTTTTATGACACCATTGCTAACTGATAGTGAGGCACTATAAAGAAGCTATTGGGGGTATTACATCTCATCATCTGATTACTCGTGTGATTATTGCAGAAATAGTTAACCTCACACAGTCAAAGCAAAATATTGCCAGTAGGTCCAATGAACATAACCTCTGAATTTTCACCTTATCGCAAAACTTTTCCCCTGCGCCATTGCTGCCTTTCGTCGTCAGAGCATGTTTATTGGCTGTTGTAAATGTACATTTATGAACTATTTCTTACTGTGTATTTGTGCCTATCACTTTTCCTATCACTAAGCTACTATCAGTATTGTAGAGGGAATGAGTGGTGATGGCCAAACCAGGTAGAAGTTTGTAGTAAAAATGTAGATATGGTATATGACAGGGCTGGAGCTTTTAAGAATTCAGCATGCACACGACCTCTATACACTATTTTGTATGATATCATAGTTTTATAAATGGCTCACTGCATGGGAAATCTTAGACAGCTCTGGTCTTATGAGTATATAATGCTGTATTATTTCGTATTGGTAACGGCCTTACTGATTTTACAGGATTTCTTTGGAAAATGCAGATGTTGAATGTGCCTGGCATCTGCAGAGAAATATGTATTGGTAACAACAATCCTATGTTGTACAAGAGCATTTTTCATGCTTTAGGTGTGTATTGAACCAAAAATGACCTTTGATGTCTGTTTATCACTACGTAAGCACTAAACCTACTGTATTCTGCACAGCTTATCTATTATATTCTAAGCTATGTGGGCCCTATGGTACAGCCCCATGGTTGTAGTTGCTTTCTTATATCAACTATGTTAATAAGCACACAGATTCCATTAAGGTGACAGTATAGTGTACAGAACCCTTTCATTTACTGAAATTATACTTGAAATAGGATCAGAATGTTTGGTGGTTGTTGGTAGTTTTAGAATTATGATGCTAGGGAGCAATTTATGGCTAAAAGGAGTCATCCTGTTGCCTGCCTATATTTTATAAATAAGTGAAAAAAGTGTCAAACAGGTGACCTAGAAGTGGAGGAGTGGGGAGATTAGACAATACATGTAATGGTTTTTAGAATGGGAAAACTGGAAAACAGAGAGGAAAGTAAGCTTTGGACTGGGTGAATGATCTGCAGTCACAGCATGTTGAAGTGGACTTGAATTGGCATGAAGGGGAAAACTGTGAGGAGGAGTGGCTGGATTGGCTGGAGTGGGGCCGGGGGTTGGAAAAACAGAAGGACATAACTACGGCTTGGTGTTTAACCCCTCTTCAAGCATAGGTCAGTGAAATGGCATTGGTTTTGGCTGCATTAAGCCTTGTACTAATTCAGTAACCATTATCAGTGCCGGGCCAAGCCAGCCAGGAGCCCTAGGCAACCGCTGACAATCAACAATGTTGAATATAAATTAGCATTGGATGGGGGGAATCCAGAACAAAGACAATGAAAAAGAGGAAAAAATATTCTTAAGGTCCTAAGAGATAGCTTTAGCAACAATAGTCTATAAGACAATATATTAGGGGCTCATTCTCCAACGTTCAAATTAGAATTTTTGCCTTGATTTGAAATGTTGTTGCATTAAAACGTATGAATTCAAATTAGGGCTTCCAAAACTAGAATTTCATGAATAGAAGTTCATGTAGAAGTCAATGGGGCCTGTCCTAAGCAAAAATTTTTTTTTTAATTTTTCTAAATTTTATAAGAGTTTGTAGACTGATCCAAAATGATAAGTAAAATATGAATTTGATGTATTCAAGTTTTTTTTCCCACAATCTTATTCTATTGAGTTTTTTTGGTTCCAATTTTTTAATAAACAAGCAAACTTTCCATGTTGGTAACATTTCAAATTAAAAATAAAATGTACGAATTTTGATAAATAACCCTCTCGGTGCTATAATACATTATAGATATAATAATTTTAATTCTTCTTCTCCTATACATCTTTTGTATGGTCTCAGCTATGCATCACTAAGCAAAGTTTATACAATTATGTTCATCAAATGATCACGTTTCCTCCCAATATTTTGGAGAAATGAGTTAAACAGGCGTTATTTAGGGCTGGTTAATCTCAGTGTATGTGTGTTTGCAACTAAAGGACAGCAATAAAAACAAATAAATAACTTGAGGTGGATAAACATCATGGTGCCATAAAAAGCACATTGGAAACCCAACACGGCTCATTTCAACAATTGTGCTCACTCGAACACAGCAAATATTGTAATCAGGGAGCCAAAAAGAAAACAAGCACCAGTGTGAAGCATCGGCACCTCTCCATTGTATATTTCCCCTTGCTTCCAGCCATTATGGGCTATATATGTGGCTGGGACCGCATTTGCTGCCCAACTTAACGGAGACCACCAGCAGTTTTACACAATGCAACTTCATGCCGGGCCTCGACTGCAGAAAGAGACATAATCCCCAAGGTTTGACTAATATTTATTTTAAATTCCAGTTATTGCTGGATTCCAGTCTGGGTTACATTGTTTAAATTTGCACATTAAATTTAATTCTGTTTCTTACAATGAAATATCCTCTAATACCCTATACAAAAAATGCAACGGGTGGAATTGGACTTTTGGGATTATTTTGTTAGTTCCCTTTCCAAAGATATTTCTATATTGGACACAAACATGGAGTGTTTTTGTTTTTTATATTGTGTGTGTCTGTCTGTATTACTTGATTTTATTTAAAAAAAAATACAATCTATAAACAATGTTTAAAAAAAAAAAAGTCAAATAATACAGACACCAAACAACATCTAAACATCTAATATCTATACACACACATATATTTTTTTTAGTTTTAATTATAGGGTAAAAGTCAATGTATAGGCTTCTAGGAAAAAAAATATAAGAAACAACTTTTAATGGATATATGTGAATTTACAATTAAAATAAAATGATATTCGTGGACTAAACGCGTTTCTGTTTGTACAATTTAAATCAATGATAGCCTCATATTTTTACAACATGAACACACATATACACAGAAACATATACACACAGATATTATATTATTGTGACAGAACAGCACAATTCTATTTCAAATATTCATTTTCTCATTATTACATATTATTTTGGTTATGAACTTGTTTTGAAATATCTTATAAACTACATTATTTTTTGATACCCAGTATAGGTATGGGATCTGTTATCTGGAAACCCATTATCCTGCAAGCTCCGAATTACGGAAAGGTCATCTCCCATAGACTCCATTATAAGTAAATAATTCTAATTTTTAAAAATGATTTCCTTTTTCTCTGTAATAATAAATCAGTACTTTATACATGATCCCAACTAAGATATTGTTAATCCTAATTGGAGGCAGAACAGTCCTATTGGGTTTATTTAATGTTTAGTAGACTTAAGGCATGGAGATCTGAATTACAGAAAGATAATTTATCCAGAAAACCCCAGTTCTCGAGCATTCTGGATAATAGGTCCCATACCTGTATACAGAAAAATACAGAGTTTTCTGTAACAATCACATGGGTAATTTGGATTACCACTAACATGTCACTTTTATTAGATACAATTAGATAAATTAGATAAATATTTGACAGCTTTCCTCTACTGGTAATAAAATAGATTATCCAAACCACTTTTAAATCAATTTTTATTCTTTTATTTCCTTTCTGTGTTTTTTATAATCAGATACAAGCCACATCATTTTTTTGACGCGCGTGTCGGTTTTTTATGCTGCGCGACAGATTCACTCATCACTGCTGAAAACAATCTTCCTTATGTTTCTTCCATGTAATTCTAATCATTTAGCCATTTTCTAAATGTATTTTTCCTTATATTTTGGTTTCAATTTATTATAAACATTAATGTAACATCATTTTGTGATAAGTTGGTTTTGAGATATTTTCTAATTTGAAAATAGTCAAAAACGTAAAGAAAAAGTCTGCCAATCTTTGAATTAATCTCAAAAGTTTAAATTGAAATTTTAGTTACATGTTTTGCTCTTATTTAATCGTGAAAATTGAATTTAATCCATTTAAAAAGAGGATTCAACTTTAATTTTGTTAACACAAATTTTAAGACTATCTCTGATGTGTTCTTTACCGTCCGTAAATTATTATTATCTATGTCATTTCCATTAAGTAATAAAACAACGATTGAAAGATAAACCACTAGACATAAAAAAATATGTTAACATCTCTTGGTTGCAATGAAACATTAAAGAAATGTCAATATTTTCAAAAAAAATTCAAACAGTGTATTTATTTTTTAATAAACCAAGATTTGGCTGCAAATCTAATTTCTACAAGTCTAATACTGTTTCAGTATTTATAGTTTGGTGGGTAATTTTACATTAAGGAACAAATCATTTACTCTCAGATGACAAATCTTTTTGACTTCGGCGATGCCTATTTGTAGCTCCTGCGACTGCTCGTTCTGAAGACGAGAAGCCAATTCCCGCATTATTTTGTTTTTGTCGGACATTTTGGCACATATGACAAAGGGGAATCCAAATTTTGCCTTGTATTGTGAATTGAGAAGGTTTAATGTTTCTCTCTCTTTGGGAGTCAGCGCTGTAAGTCCTGCTTGAGCTTGCTCAGTCTGAGACTCGTCAGTGAGTGTTCCTCTCATAAGGTCTCTCCCAGCTAAGTCAGGGTGGCATCTTAATATTCCTTCTTTTCCTGTTGCAATCAAATGATACATTTTTAAGTTGTTGGACATTATAGGTAAAGAAGAAACAAATCACATTTGACATATTTTACTGTAAATTGTATGTGTGTAGAATTTTTTTACATACTACTACTTAAATATGTTGATTAGTGACGGGCGAAATACTTTGCCAGACATGGATTTGTGGTGAATTTCTGTGTTTTGTCACTGGCAGATTTTTTTCACAGAACAGGTGAAAAAATTTTGCCTGCATCAAAAATTGTCGCTCGCATAAAGAAAAATTGTCTACGCTTAAAAAAAGTCACGTGCATCGATGATGCGTCAAAGAAATGATGAATGCAACTTTTTTCGGCGTGTGATTTCTTTTACATGTGGACAATTTTTTTTCGGCATTTTGCACATTTTTCGCCATTTCACGAATCTTTGAAAAGATTTGCAAATCGGGGACAGATTCGCTCATCACTAATGTTGATAGAACACATGGCAAGATTAAGGGGCACATTTATTAAAATGTGAAACCAAAAGAAAAAAAAATGACCCACTTTCTATTCATTCCTATAGGTTTTTTCAAAGAGTATTTATCAAGACAAAATCCCATAGGAACGAATAGTTGTTTCACACTTTAATAAATCTGCTCCTAAGTGCTAAATAAACAAGAGACACAAGACAAAGATTTCAAATTCTGTACTCGCAGTAATAAATTCTCCATGATTCTTACTTGTTGCACCCTGATTTATGCACTGTTGCCTCACGCCTTGGCTCAGTTTTTTGTGCTCCTACAATGAGAGCACCATGCACTGAATCTATCTGAATACTGTGCTGCCTGTGGTTGGGGGCACACGTATGTCCCCTGGAAACCCCCCTAGCATGTGTGTTATTCAGATGTGCAGTTTAGGGGACACTGGGGTACACAAGATACTGCAGAGCCATATATGCTCCCTTGCAACCCCTTTTGCATACAACTTTAGAAACAATATTGCCATTATTCTGTATTTTCTGCCATAAAGCAACACAATAAAGAGGTTTATTAAAACTCTCATAAATCACATATCCCAACATATTCATTACTTAAATAAAGCTCTAATGGGCAGGGCCTTTTTACCTCTGATACCAGTTATCACTTATTTGTAATGAGTATGCTCGATGTATACACCCATCTATTGTACAGCAAAGCATGCATTTATAGATATGTACTAATAATAATAACTATGGACCTTATTAGAAAACTGGTAAATAAAACCAAACTTTCCAACAGAGAATGCACTGCATGTTGGGCAAATAAAGTTTCTGCTGAGTGTTTTATCAAATTAAAGAAGTTGTCAATATTGGAACAAAAATTACATCAAAATAGCATCCATTTTCGTCAATGAGCAGGAAATTTGTTGTTATTGTTATTTTTTTATTGTTTTTTGTTTAAACAGTCCAGGTAAGCAATGTTGCCTTAAAGATGATCTATTTTCAACTTAATTTCTTTATGTTGGAAAATAAAAGAAGATACAGTTGGACAATAGCAGCAAAATGATTTGTTCCTCAGCAAAGACAGGGGTTATTTTGACTAAAATAGCCTGCAACTGTGGGCAGTGTCAATTGCAGTGATTACAACAACCTGTTTTGTTCAAATCACAACGTATTTTCACACTATTGTGCAATTTGGATAATTTATCTGTGGTAATTTACACAGACAGATTGATTCAATGATTTAAATACAATTGCTACAGTTCTATATTGGTATAGAGTCACTATATATATGATACTTGATATATATATATATATATATATATATATATATATATATATATATATATATATATATATATATATATATATATATATATATACTATATTGGTATAGAGGGCTCTGACATGCACATAGTTTGTGTTCTGACTGCCCCAAATTGCAATTCTCATTGGCAGCAACAAAGTGGTAGTTTTAGGGGGCAATATCCCAAACTACTTCCTGTTACAGTCAGAGCTGCATTATTTCTGGTCATGTGATCTGTAAGGGAGCATGCTGACCATCACAAAATGGTGGCTCAAGGGAAAATATGTAAAAGGGCCATATTTACTGATATACATGTTCCAGTTTGTTAAGATTTTTTAATAGTTCACTTAATATGATATACATCTATTGAATAAGTATTCAGTCTGGGGGTATATGCTTTAATAGAAATAGTAAGCACATAGTTCAGACTGCTGCCCACCCTGAGTGTCGGTATCTACATTTAATGAGTTGCCCTTATTTCTGGAGATTTTGCAAGCTCTGTGTGCCAGAAACTTTTAACTACAACAACTGAAAAAAAAAGAATAGCAAGAAAGAAACCTTGCAGTCCATGGAGTGTTGTCTCCTAAGCCAGGTTTATAGGCCTTTGTCAGGGAGAATGTGATGACACGGTAATAAAATCATTTGGTGGCTAGGTTGGGTATCCAGGAGAATAATGTAATAGGTTTGTGGAATTTATGGCTTCCCCCAAGCAGTGACAAGATAAGATGTTTAGGATATCTCCAAGCTTTTCAAGCTGAGCAGTCCGAGGCTTTGATGTGTTCCAACCTACAGAGCCGCTCAATGCTACTCCGGTGTGGGCCCTGGAAATGTAGCTATTGTGGGACAGTGAAATATATCTGTTAAAGGAAACGGTCGGGATTTGCACTTTCACAGCTCAGCAGGAGCTGTCACCAAAAGGAAGTTATCATTATAGTTTATGTTCCTTTAAACACAGACTTAAATGGTTAAATATTTCATTTCACAACTGGCGAATAATTTACTAACCAGTGTATCGTGTATAAAGTATTTCATGTATATAATGTCACTTCAGAATTAATAGAAGATAATAATACAAGCCAGCATGGCATTTTCTTGACCCTGGCTGAGCTGTGTGCTATTATAGGATATATTTATTTCTATAGAGTTTCTTGGATCCAGCAGTGTAGGCTGGCTATTACCCAGTATAGTTAGTATAGGTGCGCAGGCTACTGTATGCTCAGAATATTCATTCTTGGTGAGAACATTATAAGATATTCACCCGTAGTGGTGTAACCAGAAGTTACTGGGTCTCACAGGAAAATCATTTTTGGGCCCCTCTTTAGTAATAAGACATTTTTCATGACTTTGCTTATAAACTAGTGTTGAACTGAACCCCTATATCTCCTGGGCCCCCTGCAGGCTCAGGGTCTGCATCCTCTAATCTGTTTTTAACACCCCTGTTTGACACATTTAGTGTTATTCGAGGAGCTTCTCATTGACATGAACCTCCAGGTCCCCCAGCATACAGTATATCTCCTTTATTGGTAGTAGAAAAGTGGCATCTGTTGAGTTTAAGGGTGGTCATACATGGTGCAATAAAAGGTGCCAACAGTCTGATTTAGCAGATTATCGGCCTGAGTATGGGTCCCTCACATGGGCCCACCAGACCAATATCTAGCCAATGGTAGGCATATTGGTGGAAAGATCCACTCGTTTGGAGACCTTGCAAAACAACTGGATCTGTGTATGGCCAGCTTAAGTTGATCAGCAGCAGGTGAGTTTCATCTAGGCGACCTTCTGATGGAAGCCTTTACTTAGTGACATAATTAAATGGGGGTCTGCTTGCTTCAGGGACATGATTCCCTACCCAGCACCGCATCAAACCCCTGAAGTAGACCAAATGGCCCGAACCAAAGGGTTCTCATAGATGAAGGAAGCCTCAGACAGCCCATTCATAGATCAGCAGCAAGTTCAGCACAGCAGGTTAGTCATTACTGCTTTAGATCCTTTTCCTTTACCCAATTGCATTCTTGATTGACCTGTTTTTTATTACTGTTCCTGTCGCTATGGTAAATCACCCTTCGCAGACCTTGCTTTACTACTCCCTTGCATACAATACAATGCTGAAACCATTCAAAGGAAAAGGGGAATTCAGCCACTGCAAAAATAAATGCAAAAAAATATAGGTAAAGGGTAAAAAAAACCCTGAAAAGTAAGAGTTTTCAAGAATTACACTTTATATCTACAGGCCTTCCTAAATCTAGAGGTATGGTGATTATCCAAATATTTTGAATGCAAACCAAAGGTCACTTGGGGTAGATAGGTGGAAAATGTCTTTTGGTTGCTTTATGTATTTCTTGATCTATGACAGACTATACAACAATGTCTTCATATAGCTGCCACCTTGTTGGGGTCCTCACCAGGGTCAGGCTGGGCCTGTGGAGCACTGGGAGAAAACTTGGTGGGCCCTGGCTCTCATGGGCTGCTCCTATCCAGTGCCGCTGTCTGGGATCTGAGGCCCCAGTATTTACTTTGCCTAGGCTGCAAGAGAGCTGGAAGGAGTAGGTTTTAAGTGAGATGGAAGGTATGCAGTGAGGCGTAGGGAGAAGATAGTGATGGGGGAGTTTGCCACCAGGGTAGGCATTTGAGGTGCTGGCCCAGTGAGCCCTGGACCCTCCAGCCTGAAACAACAGCAATAAGGGCAACTGAGATTTAACAGATTGAACTCATTGTAACCATTCCTGATAAACCCTACAGTGGGTTCCTATGGCAATATATAAATAATAGTAATAATAATAGCCCAAAGTACCATATAGATCACAAGTTTGTGGCCTCCTAGAATGTTCTTCCTTTATCACTTCCTGGTATAGCAAACCCCACCATATATACATGACCATCATATCTATACTTATAGCATGAAATTATTTACATATAAGTGCATGTGCATACAGAATTAATTGGAATGTCTGTTAAACAAAGTATTTGGTAAAACTATGTAAAAGCCTGAAAGGGGCCGTATAAGGAGGAAATGGAAATGACGGCTTCTATGTTATTATCTGGCTCATTGACATGCTCAGGGCTGCACTCACTGCAGGGCGATCAAGATAAGCAGGATGTATGTAGCTACAAATTGCTGCGAGCAGTCTGAGATACTGAAGACTATGCTTTGAAATGCAGAAATGACACGGGGCAGACTCTGGCCGAAGGACGGATTCCACTTGCTATTGAGCTCCTCAGTACTAGGCAAAAAATTCCTGTATTCAAATAATTACTGAATATTTCTTCCCATGTTATGGCTATGTGTTTTTTATTATTATATAATATATTATACATTATATAATATTATATATTACATAATATATTATTTATTATTCACTGCTGCGGGAGGGTCATTGTTAGAGATAGGGGCTCCGAGCAATGCAGAAATGCTGGGTTGGACTGGCCCACTGGCATATTGTGAGAAATCCTTGTTGCATGTGCCGGGGGATGGCGAGGATTTCATCAACATGGGATAGGTGGTCAGTAGCATTGGGGGCCCTTTAACTTAGGTCCTCTAGGTGGGCCCAAGGGCCCTGGTTTGACACTGACCAGGAATGATCAACACTGGTCCTGGTTCACGCGCCTTAGGTTCAGAGATGTATGTATTTATAAATAGGTTGTAGAGGTGACATCATGCGCGCGGCTTCGGGTGACATCACTTCTACCAAATGTGACATCACATACTCTCAACAGCACCTGTCTGGACCCTCATCCCCCTGCTCTGCTGCTGGATTTCCACAGGTCTGGTGGAGGCTGGGGAGGGTTTTTATTTATTTTTTTAATTTTAACGATTATATAGGCATCCAAGGGCGACCCCCCTAGGCATAAACATTTGGGTGCCTATATATATAATACAGCCCTGCTTAGGTTCCAAGACAGGAAAACTTTGGGAGCAGAGGAAGAGTGTACTTCCCCCAATCTGACCCGCACCCATCCCCAACCAGCAATGTTCATCCATATTTCAACCCTAACCCACCAGACCTAGGGGTAAACCAGCAGGTCCCGCGGGTTTGCGGGTCAACCCACACATCACTTACCAGAAGCATAATAACATAATCTACATAATAACAGATGCCCATGTACTGAAGGAAATCTGCACTCACAGGTTTTAATGCAAAGCCAATGCGTTGGCTGTTACACCAGCCTTTCTTAACCTCAACAGCTGAACTGTAGGCTTTGCATGAAATTCATCTTTTTTGACCAAGATAAGACCTTTGAGTACTGATTTTCTTCAATATACGAGAATCTAAAATATTCCATATACATCCCCGGAAACTGGAGCTTCTATTCTTCTTACCATGGTTTAAAGCTTTCTCCATAGACAGCAACAGAACAGCATTCCTATTGGAATAAGTGGGTTCCTATAGCTGTTTGCAAAGTATCTCTCAACCAGTTGGTTCCTTTCATGTGCATAAAAGCATCTCCATAGAGAATAAAGGCTTAGCCTAACATTGTACTGTTACTTCAATAAAATATAACCTTTAAATCAAACTAGAATGTATTCCCAATGTTTATTCACAAATAATGTGAGTACCTGCAGTTTGTACCCAGAGTGCTTAGTGGCTTATTTCATTATAAAGTTTCCCATCATGCACTGGCTGCGTGTAAGTGCCACAGTTACAGTAAGTAGCAGCTTGTGTGCATGGAGGCCGAGGGGAAGGCTGTTGCATTTTCAGCAGGGCCCTGGTGTAAGTGTCTGACAGCTGCTCCATTAGGTGCCTGAATAGAGGGCAGGTCCTTTCCTACAGGATGTCATCTTTGTCTCTCTCCCTTTCATCCTGCTGAATTCCCCTCCTCTTTTTGTGTACAGAGATACTTTCCCTTTATTCTTTGCCCTCCTCACTGCTCCTCCTCTTCCTAATCTGTTACCAATTCTTTGGAGAGCTGGCCCTTTACTTTTGTGCCTGTTAGTCAATTCGGGCTATTACTGACTGCATGTGCATATGCCTCCCCACGGCCTATGGGGCTGATACTGACTGTATGTGAACAGACTTGCTATTCATTAGGGTTGGCACTGAATGGGCTGCCCAACTGGAAGGCCACATCTGGATGTAGGTTAGCATTTCCACCTTATGTTAATGTCAAAAACTGATACTCACTGGATAATTATTGGGTTCAGATTTACTAATTCAAGTCACAAAATGTTTATGAGAAACCTCTAAGCACTGGGATTTTACCTTGCTTTAAGCCTATGCAATAAATGGTTTAGACTTAGATAGTGCATATATTGGTGGAAGTCATGCAGGAAACGCCATACTTACTGCCATGAGAAACTTTGGGGCCCTGTACAAGTTATTTATATGGGGCCCCCCATTGAACACAAGTGCACAGTACCAAAATTTTGGCCACTCCTCTTGTAGATGCCAAATAAACAGCTGATGTTACTCTATAATGAGCAGTTCAGGCTGATGCCACACTGAGCGTATGGCGTATATTTTAAAATACCGCCATACGCTCCTATATGTGCCTGCACTCGAATGAATGGAATACGCTCGGGTGCAGCCACATGTAACCGACATCCGCCGAAGATACGAAGTCTCACATTTTTTGGCGGATATCAGCTACATGTATCTGCACCTGAGCGTATTTCATTCGTTCGGGTGCAGGCACAAGGTAGGGTAAGTGCACAGTAGCGGGGCGTATTCTTGGCAAGCGTATTTCGGCTTGCCGAGGCATCAGCCTTATATAAAGAGTTCCACTGATTAATGTGCTAAAATATTAGTCAGTTTCCGGGGGTCAGCAAAGTTTGCCCTAGTTTAATCCTTCCTGCCCCTACTCTATCATTGTTTGATAAGTAACTTACTTAAGTTTAGGGGCCCAATAACTAGTCAGTAGTAGTTCAGAAAAAAAAAAAATAATGTGCTACTTACTAAGTCAGTCGTTTAACTGGGGGTCAGTGGAGTTTATACTTAAGTTTGTTTAAGAAGTTTTTGCATACGTTACATAAATTCCGTAAGCGTAGGGGGCTCAATAAACAGTAATTTCACGTCTGGAAAGTTTATGTAGGAGAAACTCATATAATTCAGTAAACAGATCCCAATATAAACAGCTGATGTTACGCTATAATGGGCAGTTCACATAAATAGTTAAAATGGTGCTAATAAGTCAGTCAGTTTATTGAGGGCGGTTAAATTAACCTTAAGTTTTTTTTATTCATTGGGGGTCAGTGGAGTTTGCCCTTGCCTGCCCCTGCAAAACTTCTCTGCATTGTCTTTAGCTTGATATGCAAGTTACGTCAGTTTCTAGGCAAGTTGCATAGGTTTCTGGGTAGTTTTTGCAGTAGTTACGTACAGTTTTGGCGTAACTTTATATGTAACTTACACAATTTGCATAACATCACAATGTGAAAGATTTCACAGGGCCCATCACACTACATCTCTTCGCCCCAATGGCGGCTCTGCTTACTGCCTGCTCACGCCAAGGGGCTGATTTACTAACCCACGAATCCGACCCGAATTGGAAAAGTTCCGACTTGAAAACGAACATTTTGCGACTTTTTCGTATGTTTTGCGATTTTTTCGGATTCTGTACGAATTTTTCGTTACCAATACGATTTTTGCGTAAAAACGCAAGTTTTTCGTATCCATTACGAAAGTTGCGTAAAAAGTTGCGCATTTTTCGTAGCGTTAAAACTTACGCGAAAAATGCGCAACTTTTCGCGTAAGTTTTAACGCTACGCAAAATGCGCAACTTTTTACGCAACTTTCGTAATGGATAGGAAAACTCGCGTTTTTACGCAAAAATCGTATTGGTAACGAAAAATTCGTAAAGAATCCGAAAAAATCGCAAAACATACGAAAAAATCGCAAAGTACCGATCATTACGAAAAAAACGCAATCGGACTCCATTCGACCCGTTCGTGGGTAAGTAAATCAGCCCCCAAGTGTTCAGTACAAAGTTCCCTTGTGTTCCAAAAATTAACAACAGCACCACTAGTGCAAGGATGCACAGAACTAGCATTAGACATGAGTGCAAGATGCAGTAATATCTTGCTAACCCTTATAAATAAGGCTGCATTTAATTAGAGAGGAACAGAGGTGTTGCAGGAAGGGTGAATCTAGGGTTTTGCCTCAATAAAAGGTGGGAATGGAGAAAACCAGAAGGCGAGGGAAAGGGAGACAATGTGCATGGTTTCTGCCAAGTCCAAAGAGGGACATATTGTGGCTTATTGCTGTGGAATCACTAGTTGGTATGTAGGAGTACTTGTAGCTGGTCAAGTTTGAACAAACTGCCCAATGGAACGAAACATTAAAGGGATACTGTCATGATTTGTATGGGGTACTTCTTATTTCTAAATTACACTGTTTACATAGCAAATAATTCACTCTAACATTTAAAATTTTATTCTTAAACCAACAAATTTATTTGTTTTATTTTACAATATTATATATGTAATATTGGTGTGTAGGCGCCATCTCAGTGCATTGTGCCTGAGTCTGAGCTTTCAGAAGGAGCCAGCGCTACACATTAGAACTGCTTTCAGCTAACCTATTGTTTCTCCTACTCCCATGTAACTGGAGGAGTCCCAAGCTGGACTTGGATTTCTTACTATTGAGTGCTATTCTGATACCTACTGGGAGCTGCTATCTTGCTCCCTTCCCATTGTTCTGCTGATCGGCTGCTGGGAGGGGGGTGATATCACTCCAACTTGCAGCGCAGCAGTAAAGTAAGACTGAAGTTTATCAGAGCACAGGTCACATGGCTGTGGCACCCTGGGAAATAAAGAATATGGCTAGCCCTATGTGAAATTTCAAAATTAAATTTAAAAAAGTATGTTTGTGTTTTGAAAACAGATTACAACGCAGGATTCTGCTGGAGAAGCTCTATTAACTGATGAGTTTTGAAATAAACATGTTTCCCATGACAGTGTTCCTTTAAGTAGATAATCTTCTTCAATCCAGTGTTGTCCTGGGATTCTCTGGCATGTTTGGACAGCTTGGGGAATAAGAAGGCTTCTCCTGTTAATACAGCCTTTATTATCTCAGCGGTGCACCATTATTTACAGGAATTGCGGGGACGGTAACTGAGTGAGGGGCTGCCGAATGCATTTAAATACAGAGAGCGTCTGCCTTGACTTTTATAAAAGCATTTTTCAAGGATTTTCCCCAGACTGCAGTGTCTCTATCCAGCTATAAATCATCAGGATATCTGCCTGAGCCTAACTCAACATAGAATGATCTTGGCAGTAGAAAGCACCAATGCCCCCATGTAGGGTACATGAATATATGGAGAGAAGCTTTCAGGTGACAGTTTTGTCCACACGTTATATCTGTGCCAGTGCTCAGTGACTGCAATGAGGGGGGAATCCTTGTCAGCCCCAAAAACACAAGTTTAATCTATGAGTTTAAAGGTTACAGTAATAAAAAAAACACAAATACAAGAGTATTGTAGAAATGATACCTATATTGGCTAACAATAAAAATACATTGCAAGCTTTCGGAGCTCTAAGGCCCATTCTTCAGGCAAAATACAAACTCTCTAGCAAAAGGGCTCATGTTAAGGAATTCTATTATTTTACTTACAAGGGTGCCTAGGAGGATAGAAGATAGTTAAATGGGTTGTTAACAGCCCCTAAGGGCTTAAGTGGACTGCACTGATTGTATTTATTAGATGTGTCCCTGATTTTTCAAATGATCTGATAACCTTAGACAAAAACTCAGAGAAGCCACCATCTGTGTAACATTAGGGTTTGCCTGAATCCAGCAGCTTAGCGCCATCTAGGGGTAAAAAACGGCACTGACATCTGGAAGGGACAGGTAAGTTACAATATCAGCAATAGCTTTCCAGTATTTTGCTGGGTTTGGAATATTCTACTATGTTAACTTAACTTGCCCTCTCTATTAATCATCAGGTCTCATGTCTCTTATATAAATGCTGCATTTAAATAAGGGCCTGCGCAGAGCAAGAGTTGTTCTTTATCTTTCAATCTGAGTGTTATTTTACCTCCCTTGGACCGATTCGGCAGCTTATCGGCCCATGTAGGCGCAGAACCGAGGGGCCTGGCCGACCGATATCTGGCCTGAAATTGGGCAGATATCGATCGGGCAGGTTAGAAAATCCAGTCGGATCGGGGACCGCATCGGCTCGTTGATGTGGTCCCCGAACTGACTGCCCCATTGCCACGTGTAGAATTCGATCGTTTGGCCCCAGGGCCACACAATCGAATTCGCCTCCATGCCTCCCCGATATCGCCCACCCGTAGGTGGGGATATCGGGTGAAGATCCACTCGCTTGGCGACATCGCATCCTCCAGCCCAATCATGTGTTTGCAGACGAGAGACACCAAGATTATTTTGCACACTTTATGGTAAAATTGGACCAGTTTCCATTAAAAAATACTGTGGGAACAGTTATTAACAGTGGGCACCTATTGCAGAGATTTCTATGGAGGGATTACATTCCTAAGTGCTGTTTAGATGTATCTCTTACAGCCTGTGATAAACTCTTGGTTTCTAGGATATTTTATTGGTTATTATTACATAGAGACAGCCAATGGTTGCTTTAATTGATGGGCACACATTATATAGTATATAGCAGATATAAAATATATAATAGTTTTTCCATAGTCTTGGTTATCAGATTTATACTCAGGATGAAGCAACATGGCACATTCTATATTGCCAAAGTCCCAAAGACAGAGCTCTAAGCAATCAGCTTCTAAGCAATCAGTAGCTTCACCTGCTCGACTCATTGCCCCACCTGCCTGATATACACATGTAATGACAGCCTTGATAACCCAACGTCCTGAAGGCAGCTCAGGAGTTAACACAGGCATAAGGAACCAAGGTGCCAAACCTCATCTCAGAAAATGATGCTGGGGTGACCTCTAGTGTCCATTATTGGTCATTTCATACCTAGCCTTGGGAATTGTCTATTTGAAAGATTTCGATTCTTTTAGTGCAGATTGTAGCTCAGAGCAGAGAGGGCATTTGTCCTGAGCACCCAGCCTAATTATCCTGAGCACCCGGCCTAATTATCCTGAGCACCTGGCCTAATTATCCTGAGCACCCAGCCTCATTCTACTGAGCAACCAGCCTCATTCTACTGAGCAACCGGCCTCATTCTACTGAGCACCCAGTCTCATTGTTCTGAGCACCCAGTCTCATTGTTCTGAGCACCCAGTCTCATTGTTCTGAGCACCCAGCCTCATTGTGCTGAGCACCAAGTCTTATTGTCCTGAGAACCCGGCCTCATTCTACTGAGCTGGGCGCTCAGTCTCATTGTACTGAGCTAGTATTGCCACCTTTATCCTTTTAATACCTGAGCACCCAGCCTCACAAGAGCTCCCTTAACTATAAAATGTCATCAATAAAAATAAAGGGTTATATGATAGCACTTTATATATAGATAGATAGATCTATGCCATTTAGGGGTGAATTAATTGCTTATTAGCCATGCAGGGTGTGGATTCAATATGTATATTAAAGGGGTGGGGTGGTAACTGTATTGAATACACATGCTGCAAGTTGTATTCATGGATCAAGGATCTGTGTGCAGTTATCCATCCAGCTTGTAGCATGTGTATTCAATACATATCCTTTTTGGCTTTGTTCTAAGGCAGGGGTACACTGCAATGTCAGCAATCTAGTGCTACATTGCCAGGGCAATTAGCATTATTAGCAAAATTAATATTCCCCAAACATTTGTGGCTGGGTTTGTCAGAATAGCAGGTTGTACCCATGTAACTAAGTTCCATAATGTTGGCAGCAGTAACCTTTGGGGTACACCCACCCTGATCCAAAACAGTAAGCATAACATTTGTTATAAAAAGGCTAAAGTTGGGCAAGTATCAGATCTCAGGGAGACGTGTTGCTCATGTGTGCGGGGGAGTGGTGTACAATAAATTGAGGCTGATGCCACACGTGGCGTTTTTACACTGCGTATTTTCTCAGCCTAAAAATGCTGCACAAGCCACACAGCCCCTCACAATGGCGTTTTTCAGCCTAGTACTGGTAACGTAGCAAATCCCGTTTCCATGGTGCTAATAGTGCAAAATAGTAAAAAACGCAGTGTATTTCAGCTAGGTCTGGCAGCTGCCTTTGTGTATACATAGGAATAGCTTGCTGTGCAAATACTGGCGTATTTCAGCCAACGCTTGAAAAATCCGTGCTAAGGTGTTTTCTAGCGTATTTACGCTTTGTGTGATTTGCCTCGAGTCTTTTCAAGTTATTTCTATGGATGATGATATCGGGCGTTCTTCAGCCGCTGAGAGAATTAGAAAATACGCAGCGTAAAAACGCCACGTGTGGCATCAGCCTTAAAGCCCTTTGCTGGTGTGCTCACCCGTGCACCCTATTAACTTTCATTCTAGCCTCCTGATGGCTGAAGAGCAATAAGGCTCCTGAACACAAATTTCTGATTGGCTACACCTACTGTAGGTTTGTGAATTTGCCCGACAGTGCCAGTGTGCCACGAGCAGCCAAACACAGCTGGGAATCCTTTGGAATATATAGGCCCTCCCTGTTTCCGGTGCCCTAAATCAAATAAATATTGCTAGAAAACAGATTTGGTGCCAAGAAAACTTACCAGTCAGAGGGAGGGATTCAATGAAGTCATAGACGCTGTTTTCCAGCTCAGTTACACTAGCAAATGGAAATTGGGACCAAATTGCCGCAGTGATGATGGGACATCTTTCTATGATATTTCCGAAAATGTCCAAAAATTCCTCGTAGCTCATGGAGTTTATGGTGTTCAAGTCCATGTTGCTGAACCAGCGACAAAAGAATAAGTCTACTAAATAATCCCCAAATTGTCAGGGAATCTGCATTTGCCTGACTCAGTTAATAAGTTAAATTTTTAACCACCAGCCGAACCACGGGTCATTGACTCATACAGCTCTAGCAAGTTGAAAGTACAACTGTACAAGTGACTCTTCTACAGTACTGAGTGTAATGTATAAACAATGACTCCATATTAGCTCTTTGCTCTGCTTTAGGCCTCCTTTGCCCCACTGGTTAACTCACTGCAGTTGGTTGCACTGGATCTTAAGGCTGATGCCACACGGGGCTAATTCTCGGCCTGAGGAAAATTTCTAATAGTATGGGTGAAGACACATAGAATAGATAATTCTAAAAATAGAATTATCATTTACTGAAAATTGTCTCTATGTGTGTTTTAGCAGAGGCAATTCTCAGTATTGTCTATGGCAGGGTATTTTTTGGCATTTAGTAGCTACTACTAAGTAGCTCTGTGTGTCTTCAACCTAAAAACTGATCCAAAACCTCAGTCTGCTTTGTTGTTACTAAGGCCAAGGACTTCAGATAAGGTTTTATTATTAGAGCTGAGACAATAAAAAGAAGTGTAAAGCTGGCCATGCACACACCGGTACTATCGTACGAAACCCCGTTTCGTACGATATTCGGTGGGTGTATGGCATGTCGGCGAGTCGACCTATATCGCAGGAAGCTGTTGATATCGGACGACTCGCCGATCGGCCAGGTTAGAAAATTTTGATCGGGTGCCATAGAAGGCGCCTGACCAAAATCTGCCATCAGGGCTGAATCAGCAGAAGGAGGTAGAAATCCTATTGTTTCTACCTCCTTATCTGCTGTTTCAGCCCTGACTGTGTGTGGCGGATCTGACGATGTTTCGTGCTACCGATGGTCGCACAAAACATCGTCAGATCGCCACGTGTATGATAGGGATTAACTTACTAAATGCTGTGATAGAGGTTAAATTGCTTAATGCTGAATTTACACAATTTTGTTTTCAATCATGAAGGCCTGTGTATGTGTTACTTCAGTTGTTATGATTATCCTCATTATCTTGTCTTTGTCCAAGTTGCTCTGGCCTTGGGTATCTCAGCTAATTTTCAAGGCTAAGAAATCATAGTAAGCTTCAGTAGCCATTTTAATGAATTTCTGTTATTTGCTAATTACTGTAAGGCATATGTGCCCACCCATGCTACGTAAGCATAATGGGATGTGTTTACCTATCAACTATAAAAGTAATAACAAAACAAAATAAATTTGTACTTGTTTGCAATACACATACTGGTTGTATAGTTTGTACAAGTACCCTGATCAGCTCGCCTGAAGAGACATTTCAGATATCTTGCCATCACACAGAGATTAAATCGGACCGGTCCGTAACTGCTTATAGGGACAGTGCTACAGGTGCACAGACAGAGTTACAGAGATTTACCCTAACAGTTCGTGCTACAGGTGTTACAAACAGAGATTACAGGATTTAACCCTTACAGTTCATGGCCAGCTTTAAATTGAATTCTCTATTGATAACCAATATATTGTGCCACACAAACCACCACTGCCCCCTGCTGGCTGCCTGTACAGGCACATCCCCAGAGCTTTTCAAGGCTGCACATTAGTATGAGAGAGTTATAGTTGTTTTTGTTCCCCCAGATTCTCATAAACAATGGCACTTTGACCCATAGTGGCCTTTAGGCTGGAACCCTACGTGCTGCTTTGAGACTCCTAGGGAAAGAGCTGAACCACTCAATTAAATGAGTTAAATGGATCACAAGTTAAATGGGCAGGGCCCTGTTTTCCTTATATATTGGTTAGAATTTGCTTGTAATGCAGGTCCGGACTGGGAATCTGAGGGTTCTGGCAAATACCAGAGGGGCTGCTGTAAGATGCCATAGACACTCACTATTTATTGGGCTGGTGGGGGCTGTTTTGGTCTCTGTGTACTTTAAATGCCAGGGCCTATTTTGACTCCCGGTCCAGACCTGGTTTTGTTCCTTTGCAACTTTTGTTTGTGCTGCACACAAGGTGCCAAGCCACTGGGATGTAGATGAAACAATCCCTTTGACAAAAGCAGCAATCACTTCTACTGAACACTTCCTCCTCTTCTGAGGCATGAAAGCAACCCCTGGCACCAAAATGAGCTCCTTATAACCTTGACATTGTGCCCACTGTTTATTGTCACGTACGTGTACTGCCAGTCTTTCTCCTTAAGCGCAATGGGGGCACGCGGGTTTGGATTTACAATCAAATGGCACAATGTAGAAGCAACAAATGTTTTTTTAGATTTTTAAGACTCTAAAGACAGGCTGTACCATCTTGTACCTCTGGGGGGGGGAAACTATTTTTTTTTTTTTTTTTTGCATCATGATGCCCTACCTGCTGCTGATTGGCATAGCTTGCTTCAGCTAAGTGTAATTTCCTCCTACATCCTTCTCCATAAAGGATTTGGCTAAGGTACTCCTATTAAGAGTATAAGTGGCTGCCAGGGTCGGACTGGGCCACCGGGACACAGGGAAAAAACCGACCCTTGCCAGTCCAGACCCGACCCTTGACAGTCCATCCCTGACACTTTAAACTTATGCTCGCTCAGGGGAGGACGTGGTTAGGGAGGCTCAGTGGGGGCCCCTGTAGGGGGGTTAGGGGGTACTGGGGACGTGGCCAGTGGGGGCGCATACATACCCAACAATACATTTATCAACACTGAAATCCACCTTATAGCTGCCCACCACATATTTAGGGTAATGTAATAAACGTTTTAGAGCTGGCACCAAGTCTAGTAACCCACAGCAACCAATTAGATATTTGCTGAAACAGGGGACCAGCAATGCTTCCTGTTGATTGGTTTCAGAAGCTTAGCAGAAATGGAGAAAACCTTTACCCCTTGGGATATGTTCATAAATTGATGTTTTCCCTTACAGACACCCTGCTGGCATTGTGAAAATGGTGCCTCAGTCTGGACCTCAGCATAAAACACATTAAAAAGACTTCAAGTACGAAATCAAATCAACATTCCTTTAACTTTTGAGATTTATGGAAGTCATACAAGAAAAGTTTAAAAAAAAAAAGAATGACTTTGACCAAAGTGACATACATGGATAAAAAATTATTTTGTACAATAATATCAATGGTTGAAAGGGGTAAATTCACTTTTGGCAATAGGTTTTCAATTTTTTTGTGTTTTTGGCAAGTCCAGTTTGTAATTTTACCACCTATAGGGTCCAGTTTACCCTAGCAACCAGGCAGTGGTGTGAATGAAAGACAGAAAGATGAATAGGAGAAGGCTGAATAGAAGCATAAGTAATAAGAAATAACAATAATAATTACATTTTAGCCTCACAGAGCAAAAGGTTTCTGACTGCTGGGGGAAAGCTGGAGAGGGGCTGAAGAGAAAGTTCAATAATAATAATAAGACCAATTTGAAAGATGATATGAATAGAAGATTCTATAACATACTAAAACATCCCCTTTAAGACTAAAACAAGAAAAAACAATTCTTATATAATGCTTTAATGTTCTTAGTTAAAAAAACACATTCTGTGATTATCTATGATATACTAGCTTATTAAACCATTAATGGCACACTTAGTGGTTTTTCCAACAGCTGAAAGAAGGAGATTTGTCCCTGTTCCGCCCCATCCTGACTGGAATGGATTCCTGGTTTCTCCAACAGCAGAGCAACCAACGTGTGTGTGCTGTGAGCGTACGTGAAGTGAAAGAGCATTCTTTGTGGGGGAAAGTCAGTGCTTTCTATGTTCTTGTAAGTAAATCTATTGTAAAAATGGGGTACTTAGCATAACTGGATCTTCCAGTGTAGTCAGCTATTCTGTTGGGTATAAAATATAAACAGACATTTTGATTGGACTATAAGGTGAAAAGAAGTTTGCATTGGGCAACCAATACCATGGGCCCCCCTTGGGGAGAAAAACATGGATAAAATATAAAACATATTATATTGTGTATATAGTATATAGGTCAAATGTCTGTGAAATGTAACAGATGAAAATCCACAGGTTGGACATTCCAGCTCTTTGTGGGATACTCTCCCCTCACATAGGGGCCCTGAACTATCTGAACTACCCCTGAATAAGAGAGCTCATTTACCCAGACGCAAGTATAATAGGGCTACGGGCAACCCTTATAGTAGTTACCATAAGAGATATCCTAGTATTATTTGTGGGAAAGGCTAACTGGGATGCTAGCAAATCTCCCCATGGGCCCAGGTGTCAGTGGGCCCTCCTGCTCATCCAACCGTTTGACCTTGTATGCCTGTACCATATTCATTCCTCATTTCTACATGAAAAGAAAGAGGAGAACTATTAGAAAGGATACAAGAGAGTACCTAAAGAGGAGACACCTTAAGGAAAGATACTAGAAGAATACATGAAGTGAATAAGCAGATGTAGAAAAATAGTGGCCCCCTAAGTCTAAAATTGTCTGTACTTGATGTGTGCCATAGGCAGGGGGTAAGTACAGGGCTCTGTAGCACCTTACACCCATTGGTGCACCCTAGTTTGCTTATCTGAATGATGCACTAGTTAGGGGGTATCAAAGGTGCACCCATGTGCCAGAGAATATACAGAATACAGACAAAGCTTTATGAGAAATGCTCAGGTCTTTGCTTGCAAATACTCAGAGCATGTTATTATTTTTGTTATTTATTCATAAAGTGCTGACATACCCATCATTTTTACCTTGTGTCTGTTTGCCATGTGCGCTCTTTCACTCTCAGCTCATCTTCACTGATACAGGCCGCACATTCCCAGGCAGCAGCATCAGGGAAATATACACACATTCAAAATAATATTCATAGAAAAAAGTTTTGGGGCCTAGCGAAATACAAATAACATTACCAATACAGATGTACTGCAGATTTGGTATTTGCTTAGTAACCAGACACACATTTGCCTTCATTATTATTTGTATGTATATATATTTGTATATTCATATTTTGTAACCAATTTAAATGGGAAACATATCCTAATTATGAGTAGTGTTTATCTTCCATTTATTCTCCCTTATCGCTTTTGGAAAGTACTAAAATAATTGGATTAGTGCCTACTCATATAGGTAGGATTCAGAGGAGCCATAATGCTTGTGCCAGAGGGGACATACTTTCTAATGAGAAACATAAAGATCCCTTTGGCGTATGGGTCTGATTTACTTATCCATGCAGTCCATTTTCTTGAGAGAAGATAAATACTAAGAAATAATCCAATCTATATATATATATATATATATATATATATATATATATATATATAGAATATACCTCCCATTTAAAGGGCATCATATGAAAACTGTTATAGCACAACCAAAAAATGTACAATAATGCATAAACCAATTGCCCTTGACTGGGGTATCATTGAAAGCAAGAGAACTGAAAATGCAATGAAACTAGGGTTGCCACTCGGCCGGTATGTTACCAGCCTAGCTGATAAATTACCTGCCAAGGCCGGGGCCAGTATAACAAATTTACTAGCAATGTAATAGCCAGTAAATTTGTAATTTCCTTAAGTTCAGCCCCTGGCCCCTTAAGCCCCTGATCTGCTCACAATCTAGTGGAAACTTTTTCTCTTTCGCGATCTTCTTGGAGTTTCCTGTGATTTTATAGTTCCGCCCCTTTTATCATCAACCCGCCCCCTTTGATGCCACAGGCGTCCGCACGAACCTGGCTAACCCATGGGTTAACCCATTGGCCCACACATCACTAAAACCTAGGAAAGAAGAAACACTTTCAGATGGTTGAATTAATTAATCTGTTTCTTAAAGGAAAACCCAGTAAGGGGCATGTAACTCCGCTTCAAACTCCTGGAACCAGTAGGATTATAATGCCATAGTAGTTGAAGTTGAAAAAAATACAAGTGTTCATCAATTTCAACCTTTTGTCAAAGTAAAACCTCTATCTGGAAGTGAACAATGACATGAAGGGTAAGTGAACCACTCCCCTATCCCGCTTAGGGAGACTCCTGAGCAGGAAGAATAGTGCTGTTCATCTCATTGATACTGTTCTTCAGACAGGTGGAATCCCGTCCGTTAGGCTGGTCCATATTCTGATACACCTGAATGTGGAAGAAAAGACCATAATTGGGGTTATTTAATAAAAGGTGGAAGGGGGGTACGTCCTCTTGGGATCTACAAGGAACTGTCATTGACATAGAATCAGTCATTAACCTGCCTATGGTGTAAAACCCCCAGCAAATCTCACTCTCACTACAAACAGAGGGTCCAGCCCTAAGTGAAGTTTATCCTAGTCTGCCATACCAAGGGTTAAAACCCATTATGGCCTACGGGAAAGGGCACACAGTGCGTATATCTGCTTCTCTCAGTCCTGAGTTTTTTGGCCAGGCTGAGAGAAGTAGATCCGCCCGAGTGAAGGCACACAGAGCGGAGCAGATAACTGAAAAAAAAACCGAACATTTTCCAGGCCGACTGGCGATCCAGAGGTTGGAGCATACGCAAGTGGATCTTCTTCTCTCAGCTGGGCTGAAAAACGTATGGCTGAGAGAAGCAGATATACGCACCATGTGCCCTCGCCATTATACTTCCAATATAGCATAGCTCCCAACTGTCCTGATTTTTGCAGGACAGTCCCTCTTTTGACAGCTCAACCTGCAGGGGATTCTTACTGAAAGTCCCTCATTTCCCTTTGATCTCCTGCACTGAGCTAAAAAAGATACAAATTTAATTAAAAAGTAGCTTTTGGCAGAAAGCCCAGAAATCTTAACAAGCTTCACCTGCATTTAGATACATTGTTTCTTAGACTTAATTAAATAAGTGGGCTTTTGGCAGAGAGCCCAGAATGGTAAAAAGGGCAATTCCAGTTTTTTTTTAACAAAACTGTAGTAAAGCATAAAACAAGATGCTAAAACCCCCAGAAATGTGTTCAAACTTTAAATAACCTGCCAAATTTAGTCAAATGGGAGTGGTATTTAGAGGGTGTGGTCACAAAAATGGGTGTGGCCAAAAAATTTTGCCGCACTACGCGCAGCATTTCTTTTTGTCCCTCTTTCCATTTTCAAAATGTTGGGAGGTATGTTATAGTGCTACAGCTTGGTGCCCAACAACAGTGCACAATTGTTTATTTGCACCATTGTGGTGTTTGCTAAGAAAAAAACGTTATTATTACTGGTGCGCGTGGTTTGGAATTCTTCCTCTACCCTGCAGTGAGTGGCTAAATGCAGTGTGAGCTAAATGTCAGTTTTGTAGCCATTCCTGTCCCTGTAGACATTCCCACTACAGTTAGAGTTGCCACCTATTTTTATTCGTATACCAGCCTTTAGTTTGGGGGTGGGTCATAATGTTATCTGGGGGTTGGGGCTATGATATAAGGGGCGGGAAAATGGTCAGGGAAGAGGCAAAAAGGGCCAGGGAAATTGGTAGGAAAATGGAGGACTATGCAGAGAAACAGGCAGGGCAGAGGTGGGCCTGTGATTATAAAGGCTGATCGGCAGTGGAGAACTTGAGACAAGGGAGGGATTTATAGAGAGGTACAATGTGGTATTGTCTGTAATTTCCAAAGGTCATGGCCCAGGTGGACCCTCCCATAGTACGGAAAAATAGGGGTAACAAAAGAGAAAATGAAGGTAGAGAATGGTTGCATCCTGAGGAATGGTGAGAGGATGAGATCTATAAAAAATGTGGGGTAATATAGTATATACTTGGGGTTGTAGTGTTACAGCACAGGGTACAAAGAATACAAAGGCAGGGCGCTGTGTTTGCAGAAGCTGAATTGCCAGCCATGAAAATTCATATATATTATTTTCATTTTGGGTCCCTAAAGGCTGCGCGACCCACAGAGCACAAACAATCCCTCCACTTTTTCTGACCCAGTTCAAGCACTGCTGCAAACCACTAATCTTAAATACAACAGTAGGGCAGTCATTTCTGTATAGGCTCTGTTGCATCATGTCTTATTTATGGGGGGGATAATTGGAATAAATTGTACCTATAATTGATCCTACAGTAAATAAGGTGCAATGAAATGCTGCTAAGAAACCTCTACACTTCTCTCCTAGTTGCCCTTTGGCAAGCAAGGAGTGCCACATAGTATCTGGTTGTAGCAAAGCAGCAGTAAGGATCAAATAAGAAACATGGCAGCTGTGTAGCATTCCAGGCCTGTCCTATTACTGTACTAGTATGCAGCATGCCGTGCATATTATTGCCTGTTATCCGGTAAGCTTGCACAGAAATAGTCATTTATTGGTTTTTGTAACTGTGCCGATTCAGGGTTCTATAAAGAGCTACAGTTAACCTCGAGCCGGCCCTGAATACGGACTTCAGCTATTTGCTTGTGTTCCCCAGGCAGTAATAAAAATGCAATTGTGCCCAATTCGCTCTGGCGTTATTGTTCTTCATGCTGCCGCCCTCCCAAAAAAAAAACATTATCCTTCCCTGTGCATTTTGACATACCAAAGCTTCCGTATTTGAAATCTGATATCCCAAAAAGGAAACAAGCTGTGGGAAAGATGGTCTTTTCCTAGAATCAAACGCCCAGCAGGATTGCATCAGGAAATATCTGTGGGGGGAAAACAGATCTTAAAATAAAAGCAGAAAAAAAATTGATAATAAAGTTCATGTCACTAGAGCCAACATTGAGTCAACATGCAATACATGTAATAAAAGGCCTACTAATGGGCTGATATCCCCAAGGAACTCACACATTGCTCCCAACCATCCCATATCATGTAATGTGAGTGCACGTATCCCAGCATTTATCATACCAGCCGAAATGTCAGAGAAACAGGCATTAAGACATTCTAAGCATTAAGCTGCCAAGATATGCCCTCCCATATATATATATATATATATATATATATATACAGTGGTGTGAAAATCTATTTGCCCCCTTCCTGATTTCTTATTCTTTTGCATGTTTGTCACACAAAATGTTTCTGATCATCAAACACATTTAACTATTAGTCAAAGATAACACAAGTAAACACAAAATGCAGTTTTTAAATGAGGGTTTTTATTATTTAGGGAGAAAAAAAATTCAAACCTACATGGCCCTGTGTGAAAAAGTAATTGCCCCCTGAACCTAATAACTGGTTGGGCCACCCTTAGCAGCAATAACTGCAATCAAGCGTTTGCGATAACTTGCAACGAGTCTTTTACAGCGCTCTGGAGGAATTTTGGCCCACTCATCTTTGCAGAATTGTTGTAATTCAGCTTTATTTGAGGGTTTTCTAGCATGAACCGCCTTTTTAAGGTCATGCCACAACATCTCAATAGGATTCAGGTCAGGACTTTGACTAGGCCACTCCAAAGTCTTCATTTTGTTTTTCTTCAGCCATTCAGAGGTGGATTTGCTGGTTTGTTTTGGGTCATTGTCCTGCTGCAGCACCCAAGATCGCTTCAGCTTGAGTTGACGAACAGATGGCCGGACATTCTCCTTCAGGATTTTTTGGTAGACAGTAGACTTCATGGTTCCATCTATCACAGCAAGCCTTCCTGGTCCTGAAGCAGCAAAACAACCCCAGACCATCACACTACCGCCACCATATTTTACTGTTGGTATGATGTTCTTTTTCTGAAATGCTGTGTTACTTTTACGCCAGATGTAACGGGACACGCACCTTCCAAAAAGTTCAACTTTTGTCTCGTCGGTCCACAAGGTATTTTCCCAAAAGTCTTGGCAATCATTGAGATGTTTTTTAGCAAAATTGAGACGAGCCATAATGTTCTTTTTGCTTAAAAGTGGTTTGCGCCTTGGAAATCTGCCATGCAGGCCGTTTTTGCCCAGTCTCTTTCTTATGGTGGAGTCGTGAACACTGACCTTAATTGAGGCAAGTGAGGCCTGCAGTTCTTTAGATGTCCTGGGGTCTTTTGTGGCCCCTCAGATGAGTTGTCTCTGCACTCTTGGGGTAATTTTGGTCGGCCGGCCACTCCTGGGAAGGTTCACCACTGTTCCATGTTTTTGCCATTTGTGGATAATGGCTCTCACTGTGGTTCGCTGGAGTCCCAAAGCTTTAGAAATGGCTTTATAACCTTTACCAGACTGATAGATCTCAATTACTTTTGTTCTCATTTGTTCCTGAATTTCTTTGGATCTTGGCATGATGTCTAGCTTTTGAGGTGCTTTTGGGCTACTTCTCTGTGTCAGGTAGCTCCTATTTAAGTGATTTCTTGATTGAAACAGGTGTGGCAGTAATCAGGCCTGGGGGTGACTACAGAAATTGATATTGAAATTGAAAATTTAAATTGATAAACCACAGTTAAGTTATTTTTTAACAAGGGGGGCAATCACTTTTTCACACAGGGCCATGTAGATTTGGAGTTTTTTTTCTCCCTTAATAATGTAAACCTTCATTAAAAAACTGCATTTTGTGTTCAATTATGTTATCTTTGACTAATAGTTAACGGTTTTTGATGAGCAGAAACATTTAAGTGTGACAAACATGCAAAAGAATAAGAAATCAGGAAGGGGGCAAATAGTTTTTCACACCACTGTATATATATAAATATTATTAGACTAGCACACCCTTATTAAAACTTCATACCTTTATTAAGCAAATTGCACAAAAAATCTGACATTTTGGTTGTTATTAGGACCTTTCTCATACAACAAAAGGACTTTTATAAAATGAAAAAAAAAAAAAAAAAAATATATATATATATATATACAGAAAAGAACAGAGCACACCCTAATAATAATCAAATGCCTTGCAAGAACCATGTGTATAGCAAGACAATGAGTCGCACACACAGGGACTTTGTTAGAAAACAAAAAAATATTTAATGAAAAAGTCTGCACCCAGACCACTCTCCAGTCTTAGTCGATTAGTTGCGAGATCCACATTGGAATTTGCAGCATGATGGTGAAATAAAAAGACAATCACTATTCATGGAATAAGGCATGATGGTCCTCTTTCTTCTTATATATGGTACTATGTTTATATGTATATATATATATATATATATATATATATATAGAGAGAGAGAGAGAGAGAGAGAGAGAGAGAGAGAGAGAGAGAGAGAGAGAGAGAGAGAGAGAGAGAAAAAACCTTTTTTTTTTCTTTTGCACCAAGTCCCTGAGTGTGCGGTACTCTTTCTCTATATGTCTATTTTTTTACCTGCACCCAGGGCTGCTATTTTGGTGGCAGGTGTGCTCCACTCTATATCCAGTATATATCTATATATATATATATATATATATATATATATATATATATATATATATATAGATATATACTCCCAGGCCTATTAAAGTTTGCATGATGTGCTAATTTGCTACTTGTGCAAACTGTAGGGGCTCAGTGATCTTAGGATTAATTAAATCAGTGGTTCTGAAACTCTGGGGCCCAGAGGCCTATGGCCAAGGCCTGAAAACTATGGTACAATAGGTGCAATGACAACTAAAATGAGTTTGGGTAAGATTTGGGCTGGACTTCAGACATCCAGCAGGTGGCACCATGCTCTATGTTAACTCTAAACCCAAAATAAAATATTATCTCGCACTTCTACTAATACTTTTGCAACCCCTGCCGCTTAAGCTTTTGCTTAATATATAAATCATTCAGAGTTACTATTTTTATATTTTCTAATTCTTATTAATATAGTATAAAATGAGGTCTCTCCTATATTATTTCTGCTCTAGGTTACTATGCAAATAGAATGGTGCTATCTACAGCTACCTATCTATAGTTCTTTAGGAGAGAAGAAGGAAAAGCCATTGTGCTATATAATGTTTTTGGCCCCTAAAGACAGTAGCGTGGCTCTACATATCCCAAGTTACGCCAATAGCCGCAGTAGTTCTAGCCTTCAGCAAGCATACATACTCACATCTCATTAGTGGAGTAGAATGGCTGTTCCATTTTAAATCCGCTTTGCAGGAGCTTGTAGAACTGGGCATTAACCTGAATGCCAGGATAGGGATTAATTCCTGTTGTGAAAAGAAGCAATATAAGGAGGCACATTTACCAATATTCTATTTCTAATTTTTTTACATTTTCGAACTCGACTGAACTCATTTCCTTCAATGTATAAAATTTACTAAAAGAAATCAGATAGGAAAAGTCTGTGTGAGGAAAAGTCGCAAAAGAACTCAAATTTTTCGAGCTGTTGCACAAAAACCAGCGTCAAAAATACAAAAACTATAAAGTTTCAAGAAAAAAGAAGGATCTTCCAGGAAAGTGAAGCAGCTACTCTTTAAAATAACGCACACACTTGTCTATATCATTTATAGAATTCTCACCAAGAGAAAAGATCTCCCACAGTAATATGCCATATGACCACACATCACTTTTTATGGTATATATGCCTTCAAATATGCTTTCTGGTGCCATCCATTTGACTGGCAGACGAGCCTACAAAAAAAATAGAAGCAAACCAAACAGTTAGAGATACAGGCCAATTATATAATTAAGTTATAGATAACACTAATAGCAGTAAAAAGGCATGTTGTTCCCAGAGCCTATTCACATTGTACGGTGGGGAGAGACTTTGAGTGGCCTAGAAAAGGAAGGAGGATTATTGGCAGTTGAGTTGCACAGAGAGGCATTAAGGCATGGGGGTGAAGATCAAAGGGATAGATAGGTAGGAATTATATCTGGGTATCAATTGTGACTATAGGTCATTTGCCTTTTGGTTTAGCACTTCCTATTCATCTGCACCTTGGCGTATGGTCATTCTCAGCAGCCATACATCCAAGAATTATTTGTCTATTTTGTCTTCATTTGTTCCAGCTACAGTTACATCTCAATTTTACATACCCTGATTTTAAGTTTTCTCTCATTTTACACTTTTTTTTGAAGTCCCATCAATATACAGTATAATGTATAATGTATTTCCCAGATTTTACATTTTCTTGGATTTTACACCACTTTTTATGATCCCATTAAAAATGTAAAATAGGGGTCTTGAAATTTCCATTCCAGCTTGGACAACATTAGGGCCACAGGTTGACCACTCCTGCCCAAACCCTTTTCCCTTCCTCAAGAACAGTAGATTATAATAACAAAATGTCACTTACATTGCCTTTGACCACATAGTTTAAGTCATTCTCAATATCTCTAGCAAGTCCAAAGTCGCATATTTTGGCCACTTTCCCATTGGTTATCAGGATATTTCTTGCTGCGAGATCCCTGTGGATACACTGTGCAAGGAAATGATTGGTTATCAGAATTTTGTATTCATCCCCACTCATTGGACTATCAGTTTTCATAGCAGCAATATTAGTCCCAGGGGCCTACAGAGGTTTGTAAGGATCAGAGAAGGTTCACATGAAGCATTAAATTCTCTGGGCCGTGTATCTCAGCATATATGGGTCATTTATTTATAATCAGATATCAGGAGTTAGTTGGCATATCTGAAATTCCAATCTCTCATATAGTTTCACCCAATCTGGTACCTATGGCAAAGATCAGTCAAAATAAAATAATGAATTATACTGTACCAATAATTATTTTATCCTCAAAGAAAGAAATATATTTTAAAACCAAGTAAACTTACAAGTTTTGACTCAAGGAACTCCATCCCCTTGGCAACTTGATATGAAAAGCACAGCAGGTCTTCAAATGTCAGAACATGCAGGTCTTCTTCATCATAACATCTTGTGTTTTCATATTTGATTACTTAAGAGGGAAAAAATAATTGTGTTATGTGATAAAACACAAGCAATAATATTTTTATTTCAGATTAAAAGAAACTGGATCAAATAAAATTTACTAGTCTGCCCATTTGTTTTCAAAGATATATCTCAGGCACAGGAGAGGAGTTGGCATGGCTAGTAATGCTGCTAAACACTTCCATTCAAGGGGACAATATCACTGTTTTTGCAGTATTAAATATTCAATCATTATAACCAGTACTGGGTCAAGAGATACAGCTGCCCAAGGCAAAACCTCTTGTACTACCCCCTGCTCGTCACCCTCCATTCACTGGCCCACCTGCCCATTGGCTGGCTTGCCAAAACATCACCCCCTACCTCCTCCACCCACTTACCAGGGACCTGCTCTGCTTCCAGTCTCCCAGGAACTTGATTAAAGCCAGGATAAATTCAGAGCAGTGGGAGCAATGATTTATGCTTTATTTCACATCCTTCCATTGTGCCTTAATCACACCCCCCCCCCCTAGTTCTGGTCCTGATTATAACTTTATAGATGGAGTAGTGGTAGCTACATTTATACCTGCTCAGGGCACAGACATGACATATATCTATATATTTTAGCTGGAGACACCAAATCCTCCACAATAGATTCAGCTGGATACCAAATGCCACATTTTATAAACTAAACCCATGGCACCAGCCTAACAGTTCGGCATCTCTATAGCAGAAATGATCCAGGCCTTTAACCTTGAGCTCCCCATCTTGGAATTTGAGTGCCAGTGGCACTGCACATGCTCAGTGCGCTCTGGGCAGCTGTTGAGAAGCTAAGCTTAGGGGTTGTCTCAGTTTTCCAAGCAAAAAATTAGGTTTCCTCTCATAGTAGCTGATGCTGCAGAGATGATTAATACATTCTGATTCTAATTGCACTGGTTTGGGAGCTTCCTTATATTATGACATTTATATTGTATACACTGCATATACAGTATACTATCAGTCCAAGTGTGTAATAGCTTTTCTTTTTATTATATAAAACAATAAAGTTTTTTTGCATTTCTTACATTCTTCCTGATTGTCATTTTGTTCACAGTTTAATGAGAAATCCCATCTTTGTTGACTGTTCCCAGATACCAGTGTTCTGTTCTCGGCCATGTAAGAGCCATTGTCCAGGAGGCTTTCACGTCTCACACTAAAGACAAGTGAAGCGAGAATCACAGAAATCATTCATCTATTAAAGTCAAAATAGGTGTAATTGTATCGGGCAGAGAAAAGGAGTACATTATTCAGTATACAATCTACTGTGTAAATATCAGCTATTTATGTAACATGGGGTGGCCTATTTGTCAACATTTTCATTTGGTTCAAATATTTGAATATGTGAATTCTAAATCTTATTAAACTCAGTTTTTTTTTAATAAGCATCATTTCCAACGTTTATAGAATTTTTCTCCGTATCGCAAATCTTTTTAAAGATCTGCAAATTTTTCAGAGAAGCGAAATGGGGCAGATTCACTATTTAAAATGGGAAAACTCTATTGACGTCTAAGGGAAAAAACTGGAACTGAATTAGGAGAAACGTTTTTTGTTCTTGGATTGAATCTTACCTGGGTTTTTGGTGCTGAGTAAAATTATGGTAGAAACTAAAGTTATGGTCCTTGACAACATCTGTCCATGTTTTGTGAAATGTTTCTCGTTCATTTCTCAAATAATTTAGAAGATCTCCATGACGACAGTATTCAAAAATTAGGTAAACAGGTCCTGTTGTTGGTTAAAGAGAGTATAAATCACTATGACATGGCAGCATTATAAGCAATCAGGCTACAAAGGCTCAAGGCAGCTGTATACAAATGGGGTATAGCAGTTGTTCTCAGAACAACCCCAGCTTGGTATAAAGCATAGTAAAACTGCAGAGAATTGTCAGAGGAACTGCGTACACCAGCTATTGGACAGCCAAGGTATTCCTTTGCAGAGGCCAGCATAAAACTTAAAGGGATTCTGTCATGTGAAAAATGTTTTTTACTAAATGCATCAGTTAATAGTGCTCCTCCAGCAGAATCCTGCATTGCAATCCATTTAGACATATTCTTAGTTTCCCAAGTGCCCTCAGCCATGCGACTTGTGCTTCAGTCTCTCTTTAATGCTACAAGTTGGAGTGATATCAACGAGCAGATTACAAGATAACAGCTCACTGACACCTGCATTGCTAAAAATGCTCCCTTGCCCCACCTAGTGGGAGATATAAGAATAACACTCAATAGTAAAACACTTTCCAGCCCTGACTCCAGTTACATTGAGTAGGAGAAACCAGGTCCGGATTTGCGGAGAGGCCGCAAAGGCCCGGGTGGCACAAATTTAGGGGCGGCATGCCGCCCCGCCGCAACGAAATTTTGAAATTTTGCTCCGATACGGAGCAGTGGGGATTTCTCCCCACTGCTCCGTATGGGAGTTAAATGCCTGCTCATGCGCGCTTGCATCGACGCGGCGCGGCATGGGGGGCTTGTTCGCGCATGCGCAGGGGGCGCGAATGGGGGACGGCCTAGGGGCGGCTGCTTTTGAAATCCGGCGCTGGGAGAAACAATAGGTTAGCTGAAAGCAGTTCTAATGTGTAGCGCTGGCTCCTTCTGAAAGCTCAGACTCAGGCACAATGCACTGAGATGGCGCCTACACACCAATATTACAGGTAAAAAATAGATTTATTAGTTCAGGAATAAAATCTTAAATGGTAGAGTGAATTATTTGCAATGTACACGGCTTGGCCCACCCCTGGTGCATTTTGTAATTTAGTAATAAAATCTACACCATAAAATCATGACAGAATCCCTTTAAGCATGGTGAAGTCTGGAACAAGCTGTGTAATGTTTTACTTTTTTGTTGAACTATTTATTTTACAGACCAGACTAAGTGCTGATCACTCTTACTGTACTGAAGAATTTGCCCTTACGTGGGTCAGAAATAACATTTAAGGGTGTTTAATACAAACATACCCAATTCTCAAACAGGATAGAAGAGTAACATAATTACCTGCCGCTGTGCACGCTCCCAGCATATTGACTATGTTTTGATGGTGCCCAATTTGAGTCATCATCTTTAGTTCTGACATAAGCGCATCTTTTTCCGAACCATCAGCATTCTCTGTGAAAATAAAAAATGCCAAATATATTTTTAAACCTTATTTTGCCTGTGTATTTAGCCATGGAACCATAACAGGTCCATAGTTATAAAGGATCCTACAACACTGATTTTCTAGTCTTTCAGGGATATATAATTCTTATTTTCAGACTTGTCACATGGGAACAGGGTAACACAAGTGTTGTGATGACTATTTATAAGGGTCAAACCAGTCAAGAAAAGGACTTCCAGGTTCATAATAAACCACTTTGTGTCCACTAATGTCACTGATGTTGGAACTAGAGGTGGTTAAGGTGACTTGACTACACGTTCCTGTCCCTTTTCATGCTTATTCTTATGATGTTAAAATGTTCTTCAAAAGGTTTCACAGCAGTATCTGGCATTGGGTATGTCTTCACCATATACTAGCACATGAGCTGTACTGACACTATAAACAACCAAAACATATTCTTAAAAAGTAATAAAGTTCAGTATTGGAAATATTGAAATTGGCACCAGGTCCCTGTTAGACGTGGAAGAGGTGAATAAAATTTGTTGGGATTTTTATTGATGCACCTGAGCCCTTTTGCAGTTTGTCTTTGGATGGATTTAGGACTGTGTGATAAAGCTCCTGCTGCAATTTAAAAGCCATGTTGGTACAACCCGACAAAGAGGGTAACTGGTGTAATAGCTTTGTCCCAGTAACAGGGAGCAAAAAGCAGCCTTTGGGATCTAATTGGATGTTTCAAGGTTATAGGGAACAGACCTCCAAATAAGTATTGAAACACCAAAAAAATGTATCACTTTTGTGAAATGGTAATGCTATTAAATCCATGGCACAAATAGTTTATTTAGATGAAGCAGGGTTTTACATATGGGCTGTTCTATGTAATGTATTTTAATAGAGACTTACATTGTTGGGGGGGGGGTATATTTCTCATTTAATGAGCAATTTCAATATATCTTGGTAGAGTTGGTCAACTTAGCAATGTTTTGGGGCCCTAACATGAATTTGCAGTGGGCCCCAGTAGCCTCTAGTTAAGCCATTTCTATCTATCTACTGGGTAGAGAAGCTTAAAAATATAAAAGCTGGGGATGTTTCAGATGTAAAAAGCACACTTGTGAATATACTATATACTCATTTGAAAACTTCCTTAAGCCAGTAGAGTAGCCTTCAGTCAGCCCATAATGCATTGAACTACTGTGGATATGTCAGCATACCTTTGAGCATTTTTACAGCAACTTGAAGTGAGACCCCTGGCTTGGTAATACCATATGCGGTTGCGGTCACCACCCTTCCAAACGCCCCAGAACCTAATACTTTCCCTAGGATTAAAAATATTTAGTTAGTTTTGTGTATTATTTATTTAAATTACAAAACAATATTGGAGATTGTCATTATCGTACCAAATTCCAGATTTTCCCTAGGGAACTCCCATTTTAGATCATACTCCAAGATACTGAAATCAATGTATATGTATTCATTGTCTGATGGGCCAATGTACTGAATCATTTGTAACTGGCTTTGATAGAGGTTCTTCTGTAAACATAGGACAGAGCAATGTTCAGAAGGATTGCAAAAGGCAGCATAGATCTACTCTAAAGGTGCCCATACACGGGCCAAATCTAGCTGCCAATATTGGTCAGTGTATTGGTCAGTGTATGGGCACTACCGACGGGACTGCCTGACCGATATCTGGGCTGAAATCGGACAGATATCGATCGGGCAGGTTAAAAAATCTAGTCGGATCGTTGATGCGGTCCCCGAACCGACTTTGCCTATACCCTTCGTTATAATTCAACCGCTTGGCCCTGGGGCCAAACGATCGAATTAGCCTACACATTCCCCGATATCGCCCACCCGTAGGTGGGGATATTGGGTGAAGATCCGATCGCTTGGCGACCTCACCAAGCAAGCGAATCTTCACGTGTATGGGGACCTTTAAGCTGTATTCTTACCTTTTGGGATTTGCTATAAATCAGTGCAATTAAGAAAAGGATGCTTATTGCACAGAGACAAGTTACCACGGGAATAAAATATGAATTTTGTTTAACAATGGCTTCTGAAAAAAAAAGAGAAAAAAATAAATTATTGCATTTACTTGTTATTATTGTTATTATATTATTGTATTAAGCCTTTCTGTTCTATTAATGTATTGCTCTAATGGACAACATTAAGTACACAAGTGGTGCTATGTAAATAAAAATATACATGCATTTAGTAAGACATAAATAAGACATTTTCTTGTTGTGAATGGAAAAGTTTGGATTCGGCTTACTTATTAAAGGCATCCTTTCACAAGTCAGCCCTGCAGAATTAATTGCACAGCAACAGATCCAAAAGGTCCCTGTAATGTTTCCTATATACAGGCTGCTCCTGGATATCCAAGTGTCAGACATCCTTTCTGCTATTCCATACAAAATGCCACCAGTAATGTCTTCTGTGCAGCTTTAAACAACATGTAATTAGTTAGAAAATACATACAGACAAATCACAAAGGCAAAAATGCTTAGAAGATGCTACAGGTATGGAACCCGTTATCCAGAATGCTCAGGACCTGGGGTATTCCGGATAAGGGATCTTTCCATAATTTGGATCTCCATAACTTAAGTCTGTTAAAAATCATTTAAATATTCAATAAACCCAATAGGATTGTTTTGCCCCCCATAAGGGGTAATTATATCTTAGTTGGGATCAAGTACAGGTACTGTTTTATTATTACAGAGAAAAGGGAATCATTTAACCATTAAATAAACCCAATAGGACTGTTCTGCCCCCAATAAGGGGTAATTATATCTTAGTTGGGATCAAGTACAGGTACTGTTTTATTATTACAGAGAAAAGGGAATCATTTAACCATTAAATAAACCCAATAGGGCTGTTCTGCCCCAATAAGGGGTAATTATATCTTAGTGGGGATCAAGTACAGGTACTGTTTTATTATTACAGAGAAAAGGGAATCATTTAACCATGAAATAAACCCAATAGGGCTGTTCTGCCCCCAATAAGGGGTAATTATATCTTAGTTGGGATCAAGTACAGGTACTGTTTTATTATTACAGAGAAAAGGGAATCATTTAACCATTAAATAAACCCAATAGGGCTGTTCTGCCCCCAATAAGGGGTAATTATATCTTAGTTGGGATCAAGTACAAGGTACTGTTTTATTACTATAGAGAAAAAGGAAATAATTTTTAAAAATTATTTGCTTATAATTGAGTCTATGGCAGATGGCCTTTCCATAATTTGGAACTTTCTGGATAATGGGTTTCCAGATAAGGGACGTGCAGCCTTTAAATTTTCTGAAACTTTGTATTGTTTTTTTGTATCCAACTTACTTGGAAAGATCTTCCCTGCTTCTCTTCCATGACCAAACTGCTAATGGGTTGGCACTAGAAGTACAAGACATGTAATCTTGCATTGATCCATCAGTTTTATGTACCTCAGGTTTCTCTAAAACAGGTTGAAGACAAACACAATACATATTTTAGTAAAACAATGACAACACATTACTTGAAGACTTTAAATCTGTTGGATAAAACTAAGGGATCCCCCCCCCCATTTATATAGTGGTATAGAGCATTACGGAAGTCCCCCACATAAGCAGTGCCACCTGTTATGACAACACAATTGCACCCCTCTTTTGAAGTCTATAAGAATTTTCAACAAAGATAAGGAAGATGCCCGCATCTATGCATATAACTACATGCAAAAAATACATCAATGCAAAAATATTCTGTTTTTTTTATATTTTGCTGCCAAATTATGGGGAACATGGATACGAGGCGCTAGATCTAACACCCATTTAATAGAACATCATGCATTAGGACTGCTGAGTAATTTTGTCTGGTCATGGATTTACTGGGCTTTGTTTTTTAGGCAGTCAGCATCATACATAAATATTTTAAACTCCCAAAGGACAATGGAATTTTAAAAGAAATATTAAGTACTTGAACAGTTAGCACCATACCTTTAATACAGCATTTCTTTTTTATAAGAAGAACCATGGGACCAGATCAATATGTAAAGGTGGCCATACATGGTGCAATCCGCTTGAAATATAATGGCGGTTATATGGGCCACCGGACCAAGGACTGCATCAATGAGCTGATGTGGTCCCTGATCCAATGAGAAAATCAAACCTGCCCAATCATGATCTGGCCAATTTTAGGCCAGAAATCAACCAGGTAGGCATGTCAGGGGTGGCCATACACGGGCAGATAAGCTGCCGAATCGGTCTGAAGGACCCAAATAAGTATCTGAAATCTTCCCCTGTATGGCCACCTTAAGGAAAGGTAACTTACATTAATACTGGTGGGACCTTAGTGGCTGTAAGACTCAGAGTAAAGGAGAAAGTAAGTGGCAAGTCAGAGCAAGAGTAATACTAGGGTTAACATATGGCTTTATAGTCTAAGAGGACACAGGCAGTGGGTCTGGGAAGATTTACCAACTCCTAAAGGCAAGCATAGCAGAGGAGCCGATGAAGTAAGCAAGTCACTTGGGCTTACAGGTACTGACACCAACAGGAAAGCCAAGTGGCAACTGTGAAATGTAATATTTAGGTTCTGTCTTGGCAGCACCCAGTTCCACCTGGACCATGCCCCATTTCACCCCGATCATGCCCCCTTGTCCCGCTTCCTGCCTGCTTTGCCCAGTGCTGCCTGTTTTTATGGTTTTCTATTGTGGCAATTGTAAATACTAATACAAGTGCAAGCAGGTAATTGGTGCCTGGGTGGTGGAGGCACAAAACAGGGTGACACCCAAAAACTCTGTGTGAGCTGACTGCGGAGTGCGCAGATGTAGGCTTATCTGACAACTCACTCTTACACCCCAGCTCAGGTACCAATGGGCTCAAACAGAGCTATGCCAACACTGGGCTTTATTTACATAAAAAAATTGGGAATTTCAGGCAAAAGAGCCAAAAGATCTTACAGAGAGTTGTTTATAATGGGCAGGGCCAGAAACGAGGAAATCATATACATCAAGGGATTTGTGATTAGGAGGAATTAGCAATAAGGAGGAGCATCAGAAAACCTGATATACAGGGAACAGAATGCAAGATATACTCACAAAAAAAATAATCTATAACTTAAAAAAATAATGCTGATAGGCTGAACAACACTTGACTGGGCTAGTTTGCTTAGCATCCTTAACACCCCAAACTTGATGACTAGAATAAAATTATAATGTAACTCCCATACCATATACACATAATAAAGGCAGCACCTCCTTTACAAAAAAGGGCCAGTAAAAACACTTGTTACATTGAAAAAGAAGGTGACACTTATTTGATATCACCAAGTGGGTTATTGTTTCTAATACAGGCAAATCATCATTATATGTCAGCTTTTCCTTGTCATTACTGACCACCTAAAAAGTATTAGTCACACTGCTTGATTAGCAAAAGTGGTATCTACAGATGCATTGCTACAAAAGCAAGGTGCCCTCTACATTTAAAAAAAGTCATTGGGACCCTTTTGCCTTATACAGAGGCAGAGATGGATGAATCAATAATAATATAGATTTAGGTGCAAGGGATATAACCACCTTTTATTCAGATGTGTGACTTCTTTTACACAGAGCCTTAAATACAAACAATAAATATCAAATGAACTCACTCAGTAGATGTAAAATGAATGTTTTGTGGAGCTGCACATCTTCATTTTCTATGTAGAACGTATACTCTCCAGGCATATATTTATGGTTGCAGTACTTGGACGTGCTGTTGTTCATAAACAAGAAACAGACATTATTCTATGAATGACTCTTTCTACATTTTCACAGTACTTTATAGAGGCTATACATTCTTTACATCAGTCCCTGCCCCAGTGAGCTTACAATCTATGGTCAGTTATATTAGGAGCCAGTTAACCTGTCTGTATGTTTTTGGAGAACATACAAAATGCTTGCAGATACAGCCCTGGCCAAAAATGTACTCAGGACCCCAGCGCTGCAAGGCGGAAGTGCTACTCACTGGGTTACTGTGCTCCCTACAAATTAGATTGCATGATAGGCAATTTCCCTTAAACGTTTGACTTTGCCTGAGAGCAGCAGAAAGATAGAATTAAAAATGTTCAAAACAGATATCATGGAGTGACTATATCCCCAGTTTAGTAGGGCATGGATTGGGCCCAGTCCAAGACCCATGACCTGAGGACCATCATGCATTCTGGCTATGGTATAGGAGAAGGCAGAAGTACAATTTCAGAAAGATAGTTGGTTTTTCCAACTAAGACATACTTGTACAAAGTCTTATCCTAGCCTAGTTTATGGTAAGGCTTTTTGCCGCCCCTGTTTACTTCAGTAGCGCTGCCGCCTGAGGTGAGCTTCTCAACTCGCCTCATGGTTGCAGAAATTAGCTTTAGCCAAGCCAACAGTATAAGCAGTGCTGGGCCCAATCACAGTGCTGTAATCACCTTGCTCCCTCCGTAGTGTTTTCACATGGGAAATGGCTGGACTGGTAAAGCCACGTACACCGTGCTGCTGGGTATGCTTCGAATGTTACATGGAAACAAAACTCTTTGCTCTGGTCAATAGTGTACTCTTCCCTTGAAGTATTCAGGCGAATGAAACCTTTATCTATAAGAGAAGAAAAGGACTGTTGATGGCAAAACATAAAGCAACTCCAAGTATCCCTAAAATGATATGAAATCTAACACTGCATTTTCCTTACTGTGTTATGTACTGAGAAGACAATTGGTTTATGATTCTATATTTTATCTGGTTTATTTTGTTTTCTACTGTGACTTTTTTTGGCAAGTACATGTGTCCCTGTAATATAGCTTCTTCCTCTTTGCCAACCACCTGCTTCCCAGCTCAGCCTCCTCCTAGGTCTCTACTCAAAACCAGTAGCCCCTGAAACTCATCTGTGGCCCCATTGGTCATGACACAGAAGTTCAAAAAATGTTCTCATCTATGTAATTACATGGAAAATTTTATGTGCCGGCCATCTTTTGCTGTGTGCACTGATGTTAAAACTTGATTTTACACAGAATCACAACCAATTCTTTTCAGCGGCTCTTACTCACATTCTCTCTGACATACAGGGTCAGACTGGGCTGCTGGGATACCGGGAAAAATCCCGGTGGGCCCCGGCTCTAGTGGGCCCTGGTGGCCCAGACCCGACCCTGTCTCCTGCGTTCCACCATCCTGCGCTCCCCCTGCCCGACTGCTCCTGCCACGACGTGTTGAATTTACGCGCTTGGGGAAGGACGTCGGGTGGGGGGCCCTGCGAGGGGGGTTAGGGGGGCCCCTCCGGGGGGGGAGGCAATGGCGCGGGCCCTGGTGGGCCCTTCACCCCCCAGTCCGACCCTGGTGACATACTTAATGATACACTCCTAAGGGTCTTTACCAGTTATTCAAAACCCTGCTCAGTCAAGTCTGTACTAAAATCGAAAGCAGTGTGTAAAATGGCGTTTTTGCGAATGTTTAGTGCTGCTCGCAATGTAATACTTTTCACTAAACATTTATTACATTGCGAAAGGTGTGCTTGAAGGTGCAGAAGAAAATAGCAACTTTTTCATTAAGAAGTTTTATGACATACAATGTGCAAGCGCAAAATTTGTTGCATTTGTCCCATTGCGACAGTTTTTTCCAATAGCGACACATATTACAATTCCCATTTATCTTCTATTTCCTTATTACTTTGGTTGGCAAATTCAGATAGAAAACTATTGGGGAAAACAACTTGGCGTTTCTTTGTTATAGAGAAACTGACAGCAATGCAAGGAAAAACATGTAGCTCTAAAATGAAACAGTACCTAAGAGGATAACCTGGACTGACTTGCTTTGTTGGTGGGTTGAGGAACAGGTATAAATGCCGCTGTTTGCTTTCTTTATCTGTGAAGATGTTGCGAATAAGACTCTGACCATACGTGACTCTTGTGGGCTTCGAACATATGACGTTTTTTCAAAGGTGTGCAGCTATATTCAATATATGAATAAATAGATTAATAGAAACCTCCCTCCTCTCCCTGCATTACATTTTAGTGACTCATAATCAGGCAGTCAAAAGGAAAAACAGTAGTATACACTTAAATAATATCACAAATACTGCATATATATATATAGGACTGGCCAAACATTATATGGACAAACAATCCCCGTTTTGGTTAATGGGAGGGCATTGCTTGGTAGCTTAATGCACAGAGTGTCTTAATGTCCTATATACATTGATAATGGGTGAGTGCAGAGGATCTCTTGTTGCTCTCTGTATGAATTTTGTGGTCACAACCTCATTGCACTCCCTCCTAATAATTTAAAATTTAGTGGTGAGCACGACTTTCCCTTGTTTGCTATAGTTAGCACTGGCAAGATTCATGTTGTAGCTCCCACGCTTCCCAACTACAGTCAGGTGATCCCAGTGGAGCCAATAAAAGGGCAACTATTTGGGGGTTTTAACCTTGAAAGAAAATAAGTTGCAGGTAAAACTCAGTCCCTTTGTTAAATGTATATTGAAGCAGTAGAATTCCTAATGAATCAGATAAAAGTGAGTGTAGGACTGACCAGACCGGGAATTACTGACGCAGTTGGCCAGCTTGAAGTATATTGCAATATATGGACAAACAATCCCTGTTTTGCTTAAAGGGGAGGGTATTGCCTGGTAGCTTAAAAGAGAAGGAAAGGTAAAAATCACTGGGGGGTGCCAAATGTTAGGCACCCCCCCCAGTGATTGCAAATGCTTACTTGTTACCCCGGGCTGGTGATAAAACCACACCAGCCCAGTGTAGCTGCGAGCGAGTGTTTCCTCTTTCGTCTGAATCCCAGGGCAAACGCATGCGCAGTAGAGTGAAAAAGTTGTTCGGCTTTTCACTCTACTGACAGAAGGAAGAGGAAACACTCGCTCGTAGGTACCCGGGCTGGTGAGATTTCGCATAACAGGGGAACCAGCCCGGGGTAAAAGCTAAGTGCTTACAGTCACTGGGGGTGCCTAACATTTTTCTTCTCCTTTAATTCACAGAATGTCTTAATGTCCTATAAATTGATAATGGGAGAGTGCAGAAGATCTCTTGTTGCTGTATATATATATATATATATATATATATATATATATATATATACAGTATATACAGTGTATACATATATACAGTATATACCCAACACCCCAGTCAGGTTTGTACATGGACATAAAGGGCCTGACTCTGTAACCTGTTGGTGATCCACAGTAATTAAGAAGTAAAGTAGGGCCAAGTGCAAGATTCTCTGCTTGACTAATACCTAAAGGCTCTAGGACACCTTTGCTTTAAATTTAACATGATGTAACAAAAATACTGCTTTTTCTGTTAACCAGGAAACACCAAGCTGATCCAGGTCCAGGTCCAAAAGTCAACAATGCTTCTTGGCTTAAGTCCTGGTCCAGGACTTAAGTTTGGAATCCTGTTGTTTGTTGCAGTGTATAAATGAGGCTGATCAGTGATGGGATGCCCATTGACTTCAATGCATTTTGCAAATTTTTGCCATTTCACAAATAAACACAGGCCAAGAATCAGCCCCAACCTGGCATCAGCCTTTCCCAATGCTTGCACCCTGAGCCATTACATCAGCTCAGCAGCAGTCAAAGATCGTATTTTTGCACCAAAAATCTGCTCCGTGTCCCTGCACCGGGGCCAACACAAACGCTCCGGAGGCAGGCACAGGAAAAGGCTAATGCCAGCATAGGGGCTGATTCTTGGCCTGTGTTTATTAGGCTAAATGTAAAACATACACCGTCTCCATTTAGGCTAATGTCCCACAGTGAGATTTAGTCGCTGTGATTTTTAAAAAGCGAGTTCCAAAGTCTTTTACTAGCAAACAATTACTAGAGATTTCAACAACGGAGCGATTCTATTTTCCACAAATCCAGAGGGTTGATTCACTAAAGTGTGATAATGCTTATCGCATGTTTTTTTGCGTTAAAATAGACACGAAAAAAGTATTATCGCATGCGTTAAGTCGCATATCACGTGGGTTAATTAGCGCGCAACCACATGCATTAATTTTACCGCATTGCGTTAATTAGCGCGCAGAAATAATACTAACGCATGATTCACAAACACTTAGATGCGCTAAATATCGCATTAGTCTATGCAAAAATTAACACCTACTTGGGGCAGGCGGTAATTATAGAAAAGTACAGTTCATGAGCTTTTGGCAACACAATATCGACTTTGCAGTGGGATTTATTCAAGTCTGTGTTAGAGTGATGCAGCCTCCAGTTTGCAGGGAAATGGGCATTTTCAAAAAAAGTAGTTTTATGAACGTAATGCTGTGTATGGCTAATATGACGACAAGTAGCGCGCTGCGTTAATTAGCGTGCGTTGCATCAAATACCGCACGAAAATAGTCTTCGCGACTTAAATAACGCAAACAGCATCGCGTGTAAATTAATGCAAATATCCTTTTAGTGAATCGTGCGTTATAATGCGAAAAATAAGACACGATAAAATTTTTACCGCATGCTATAAAAAGTGATCGTTTTAACGCACCTTAGTGAATCAGCCCTCAGGTGTCATATTCCCCACCCACAATTAAAATTGACATTTAGTGCAATGGGGGAATCGCAGCGACTTCCTGCTCAGTGGGTTTTACTTTCAGCGATTCCAATAGTTTTGAATGACAATGCTTTCTTGTAAAATCGCTTGAAAAAAGGTCTCATAGTGATTCGGAGTATCGTCGGTTCTCTCTATGTAGAGACAAAACTTTTTAAAAATCGCAGCGACTAATCTCTCCATGGGACATTAGCCTTAAATTGCAAGCTCTAAGGGCAATGACAAACGAGGAGATTAGTCGCCCGCGACAAATCTCCCTTTTCGCGGGCGACTAATCTCCGAAATACCATCCCACCCGGCTAGAATGTAAATCGCTGGTGGGATGGCATACGCGCCGCAGCGATTTGCCGTTTAAGATTCTAGCTGGTGGGATGGCATTTTGCGCGGCGACTAATCTCCCCGTCTGCTACGGCCCTAATGAGCAGGGTTCCTGTATCAGTGTTTGCGTATAATCGGTTTGTTTGATGTGTACACCCCTCTACTGTGTATAATCAGTATGTGTTAATAATAATAAATAGAACTAGAATTACAGGTCACTTACCTTATCTGTACTGTTAGAGGACCATTTTACACCAAATTTAAAGGATTCATGTATAGCACGACACCTTATAATAAAGGGCTCCCCAACCGTAACAGATATTTTGGGTAGGTCTCTCTCAGAATTAAGGTCTGCCAGAAGGGAAAGTAAACATGTCTGTATAAGCCATAGATATCATTAGAAACTCTATGAGTACAGTAACAAAATGTAAAATATTGCCTATGCTTTGTCTGCCTCTTCTGAACTGAACTTCCCACCACTATTTCATCGACTGATTGGTCCTATTTACACAATGATTTTAAAAACATGGGATTTATTAAAGGCATTCCTAATTCAAAAATGTTTGTTGTTTTGGAGAATAGATTTGATAGCCAAAGGTTAATGTTCTCTTGCTTAAGAAAGACTATAAACAAAGTTTGGATCCATTATCAGGAAATCTGTAATTCAGGCCATCTCCTACAGAGCTCATTTTAATCAAATAATTCAGCATTTTAAAACATGTTTGTTTTTTCTCTGTAATACGTGACTTGTACGTGATACCAAGTAAGATATAATTAATCCTTATTGTAGCCAAAAATATCCTACTGAGTTTATTTAATGTTTAAATGATCTTTTTTTAGTAGACTTAGGGTACGAAGATCCAGGTCACGAGCATTCATAATAACAGGTCCCATACCTGTATGATTATACTAGAGATAAAGAAAAGTGGGTTTCACATGACTGGCATTAATGATATAGAACAGTGATCCCCAACCAGTGGCTCGTGAGCGACATGTTGCTCTCCAACCCCTTGGATGTTGCTCCCAGTGGCCTCAAAGTAGGTGCTTTTTTTAATTCCTAGCTTATGGGCAAGTTTTGGTTGCATAAAAACCAGATGTACTGCCAAACAGAGTCTTCTGTAGGTTGCCATTCCATATAGGGGCTGCCAAATAGCCAATTACAGTCATTATTTGGCACCCCAGGAACATGTTTTATGCTCATGTTACTCCCCAAGTCTTTTTACATTTGAATGTGGCTCACGGGTAAAAAAGGTTGGGGACCCCTGATATAGAAGAATTACTTGCAGTACAGTGCAATGGCAGAGGCTATTATTTTGTTCTTGTATTATTATGATTACATTTATTTTATGCCCATTCACAACACAAGCAGCAAGGAATTTTATGGAACACAACATACATATCTGACAGTTCTTATTACCTAATGTATACATTTGGGTACATTCTGTGCCAAAGGCATTAGTTGCACAACACCAAATATATTCTTCCAGCAGAAAGCGAGAATCCAGTTCATTCATTACTCTGTGACTGCCATCAGTGTTGGTGCCATTGTACTGGTGTGTGCCATTCTTGATTTCATACCTGCGGACATCAGTTACAACAATGCTTTGTGTTATTATCACGTTTATGCATATACACAAGACCTGTAATTTCCTCAGTGCACAGTGCTAGCAAGATTAAATACCATTCACCACCCATTGGGCGTAGTGGGTGGCCAGAAACTCTGATTTAAAAATTGGAGTTTTGGCTCTTTAAGTTACTAAGAGTGGCTTTTTACTGACCCTGGTAACTTGCTAGGAGCCAGGGTCAAACCAGGCCCTGCTGACCCAGACCCGATCCCCACTGGTAAGTACTGGCACTCCACCACTGACCTCCCTCCCCCGATCATGGTGTGGTAAGTATGAGGTATGCATGCTTGTGGGGGGGGGGGTTGGGGCTCCTGGGGGGTGTGGAAGCCCTGGTGGGCCCTGCACCCCAGTCCAATTCTGCCAGTCGCTGCCACCTGAGGTGGGTTTCTCAATGCAGCAGTGCCACTGTGGGCCCGGTGTCCAACTTATTGGCATCTACATTGAAGGTACATTTATAATACTGTCCCGGCCTTGGCAGGTGTTTTACCAGCTGGGCCAGTAAAATACAGGCCAGGTGGCAACCCTACTAGAGGCTCATGTGGCTTGGAGCAAAATTTAGGCAACAGTAATAAATCTACTCAATAAATCTACCCCATAGTTTTAATTTAGTTCCCCTTAAACACAGCTTGCTTACATGTATGAGACAGTAAATACTAGCTCACTGATCTACTTGACAAGGAAAATCTTATGATACCTGCCGTGGGGGGATGAGGGCATTAACCAATAAACAGTGGGTTCAGGGTATCCATCAGATATGCAGCACACAGTTCCCTGAGATTCTGTGAAAAATGGTTTCCTTGGTTTGCCTGAAATAAAACAGAAAAAAATCATGGTCTGATCCCACAGAAATAATGACTTAATCAACCCCCAAAGGAACCGTGGATATTATCCAAAGGTAATAACTCAAGTATTATATAGTTTATATATAAATCCGTTTCAAAACAAGTTTGTATTTTTTCCACGTTTATTCAAAATATAAGGTGATTTATTTCTGAATTAAAAAAATCTGAAAATCTGAATGTTGATAAATTCCCCCCAAAATGTTAGGTAGAGTGAATGCACTACCATCACCCCCTGAATGATACACAAGTTAAGAGGTGGGTAAGGGAGAGAGTGAGGATACCTCTTCACCTCTTGTATCGGTTACTGATTGCTTTATATGTTACTCTGTATGTCCAATGTATGAAACCCACTTATCGTACAGCGCTGCGGAATATGTTGGCGCTATATAAATAAATGATGATAATAATAATAATACCTACATACCTCCCCTGCCTGCCCCCCCCCCCCCATATGAATAATGCTGCTGAGTATAGGCAACACTGTATTCAAAGGGGATGCCCCCAGGATGCAAAAGTGCAAAAACACGTCCCAAACAACCTTGTCTGCACACTTTGTTACAGTTTGTAAATGACCCCATTTCTCTTCAGTTTTTACCTTTTTTTCAGTGCCAGCCACAGCTCGTGGTGCCTAGCAATGCCACTGGGAAAGGGAGGAAAGTAAAGGTACTGGCAGACTGGTACTTCTGTGTCAGCACCAAAGACTGCAAGATCTAATGGTTCATTATGCCCTTGTCTAGGAAAGCATTTCATTCCTGGGTGCAGTTAATTATAGCAGTGCGATAAAAAGTATGTTTAATTAGGTGGCTTACTTACCTTTAACCTTTAATTCAATATGCACAGAGTAGCTGACATTGTTATTGTTAATGAGGAGTTTATATTCCCCGGAGTCTTTCTCTGACATTCTTACTAGTTCCAAAGAAACGACGAGGCTGCAGAAATACAACGTTGTGCATAAAAAGTGAACATTTCCTCTGTATATATTCAAGAGAAGATGTTCTATATATTGGAAACTATATACTGTATATATATATATATATCTATAGGAAACTGATCTGTCACATATGAGTAGTATCCACAGTAATTGCAAAAGGATTTAGTTTAGAACATTGGACATACTGATGTAGGGGATCAGAGAACCCTGTCCCCTCTTTCTCAGTCTGTGATCTCATCCAGCCTAGCTACAGCCTGGGGAGGGATCCGGTTGGCTGGCTGCCCCAGTGCACGTCTGGGAGAGGTGTGCCTAAGCTTTGGAGCCAAAAATCTAGGGGCGGGCCCAGCAGCTTATAAAGGGAGCCCCTGCTGTTGTTTGCCAGAGTTGAAAGAGATACAGTGTGAGCAGCCATATTGTGTGTTAGACTTGAAAGAATAAAAGTCTGCTGGGCTGCCAGGAAGGAATCAGTCCTCTGTGGTGTCTCTAGTGTGTGTCCCCTGCTGTGAACAGGTATTGCTCATTTGCCTGCTATGTGGGAGCAGCCACCTTTATAAAGGGAAGGTACTCTGGGCAGGTAGCGCTACCTGGGGGGACTAAAGAGCTCTTGGGGAAGGGACTGAACTAACCTAAGGGTTGTGGTTTATCCGGATCCAAGTGGGGATTGGGCATCTATAGAGACTGTCTGTGCCAGCTGTGGATAAACTACATCGGTTCCTCAGAGCAGGAAAATAAGTTATACATAAAGTGTTAACTTCCAACTCCAACAGTTATATAAAGTTTAACATTTCTGCCAAACCTGTGTGTGATTATTTCCTAGTGGAAATCCCCTAGAGGTGTGTTCCTCAGTGTCCACTAGGTGGAGGCACTGCGCTGTTCCCAGTTCCCAGTATCAATATTCTTTGAGAACACACATCTCCTGAAAATACAGCCCATATATAAGTGAATGTGCCAAGAAAGGGTTACATTTTGGAGGCACTGCTGAGAGTCTATTGGGAAGCTGGGAATGTTGGATGAAAGCATGGCTGCACATGAAACCCCACAAACTGTTCGTCAGTGGTGCAATGCTTTGGGACTTAACCCCCGGAAGGTTGCTGTTGTGGGGCCCATGATGCCAAGAGTAAAGGAAGATTCTATTTATGAAATCCTTGATGGGGAGCCCATATTTTTCCGCCCAAGGGTGGCTGCGTCACGGCGAGATTCTGCCGGGGTTCTGCTGAATGTCCTTATAGACAGCCCCAGAGAGATAGACCGTGAGAGGGTTCCCCCTGATATTGATGCGGGAGATGAAGGGCCATGGAAGGTTGTTCTGCCAGATCTGTCTGATGACGCAGATGATTTAACTACCCATGTTGACACCCTTGTTTCCCAGTTTGCAGTTACAGCACCGGGAGGTGTGCTGCCCAGTAAGAGACTGTTTGATTCGCCAGCTGAACAGAGTCAAGTAAAGCAATGTCCATCCAGTGAGAGCGTGGTCTCCAAGGGGAGTCGGCCTAGCTCGGGAGGCCAGCTGGATACCCCTGATATTGTGAGTGCGCTGGGACTACTGACTGACCAACTGACTCAGCTGGCCTGGAATGGTAATTTTAAAAGACTTAAAGTGTTTTCAGGTGCAGATCCGGTACCCTCGGGTGAGGACTCATTTGAGAGTTGGAGAGACTCCACTGTGGTGTCCATGAGAGATTGGACCGGCCCTGAGGCAACCATGAGAAGGAAGATCCTTGAGAGCCTTCGCTGCCCTGCTGTGGATGTGGTAAAATCCTACCTAGTTAGTCACCCTGATGCTACTTCAGGCGACCTGATAGAAGTCCTAGAGGTGACGTTTGGCCCTGTAGCAAGTACTACAGAGATGCTCCACAACTTCCACTCTACCTTCCAGAAAGAGAAGGAAGCCCTGTCTGCCTATCTGGTGCGGGTGGAGCAAGGCCTGAGATTGCTGGTGAGTCGTGGGGTAATCCAAAGCTCTGAAATGGATTCCCTGAGGATTCGCCAAATGAGGAGAGGGACTTTAAATAGTGACCCTGTTGCCGTGACAATTAGAGCTTACTACCAGGATACACTAACCCCTGGCTATGTTGCTCTGATGGAGAGAGTTCGGCGGGAGGAGGCTGATGCCTATGTGAGGGTGAGGAGGAGTTCCACCCTAGGGCATGCAGAGAAGTCCCCTGCTAATGAAAAGCTGCTGGAGGAAAATAAGAGACTTCGCAAAGAGTTGGAAGCGTTTAAAGCTCAACTGTCTGAGAGAGCCAAAACCCCAACTGAGACGAGGAAACCTCCAACGTGCTACCGGTGTGGCAGGATAGGCCACATACAGCCAAACTGCCCTGTTCCTGATGAGGTTCAGGTCCAGTCTGCACTGTGTAAAGTACGCCGGCGGCGTAAGAGACTTCCAGGGAAATGTTACAAGTGCCATGTGATGGGTCATCAGGCCCGGAACTGTAAGACTTACAAAGGCCCAACAGTACAGAAATCCTACTATGAGCCTTCCATATCTAAAAGTGACTCCCCTGAAGGAGATGAGGGGTTGAGTCAAAGGGAGACCGCTGTTGAGAACCCTGTGGAGTGTTGTACTGTTTCTGAGTGTAAGGAGGTACGGCAAGCGAGGCCGTTGCCGGTTTTTCCAAGGGGAGAATGTAGGGGATCAGAGAACCCTGTCCCCTCTTTCTCAGTCTGTGATCTCATCCAGCCTAGCTACAGCCTGGGGAGGGATCCGGTTGGCTGGCTGCCCCAGTGCACGTCTGGGAGAGGTGTGCCTAAGCTTTGGAGCCAAAAATCTAGGGGCGGGCCCAGCAGCTTATAAAGGGAGCCCCTGCTGTTGTTTGCCAGAGTTGAAAGAGATACAGTGTGAGCAGCCATATTGTGTGTTAGACTTGAAAGAATAAAAGTCTGCTGGGCTGCCAGGAAGGAATCAGTCCTCTGTGGTGTCTCTAGTGTGTGTCCCCTGCTGTGAACAGGTATTGCTCATTTGCCTGCTATGTGGGAGCAGCCACCTTTATAAAGGGAAGGTACTCTGGGCAGGTAGCGCTACCTGGGGGGACTAAAGAGCTCTTGGGGAAGGGACTGAACTAACCTAAGGGTTGTGGTTTATCCGGATCCAAGTGGGGATTGGGCATCTATAGAGACTGTCTGTGCCAGCTGTGGATAAACTACATCGGTTCCTCAGAGCAGGAAAATCAGTTATACATAAAGTGTTAACTTCCAACTCCAACAGTTATATAAAGTTTAACATTTCTGCCAAACCTGTGTGTGATTATTTCCTAGTGGAAATCCCCTAGAGGTGTGTTCCTCAGTGTCCACTAGGTGGAGGCACTGCGCTGTTCCCAGTTCCCAGTATCAATATTCTTTGAGAACACACATCTCCTGAAAATACAGCCCATATATAAGTGAATGTGCCAAGAAAGGGTTACACTGATGATATGGTTATATGGCTGATGTTGGTTCTGTTAGCAGTTTATATCATTGTTCTACAAGTACTATAATGTAGAATTCATTTGCAGAGCGCTTATTATAGTATTTGATTGAGGTGGTGATATTAAAGGGGTGGTTCACCTCTAAGCTAACTTTTAGTATGTTATAGAATGCCATTTCTAAGCGATTTTTCAGTTGGTTTTTTAATTATTTGCCTTCTTCTTGCAACTCTTTCCAACTTTTAAATGGGGGTCACTGACCCCAGCAGCCAAAAAAAACTATTGCTCTGTGAGGCTGCCGTTTTATTGTTATTGTTACGTTTTGTAACTTTTTTCTATTTAGCCCCTCTCCTATTTATATACCAGCCTCTCATCCCAACCACTCCCTAGTTGCTAAGGTAACTTGGACCCTAGCACCAAATAACTTCTGAAACTCCAAACTGTTGAAATCCTGAACTGAAAATGAAATAACTAAAAACAAATTATAAAAAATGAAGACCAATTGCAAACTTACTCAGAATAGTACTCTCTACATCATACTAAAAGTTAACTCACACATTTACTAACATTCTATTTTTTTTAACAATTCAGATTTTTTTGCGGCAAAATACAATTTTGCTGTGGAAAAAAAAGACTTATTATACAACAAAACCGTGACAAATCCGAAAGTAAAAATACGCCATCTAAAAGTTGTAGAAGCCAATGGAAGGTTTTGTTTTTACAAATGAAAGATCTTTCTATGCTTTGTGGTTTTAGAAGTTTTTGGGGTTTTTATGACACTTTTTATGCATTTGTGCGACAATACGGAAAGTCACGGTTTTCGGGTTTTTTCTTTTTTTCCGTTCATGCTTTTTCAAGTCGGATCTTTTAATAAATGTGTAGACATTCATAGTTTTAGAGAAAATGGGTTTAGTTGTGGTTTAACAAACCTCTAAAACCACAAAAATGAGAATGTTAATAACTGTTTCCCTGGAGGTTCTCCTGTGTGTACATATTATATTACAGAGTGATTCATATGATCAATATAAGAACTTCTCTCCTTACCTGCTGTTCCCATTCTGTAACACTCTGCATGGCGCGCTGTTGTCTCGGAGAACCCAGGCACAAGATACAATCCCACTTACATTCTGGGTCACTTCCAGTGTTACAGAGTCAAATACATTTACTTCCACGGGCAGTTTTGCTCTGGTGACATTTTCTGAGTTCCAGTAACAGCCTAAGTCAGTTGCTTTTCTCATATTAGAAATCTACATTTAATGGTAAAAAAAATGAACAGAATGGGAAATAGATTATATTTTAAAAAAATCTATGAGAACTACAGCAATAAGTGTCATGTAGTGCCTATAGAATGGAAATGTGGAATTATATATAAAGCACTTCTATATATGTAGCAAGCATATAAGGACAGTGCCCAACCGCTGTGCCTCATTAATGAATGCAGGCAGAGCGGTATTCATGGGAATTGATATTGGAGCACAAAAACCTGCAGCAATTCATTTAGCCTGCACGGCAGGGGCTAAAGTGCTTCACTGCTAAACAGCCTTGTAGCATCAGTTTTCCCTGCAGATGTAACCTCCCCTTTTGCTAGTATTTGATGATGTCCCACAACCCATAAGCTTCGCTTCTCAACAGCAGCCCAGAGCACACTGAGCATGTGCAGTGTCACTGACTCCCAAAGGTGGTCTAACAAAATCCAAGATGCGGAGCTGCTGTGGACAACTTGAAGGCCTGAATCATAACTGTTATAGGGTTGCTGAACCTGTGGGCTGGTACTGAAAGTTCAGTATATAAAATAAAGTATACCATTTCTAGCCATATTTTTTTAAAGTTTAGTTCTACTTTATGCAACTGTCCTTTCCATCTGGAAACTGGCTAATTGGATAATAAGTATCGGAGTGGATATTGTGAATATTTACAGTGAGCCATGAAGTAGCCATTAAATACAGTATCATAAAGAGAAAAAAAGTTGCAACAAGTAGCCCCACTTTCCAGCCTAGATGTTGGTTCCAAGTATATTCCCCCCTCAAAAGTTCTGGCTTCATTAGAAAATGAGGCCAAATGAGTCACACAATATGTGGACAGCTGGTCCCTGTAGGAACCCTAGAGGAAAAAAAGTATATCTGTTGTCCTTACATATAAAATAACCCCAAATCCTCCCTGATGAGATTATAATGCAACAGTTTCCACATCATTTTGGAAAAAAAGCCTAACTGGGATACTAACAATGGAATATGACATTTTAATGATACATCTTTGAGACAAAAATATATAGTGCAAAGTGCTTGATTTGTGAAAAAAATATATAAAAGCAGGAGTATATGCTCATACTTACCATTGCTGCTGGTTGTGCTAGTGTGGAGTCCTTTATGATGTTACAGCTGATTGCCAAAGAGCTTTGGTTCCTAACCACGCACAACAGAGTTAGCATGATGGCAACTGAAAAACAAGAGCACAGAAAAGCTATATGAATATACACATGTGTAAGTTGCTTAAGAAATCCATGGTATGACCTCACTAAACAAGTGGATCCCCAGGCCAATGAGAGTATAATAACAGAGGCCCATGCTGCTGCAGATCTACTGTCTGATGCATTTCATGTCCAAAGAGATTTTCTAATATGCACAGTCAGTGTATTACCAACTTTAAGCCACATTTCTGTCAGGCGAAACCATCAGGAGGGTATATACACAAGTCAATAAGCTGCTACCTTGGCCCCAAGGTGCCAAGTTACATTGCTTTGAAAAAAGACCATCAAGTTCAACCCTTCCAAGTGAACCCAGCTCACACCAATACCAACCTATCTACACACTTACATACATAAACCATATATACCAACATCAGTATTAACTGTAGATATTAGTATCACAATAGCCTTGGATACTATGCTTGTTCAAGAACTCATCCAGGCCCCTCTTATAGGCATTAACAGAATCTGCCATTACAGCATCACTAGGAAGGGCATTCCCCAACCTCACTGCCCTCACCGTGAGAAATCCCCTGTGCTGCTTCAAATAAAAGTTATTTTGCTGCCCATTTTTCCAATTTTGCAAAGCGGCAGCATCTTGTATGGATTTTATAGTTTTGCACAATTTAGTATCACCAGCAAAAACAGAAACAGTACTCTCTATGCCCACCTCCAGGTCATTAATTAACAAGTTAAAAAGCAAAGGACCAAGGACTGACCCCTGCAGTACTCCACTAACCACACTGGTCCAATTAGAAAATGTTCCATTAACCACCACTCTTTGTATCCAAGTATAAATATTACGTTCTAGGCCAATATTCGTCAATTTTATTATTAACTTTTTGTGCAGTACTGTATGAAAAGCTTTAGCAAAGTGCAAGTAGATGACATCCACTGCTATTCCAGCATCGAGGTTTCTACTCATCTCCTCAGCAAAGGCAATTAAATTAGTCTGGCAAGACCTATTACACATAAAATCATGTTTTTTTTTGAGCATGCGCAGTTGGGGCTAGCCGGAAATCAGCTTCAACTGCGCATGCTCATGTAGGGTCTGTGTCGGCGGTGAGACCCCAAGCATATCCGAATTAATGGAAGACGGGGCCCAGATACACTGCTGCTGTGCTTTTTTAGGTTGGGTTTTTTGATAGGGCCAGTTTTTAAAGTTATACACTATGCGAGAAGGGAGAGGTGGGGTGGGGTCTATGCAGGCCAGTTAAGGGGGCTTTTCGACCTGAGGGGGGGTGTAGTCCTCCTTTAACCTAGCTCCCTCTTTTGCTGGAACCCTGTCTAGCGAGGTAATGGTAAGGCACTATCATTCTTCCTTTCTTCTCATTGGAGCTTCAACTGCTTGACTAATTGGAATACCACCAACACTCACCACCTACAGTGAGCGCCACAGTTCTAACCTATCACTATCTGCACTAACTATTGACTTCCAATGGTACCTCACAGAAGGGGCAAGTCTCAGACCTCCTTTGGAAGATCCTCTATCCAACAGCACCATCTAGTGATCCCCAACCACTGACTCATGAGCAACACGTTGCTCACCGACCCCTTGGATGTTGCTCTCAGTGCCCCCAAACCAGGTAGTTATTTTGAATAACTGACTTAGTGGCAAGTTTTGGTTGAATAAAAACAAGATTTCCTACCAAATAAAGCCCCTGTAAGCTGATAGTGTGCATAGAGGCACCTAATAGCCAATCTTAGCCCTTATTTAGCACCTCCATGAACTTTTATGGTGCTTGTGTTGCTCTCCAAGTCTTTTTACATATGACTGTGGCTCACAAGTTAGAAAGATTGGGGACCCCTGATCTAGTGGCTGGAACATAAATAACACTATTTACACTAACTATTTCTACTTCTTTCTACATTGTTACATAGCAATGTCCTTGTGCTAATTTAATTTTAAAAATAAACCTACACACACCTAACCTCTCTCGCATATGGTCAACGTAAGTCTGTCTACAAATCATTGAGCTCAGTTTTATTTTTGTGATGCTTGAGACCATTCTTGGCCTAAATTCCAGTCTTTCAAACTCTGAAGGTGAAGCTTGTGTCCATCTTGTGGACTGATCGACTTGTATTTATCACAGTCTTGAATAAGGACCCTTGAAGGAAAATATAATCACAAGTGCAAAGTTTTCTCTAGGTCCAGCAACCCAAATGGTGGCATTACCTGCTCTTTGTAAGCACACACCTAATCATCATGCTGTTGTTTACTAGTCCTAGAGTAATTTTTATTCCTGCCATTAAATTGCCCCATTGCTGTTGCTTCCAAGACCAGGAGCAGATGATATTAAACTATTCATTGCCCCAATACTGATTTCTGACATTGTGTACAACACTTTTAGTCAGGTCAACTAAAGTCACATCTGGTGCAGTTGAGATACACTACTACCGCACCCAAGTTTCAGCAGCACTGACAGAGCATCCATGTGTCATCCAAGTATCCCATGGTTGCTCAAGAGTTCCCTCAGCACCCTGCGTCAGTCACTGCAGCACATTTATGTCAAAAGAATAGGGAACATACCTCACCTGCATGCCAGAACTACACCAGAAAGATTTAGAAAATATTTGGCGCAATTGTGCCCTATTCGCAACAAAGTAGACTGTGAGTAAATGTGCCTGGTTTCATTTCACCAAAAAATTCAGGAAACCATGGGAAAATTTGCCAACTGGCGAAACTTCACTAAATGTGTTTAGTGGGCTTTTTTTGTGGCCACTTTTTTTTTAACCAACTACCATTTCCATACAAAATATATTGAAGTCATGGCAACTTTTTTTTTAGTGGTGGACTTTTTCCACAGCCGATTTTTCTGTGCAGAATACATTGGAGTCTATAGCCGTTTCTTGCACTGTTATTTTTTGTGCACATATCTCTGGTGCATATGAACTTTTTTAAAAATTTTTTTACCACACAGGCAGCTGTTCAACAAACATACCCCCATATGAATGAAAAGGTATTACGTTTGCCCAGGAGCAGTAACCCATAGCAACCAATAAGATGTTTGCTTTTAAACAGATAGAATCGGTTAACATGTGCTTACACAGTGAAAATAGCTTCTTGCAGCCCCAGGTGCACGCTGTACCCACTGCCCGGGCAGATAAATTCAAGAATGAAGAAAACAGCAGCACTCCGGTTGTTTTGAAAATTGTGAATCTTTACTAAGTGCCAAAGGCAACGTTTCGGGCTTCACTCCAGCCCTTTATCAAGCCTATTAGTACAAATACAAACAAGTGTTTAAATACCCACAGGAAGAGGAGGATCAGTCCATATTCACCTCCATTTAACCCATAATATTCTGTGAATATATTTAGTGCACACAATGAAATGCAAACTAAGTGCCTATGTATACAATATAAGAAGTGCCCTGTGGCATGTATCACATATAACATATATAACAAATTAAACAAATCTTGAAATGGACAGCATCCCACTGCAGTGTATTTCATCCCTCAAATATCTTTCTGGCTCCAATGCCGAATTAAGGGGACAATTAACCCCATATTCACTTCCATTTAACCCATAAAATTTAGTGAATATATTTGGTAAATACAATAAATCACAAGATAAATGCCTGTGCATGCAATATACTAAGTGCCCTGTGACATGTATCACATATAGCAAATTGAACAGCTCGTGAAATGAACAGTATCTTACTGCAGTTTATTTCATCCATCAAATATCTCTCTGGCTCCAATGCCACATTCAGGGGACAATTAACCCCAGAACTAATATGGATCAGGAGCTCCCACATCTTTAAATCTTACTGTCGTGGGTTGTTCCCAAACTCAAATTCTCTTTGGTGCATGATACACAAAGTATCAATTTTTTGGATGTTACTATCAGAAAAATGGGTACACAAATTGAAACTGATTTATATCAAAAGCACACTGACAGAAATAATTTGTTACATAATACTAGCTTTCACCCGAGACCTTTGTTAAAATCGTTACCTATTACACAGTTAAAAAGGGTGAAAAGGATAGTTTCTAATAAGGAACAGTGTGATATGAGGCTGAACCAGATGTCTGAGCGTTTTGTGGAAAGGGGGTATGCAAAAAGGGAGTTACAAGTGAGTTTGGATACAGCTAAGGGTGTTTGTGATGCACAGTTGAGAATCCCCCTTGATAATGGAACCAGAGAGAAGGGAGAAAGGTTGGCATTTGTGAGCCAATTCTCAGTAGCCAGTGAACACGTAAGGAACATTATTAGGAAACACTGGCAGGTATTAAAAATGGGCATATCTAATGTTAAGGAATTTTCTATACCACCTCTAATGGCTTATAAAAGGAATAAAAATTTGAAAGACCTTTTGGTTAGGGCTGATATAGGTCCACAAAAGAAATATACACAACGGTTTTTGGGTACCCCAAAAATGGGAACATTTCCGTGCTTATCCTGCGCACATTGTAATAACATTACAAAGGGTGAGTTCTTCACACACCCACACACGGGTAGAACTATGCCAATTAGAAAATATTTTACATGTGACTCCATGTATGTAGTTTATCTCATTAAGTGTCCGTGTGGCCTTGCATACATAGGAGAAACTACACAGAAGGTAAAGGATAGGATTAAGCAACATAAATCCAATATACGTTGTAAACAATTGCAATTACCTATACCTGCACATTTTCATCAAATGAAACATTCTATTTCACAGTTAAGATATCAAGTGATAGATAATGTTGATCCACTTAGACGGGGAGGAGATAGACAGCGATTACTAAAAAAATTGGAAATGCGTTGGATTAATGCATTAGGTACCCTGTCACCTGGCGGTCTCAATAGGGAATATACCCCTATGATGTTTATATGAGTAAGTTGATGTTAAGTGCTTGGTTTTAACAAATACTTGTGTTTTATGTCTTAAATTTTTGCTTATATGTTTTGTTTCATTTTTCTTTAGGACAGTAGGATTTAAAGATGTGGGAGCTCCTGATCCATATTAGTTCTGGGGTTAATTGTCCCCTGAATGTGGCATTGGAGCCAGAGAGATATTTGATGGATGAAATAAACTGCAGTAAGATACTGTCCATTTCACGAGCTGTTCAATTTGCTATATGTGATACATGTCACAGGACACTTAGTATATTGCATGCACAGGCATTTATCTTGTGATTTATTGTATTTACCAAATATATTCACTAAATTTTATGGGTTAAATGGAAGTGAATATGGGGTTAATTGTCCCCTTAATTCGGCATTGGAGCCAGAAAGATATTTGAGGGATGAAATACACTGCAGTGGGATGCTGTCCATTTCAAGATTTGTTTAATTTGTTATATATGTTATATGTGATACATGCCACAGGGCACTTCTTATATTGTATACATAGGCACTTAGTTTGCATTTCATTGTGTGCACTAAATATATTCACAGAATATTATGGGTTAAATGGAGGTGAATATGGACTGATCCTCCTCTTCCTGTGGGTATTTAAACACTTGTTTGTATTTGTACTAATAGGCTTGATAAAGGGCTGGAGTGAAGCCCGAAACGTTGCCTTTGGCACTTAGTAAAGATTCACAATTTTCAAAACAACCGGAGTGCTGCTGTTTTCTTCATTCTTTCATTTTTGCTTTTAAACAGGTGACCAGTAAATGCTAGCAAACTTAGTGCATTTTTCTTACATAACCCCATAAATACAGTATCTTAAAGGAACAGTAACACTAAAAAATGAAAGCGCTTTTAAAGTAATTAATATATAATGCACTGTTGCCCTGCACTGGTAAAACTGGTGTGTTGGCTACAGTAACACTACTATAATTTATATAATAAGCTGCTGTGTAGTCATGGGGGCAGCCATTCAAGCTGGAAAAAAGGAGAAAAGGCACAGGTTACATAGCAGGTAACAGATAAGTTCTGTAGAATACAATAGTGTTTTATCTGTTATCTGCTATGTGCCTGTGCCTTTTCTCCTTTGAATGGCCGCCTCCATGGCTACATAGCAGCTTATTTATATAAATTATAGTAGCCTTTCTGAAGTAAACACACAACTTTTACCAGTGCAGGGCAGCAGCACATTATATTTTATTTACTTTTATACACATTCATTTTTTGGTGTTACTGTTCCTTTAAAAGCATCAAACATCTTAATAACAGCAACCCCTTCAGTCACACGATTGTGACATCCCTATACTTTGTCACACAGTGATTAATGTGCAGTAATTCTAAATGCACAAGCATATTGGCTCTGAGAAAAGAACAGAATATGAAAACATAGTGACCTCAAATGGCTGATATCTGATTGTACTCACTAATCTGATCTTATCACCAGGGTCATTCTTAGGCTGGAGCCCCTATGCTACAAACCAGAATAGGATAAAGCAGCCCAAAATCTCATTCTTCTGATCAGTTGTGTTTTGTTTTTGCTTCACTGTAGAGAAAGTGTGTTCTTTTCAGATAACCTTGCAGATCTGGTGACTGTGATAACCACACTGCTACGAAGGTTACCTCAGGTTCCACAGTCGTTCCTTCTTCTCTCTCATGAGACAGGCTTTGGGTGAGAAGGTTAAAGAAACAATAAACCACAGGATTCCCACATCTGAAATGGTTTTCTCACACCACAATGTGTGCGGTACCCGTATGCAAGCAGTCTGTCATTTTTCATGATGGTGCAACCTGCTTGTGGCACAGTTTCTGTGGCATTTAGCAACACGATACCATTTTATGACATATATAAATAATTTTATCTCAGCATAGGAAGCAGTATATTAGTAAACACACATACAAGTTAGTGGCCTGCTCCCTTCTTTTTACCCCACTAAATGACATCCCAGTGGACAAGAGGCAGCTATTTTTCTACTTTATTATGGGGGCTTTTTTGCACCTTTAATTTTAGCACACTGAGAAAACTTTGAGAGACTAGAGCAGCTGAAGGCCTATTAGGAGAGCTATATTGTGGCCACTGCATCTTGAATTGCTGGAGAATTTATGTACTGTATATTGCTGGGTCCACTATGTCATGAAGTGCTGGGGGCACTGTGCCATATATTGCTGGGATGTCTCTCTGAAATTCTGCAGTTATTTTGTCATGAAATGCTGGGGCCATTGTGTCATAACACCATGACACTTTGGGCCAGGTTCAGTTCTGTGAGAAAACACTATGTTATATCATGTAAAAACTTATGGGCACAATCTAACTTGAGGACAAAAAACTTTCCTTCTAATTCAGTTTTAACTCCTAATTTCCATACAATTAAATAGAGTTTCGAATCAGATTCAATATGATGATAGAAACGCATCTCTTAATTTAATTCCAGATTTCCCCATTGGCTTCTTTTGAGTTTTTATGAGATAAACCATAAGAGATAAACCATGTTTTTCTATCAAAATTGAAAGTGGCCCTTCATGTGCTAAACAGTGAGATAAAAGGGCACATGTATATTGCAAGAGCAATAAGCAAAGTGTAATTTTGAGTGCAACTGCCATGTTTCATTTCCCATAATGCAGTTTTTTCCCAGAATTCCAAAGTCACCGCAGTTCCAAAAGGGCAATGTTCGTGACACGATTGCACTGCGCCAACCACAATTGCATTCGGTTTGCCAAAATTAACACAACTGTGCATATGCTCTGTTGCAAATTAGGTGCAGTTGCACCAAATATTTTCTCTCTGGTGTCATTTCAATGTGTGGCTTGTGATTGTCACGTGTCCTATTCTTTTAGAAACAGTATCTGTGTGTAGAAAAGGGGGGGGGGGGTCTATAAAAAGTTATATGTATTTCATTTAATTGGGCTTTTAGAAACATTACAAGGGTCTTTTTGTCAGTTCTGAAACCATGATGAATCCATTACCCAAATAGGTAGCAGTGAAGGCAGCACCATGGTGTTATACATGGGGATGACCCCTAAAGACTAGAATAGGCCCAGCTACATCCCTTTCCAGCTCAGTATCACTTGTATTCTCTAACAAAGAGCGATGATCCCTAACTTCTGTAAAGAATTAAAACCATGTAGCCAATAAACATACAGCATATATATCTTATATATAAAGAAGAAATGTTATTCTTTATAACTGCATGAAACAAAGCTCAAGGATGGTCCTGTTATCCATAAGAAAGTCAATAATATCAGGCTCACATGTAATGGACCCGTTCTTGTGAAAGCAAGCAAGAGGCAACCTAGTGCTACTTGTCGTGGCTATAAAATAGACAATACTCTTAATTGTCTCCAAGTGTGTTTCAACAGAAACTATTCTTAATACTGTCTATGAAGGGTATTGTCTGGCGTTTTGTAGCTGTGACAAGTAGCTCTGTGTGTCATCACCCTAAGATTTATTAGAACTTATTAGAACGCTATATCTAATCAACAATGTTCCTGGAAGGTGGCATAATACATTTTTGTGCCCTGGATTTATTTAGAAATTCATTTCATCTTATAATATTTTGCTAGTAGCATGTATAATAGCTAACAACATACATACAGATTACTATTACCGCTCATACATATTACTATTACCGCTCATACATATTACTATTACCGCTCATACAGATTACTATTACCGCTCATACAGATTACTATTACCGCTCATACAGATTACTATTACCGCTCATACAGATTACTATTACCGCTCATACAGATTACTATTACCGCTCATACAGATTACTATTACCGCTCATACAGATTACTATTACCGCTCATACATATTACTATTACCGCTCATACAGATTACTATTACCGCTCATACATATTACTATTACTGCACATACAGATTACTATTACCGCTCTTGCAGATTACTATTACCGCTCATACAGATTACTATTACCACTCATACAGATTACTATTACCGCTCTTGCAGATTACTATTACCGCTCATACATATTACTATTACCGTTCATACAGATTACTATTACTGCACATACAGATTACTATTACCGCTCCTGCAGATTACTATTACCGCTCATGCATATTACTATTACCGCTCCTGCAGATTACTATTACCGCTCATACAGATTACTATTACCACTCATACAGATTACTATTACCGCTCATACAGATTACTATTACCGTTCATACAGATTACTATTACCGCTCATACAGATTACTATTACCGCACATACAGATTACTATTACCGCTCATACAGATTACTATTACCGCTCATACAGATTACTATTACCGCTCTTGCAGATTACTATTACCGCTCATACATATTACTATTACCGCTCATACAGATTACTATTACCGCTCATACATATTACTATTACCATGTTTGTACAAGGTCATAAATTACATGAAACAAGAAATGATGCCTTTGTGATGGACTTCCTTTCGTTGGGTTATTTTCAGACAAGGCGGCTGTAACTGTCACTACTCCAGCGAGTCCTTCAGCAGGTCACACTTCCCGTTCAGAAGACGCTGCGATTTCCTGTGGGATCTAGAGAATGAACCGCGTTCTGCGAGCAGGAAGAGAAGGACTGAGCCGACAGAAACTCAACAGCTTGTTCAGTTTAACCCCCGCATTAAGCAGTTTTTTGATGGCGTGGTGACAATAAGTTTTATAAAATGATAGAAATTAATTCAGAATTTATAAAAGTTCGGTGAATTTTTGCTGAAGTTCTGATAAAGTATTCCCCAATGGTGAAATGTGGAATTTCGCAGTGGATCCATACCTGCCAAAAAATTTCACTCATCACTATTAAGCAGTTTCTTCTAGCTGGAATGTGATTTACAGGTTTAAAATGTAATTGCAGACTAAAGTACAAAGAGTGGTAATGGAAATCTAGGCTACATTACAGCTTTGTACTGTGCAATCAATAGCTGCTAATGAAAATGAGTACAAGTATTTAAAAGCAGATACACCCAGTAATTAACAACTATCATTATCCTGATGCTCCTTTGCAACTTGCAGTAAGTGCCAATGCATACCTTCCGCCTGCTCACAATTACCACACATTTGCACAATTTGACACAAAGGAGCCCTGGAATTATAGGCAGCCCCGCATATAGTGGTACTTCCAGGGTTCCCATAGTGCAGAGCTGCCCAACCGGCGCCCTGTGACTAGGGATGTAGCGAACCTCACAAAAAAAGTTCGCGAACCCGTTCGCGAACTTTTGCCAAAAAGTGCGAACTTTGCGAACCCCATAGACTTCAATGGGAAGGCGAACTTTAAAACCTAGAAAAGCCATTTCTGGCCAGAAAACTGAATTTAAAGTTGTTTAAAGGGTGCCACGACCTGGACAGTGGCATGCAGGAGGGGCATCAAGGGCAAAAATTTCTCTGAAAAATACGTTGTTGACACAGCGTTGCGTTTTGTGCTGTAAAGGGCAGAAATCACACTACATTTCTAAACTTGTGTAATAAACTGCTTTTACAAGGACTATTGGGTTACAGCAGATGAGATCAGCAGGACAGCTGCCCACAGCAGCTACATACAGAGCAGTAGAAAGTAGATTACTAGTCAGCAAAGCTACCTAAACTGTCCCTCAAACCCCTGCACAGCTCTCTCCCTATGCTAACTCATCAAGCACACACAGGCAGAATGTAAAATGGCTGCTGGGCTTCGGTTTATATATGGAAGGGAGTGGTCCGGGGGTGGTCCAGGAGGGAGAGCTGCCTGATTGGCTGCCATGTATCTGCTGGCTCTGGGGTGAGAGGTCAAAATTTGGCTCCAGCTAAGGCGAACCCAAAATTGCGAACATCTCTAAAAGTTCGCGAACTTGCGAACACTCGATTTTCGTGCGAATTAGTTCTCCGGCGGACAGTTCGCTACATCTCTACCTGTGACCCTCTCTGTGTGGCCCCCCACCTGTCTGGCTGCTTTGATGGCTTACCTTTGTGTAAGGTTTAAATGGTATCAGGACTGTGATTAACTGCCCCCCTGCATGGTTCACACCTCTGATTCAGGCTGTTGTTCACACCTTTTAATGCCTACATTGTTCACCCTCTGCATTGTTCACACCTCAGGTTTATACTGTAAGCCCCACATTGTTTAACTGTTCACATGACACACACAGGCAGGGTAGGGAAGGCAGAATATGGTACACACAGGCAGGGTACAGAAGGCAGAGTATGGCACACACAGGCAGCATAGGGCAGGCAGAGTATGGCACACACAGGCAGGGTAGGGCAGACAGAGTATGGCACACACAGGCAGGGTAAGGCAGGCAGAGTATGGCACACACAGGCAGGGGAGGGCAGGCAGAGTATGGCACACACAGGCAGGGGAGGGCAGGCAGAGTATGGCACACACAGGCAGGGTAGGGAAGGCAGAATATGCTACACACAGGCAGGGTACGGAAGGCAGAGTATGGCACACACAGGCAGCATAGGGCAGGCAGAGTATGGCACACACAGGCAGGGTAGGGCAGACAGAGTATGGCACACACAGGCAGGGTAAGGCAGGCAGAGTATGGCACACACAGGCAGGGGAGGGCAGGCAGAGTATGGCACACACAGGCAGGGGAGGGCAGGCAGAGTATGGCACACACAGGCAGGGTAGGGAAGGCAGAGTATGGCACACACACGCAGGGTAAGGAAGGCAGAGTATGGCACACACACAGGCAGCATAGGGCAGGCAGAGTATGGCACACACAGGCAGCATAGGGCAGGCAGAGTATGGCACACACGCAGGGTAGGGCAGGCAGAGTATGGCACACACAGGCAGCATAGGTCAGGCAGAGTATGGCACACACAGGCAGCGTAGGGCAGGCAGAGTATGGCACACTCAGGCAGGGTAGGGCAGGCAGAGTATGGCACACACAGACAGGGTAGGGCAGGCAGAGTATGGCACACACATGCAGGGTAGGGCAGGCAGAGTATGGCACACACAGACAGGGTGGGGAAGGCAGAGAATGGCAGGTTTTCTTCCATCCTTAGTTGTGGGCTTCATCTGAAAAGTAATGCTTATGAGTATAACCATATTGCTAGAGGTTTTAGGACTGCCACTTCACTGTAGTACAGTATCGGTCTCTGCAAAATTCTTAATAGCTTTGCCTTTGGTCCCTTAGATGGATTTCTGTAGTCATCTTCACAGTTACTTCACCATTAGTGCTTTCATGTTGATGTCATGGGCTTGTAGTTATCCTGTATTTACAGTAAGACTTCATTTCATGTGGGTGATTTGGTGCTATGTGTCACAGGCTATAAAGGGTTAAATTATTCTAAAATTTGGATAGTATATCGTTATAGCCCTTAGAGCAGGGGTGGTCAATACGTCAATCTTGGTCCACCAGTCGTTCCCCCGTGGATTTCTGGTGGACCGCAATGAAGCCGGGGATGCGGAAGTGCTGTGTGAATGCATACAAACACAACACAGCGTACATATGCATTCACACGGCGCTTCCACATCCGCATCCCCCAGGTCGATCGAGGAGGAAAAAGGTCTGGCCACCCCTGCCTTAGAGTCACTGGTTTCATTCCATCCACTTAACCTAAGACCTTTCAATATGGGAGCTCATCCTCTACTTTTCTGTCCATACCCTGTCTACGTCTTCACACCTACAGCCCAGAAAGGTTATTAGATAAAAAGATGGAATAGCACCCTCTTTTTTGGCGGGTGGGGGGGGGGGCTGTGAGAGACTGAGTAGTTTTTGGTGGACTTTGGAAAAGGAAGCAACTGACAGAATGAGTTGTGAAGTCCATGGAGATATCAAACCCCACTTTGACGGACACTAACTACCTTTTCCAACTGAAGGGAGGTCTTGAAAATCCTATCACTAGCCTCCAAGTTTTCTTGCCTGATAATTTTACCATATTATGGTTTATGGGTCAAGAAAGCCTGTTATAGCTGATGCAAAGCGATAGCTTAAAGTCCATTTTGTCTTTCCCACAAACTTCCATTCTAGCATCTGTTTAGTCACTGCTCCTCATTATACATCTGCAAGTTGGTGAGTCTTTATCACTGCAGCTCCCACCAAATGTTTTGCAGTCTCACAAAATGAGTGGATCTTAGCGTGTATGGCCACCTTTAGACTTCTTGGTTGTTACAGCTAGGAATATAGTTATTCTCTCCTTGAGTCGTCAGCATTTTGTCTCTTTTATCAAATGAACCCAACATTTATGGCTTTCATAACAATGTGAAATACATAGAAAACTGACTGATCTACAATTAAACTGATAAAACATCTATACACTCTATATAAATACAACATCATGTGCAGGTGTAATCATGCTCCTGACACCACTGTAATATACAGGTATGGGATCTGTTATCCAGAAAGTTCTGAATTACGGGAAGATCATCTCCCATAGACTCCATTTTAATCAAATAATGTAAAATTTTACATTATATTTCCTTTTTCCCTGTAATAATAAAAAAGTACCCTGAACTTAATCCCAACTTTGATATTATTAATCCTTATTGTAGGCAAAACAATCCTGTTGGGGTTATTTAATGCTTAAATGAACAGTAACACCAAAAAATGAAAGTGTATAAAAGTAACTAAAATATAATGTGCTGCTGCCCTGCACTGGTAAAAATTGTGCGTTTACTTCAGAAAGTCTACTATAATTTATATAAATAAGCTGCTATGTAGCCATGGGGGCAGCCATTCAAAGGAGAAAAGGCACAGGCACATAGCAGATAACAGATAAAACACTATTGTATTCTACAGAACTTATCTGTTATCTGCTATGTAACCTGTGCCTTTTCTCCTTTTTTCCAGCTTGAATGGCTGCCCCCGTGGCTACACAGCAGCTTATTATATAAATTATAGTAGTGTTACTGTAGCAAACACACCAGTTTTACCAGTGCAGGGCAACAGTGCATTATATTTTTATTACTTTAAAGCTCTTTCATTTTTTAGTGTTACTGTTCCTTTAAATTATTTTTTAAGTAGACTTAAAGTATAGAGATCAAAATTACATAAAGACCCCTTATCCAGAAAACTGAAGTCCCAAGCATTCAGTATAATACCTGTATATATGTTTAAAGGACTTTGTGACACAAATTCACTGGGGGTGGTAATATGAACTGCTGCCCAGCACCCCAGGTTAGCTATTATAGTCACTGGGGGGGGGGGGGGGGGAAGGTATATAAGTGTGAATTCACATTTAATTGTCATTGTACCCACTGCATTTCATTTAGTAAACAAAAGCTCCTTCATGTGATGCATTTCACAGAAAGTGAGAGGAGCCCAGCTGCACACATATAACTGGGCACCCATAGATATAAATATATTGCTGCGTCACTCTGTTTTGCATGTTTCACATGATAAGTCTGCAAAGTGGGCTGCTCTGCCAATTTGAGCAAAGTGGCAGCGTTTCAGGTCATTTAGGGTAGATGCAAGTAAGTAAGTCATTTAATCCAATATATTTAGATGTGAACAGTAACACCAAAAAACTGAAAGTGTTTTAAAGTAGTTAAAATATAATGTACTTTTGCCCTGCATTGGTACACTGGGTGTGTTTTCTCCAGAAGTGTTAGTATATTTTAAATAATTAACTGTTGTATAGCCATGGGGGTAGCCATTCACGCTAGAGAAAAGGCTCAGGTTACATAGCAAATGACAGATAAACTCTATTGAATACAGTGGTGTTTTACAGAGCTTATCCGTTAACCATGATTTAAGCTGTGCTATTTAGCCTTATTTTCATTGCCTTGCTACACAGCAGCTGCTTTATGCAGGTATAGGACCTTTTATCCAGAATGCTTGGGACCAAGGGAATTCCGGATAAGGGGTCTTTCCGTAATTTGGATCTTCATAACTTTTGAAGGCAAATTTTGGTTGCATAAAAAACTTGTACTGACAGAGCCTAATTTAGGCTGCCAGTCCATATAGGAGCTACCAAATAGCCAATCACAGCCCTTATTTGACACCCTCATTAACATTTTTCATACTTGGGTTGCTCCCCAACTCTTTTTACATTTGAGTGTGGCTCATGGGTAAAATAGGTTGGGGATCCCTGCCTTAAGTCTACTAAAAAATCAATAAAACATTAAACCCAATAGGATTGTTTTGCCTCCAATAAGGGGTAATTATATCTCAGTTGGGATCAAGTACAGGTACTGTTTTATTATTACAGAGAAAAGGGAATCATTTAACCATTAAATAAACCCAATAGGGCTGTTCTGCCCCAATAAGGGGTAATTATATCTTAGTTGGGATCAAGTACAGGTACTGTTTTATTATTACAGAGAAAAGGAAATCATTTAACCATTAAATAAACCCAATAGGGCTGTTCTGCCCCCAATAAGGGGTAATTATATCTTAGTTGGGATCAAGTACAGGTACTGTTTTATTATTACAGAGAAAAGGAAATCATTTAACCATTAAATAAACCCAATAGGGCTGTTCTGCCCCCAATAAGGGGTAATTATATCTCAGTTGGGATCAAGTACAGGTACTGTTTTGCTATTACAGAGAAAAGTTTCAAAAATCTAAATGATTTGATTAAAATGGAGTCTATGAGAGACAAGCTTTCCATAGTTCAGAGCTTTCTGGATAACGGGTTTCCAGATAACAGATCCCATACTGTATAAACTATAGTAGTGTTTCTGAAGCAAACAGTTTATTGAGCATGTGTGTGTAAGGGAGGGGGATATACCTACGACATAAATAGAAAAGAAGATGTGTTATTCATAATGCAAAATGACACAATCTATTTAAACACTCACAGCTCGCAAGCACAAACATCGTTATATAAAGGCTGATAAAGACACATTTAATAAAAATAGCCACAGACAGATGTAAATGGTGCAGAAAGTCTTAACACCTTCCATATGAATACAATGTTTTACTTCCTTCGGTGTTTGCAGGACCCAAGTGCTAATAATTTTTTAAGATCACAAAGTCTTGAGCAAAATATGTTATTTTAGGCTCTGCAAATCAGAGTGCCTACAGTAGAGTTGCCTTCTGTCTTTCCCATACTTCTATGAGGGTTTGGTAAAGTGTGTCCACAGAAACCATTAGAAAGCAGTTTTTTTTTACTGCCCAATAGAATATGGATAGAAATTCTGTATTTTATATTCAGGTGTTAGCTCTATTATCCAGAATTATCCAGGTTTTCCGTAACTCAAATAAATGTCAACATTAAATAAACCCAATAGGAATGTTTTGCCCCCAATATGGATTTATGCAGCTTAGTTACCATCAAGAACAAGGTACTGTTTTATTATTACAGAGAAAAGAGGTACATTTTAATAAACTAGAATCCTTTGCTTCATATAGTATCTATGGGAGATGTCCACCCCATAATCTGAAGCTTTCTGTCTAATGTATTACAGATTATCTCATTACTGTACTGTACTGAAATGACTATACCAGCCCAGAGGTTCAACAGCCTTATAATGTTGAGCATAGCAGCTCCCTATCTTGGATCTTGTTACGCCATCTATTAAGAGTCAGTGACACTGCACATGCTCAGTGTGCTCTGGGCTGCAGCTAAGGTTAGTTTAGGGGTTGCTGAAAAGCATTAGCAGAAAGTGAAGTTATATCTATCACAGAAGGTGATACTATAGGGATGATTATTAATCAGTTTTGATACAGAATGCCCTTGGGTATCCTCCCTATTGCCGCGAATACCTGCCTTCTAAATCTGGTGGCAGAGTAGGGGAATGAGAGGTAGTAGGGAACCTGGAGGGCCGTAGTGGTAGGAAGTCACTTACATGTGACATCACTTCCTAACATGAATGCACGCTACGTCACTTCCTGTGTATGCACATTGGGGCTTGAGGGTGGGTGCACTGCGGTCCGGCACAAAATACAGCGCTAGTCATCATCATTTATTATGTCTCAATGTACCATCATGCTTTGCATGCAGTAATCCAGCCTAATCACAGGGAAATGGACAGTATTTTACATGTGGCAATTTATATTATTCTGCATAAAAAAAGTATTTTTGGCACTTTGTGGTCTGGGGGAAGCACTTCATGTGCCATTGCCCTTTACTGAGGACAGTGTTAAAGGAAAAATAAGATTACATGACTTTCCTCCTTTCACAATTGCTCTGAATAAACAAGGAGGTAGCAGTTTGCATGTGGTCTTCAGTTTCCCTTTTCTGCTCAGTTTGGAACAACATATAAGGAAAACTTTAGATTTTTTTCAAAAAAAAAAATAAGCAAAAATGTATTTCTAAAACAAGGGTTTTTTTATTGGACAGATGGTAAAGTGTGTATTTCCCCTTTGGCACTTTATGTCAGACCAGAGACTAGAATTGCCACCTGTCCAGCCAATCAGCCAATTGCCACATCATAGCCCTGCCCCCTGACATCACTGGTTTGCCCATAAAGCATCACCCATCCCACCAATACTTCATGGAATAAAAAGGTGGCAACCGTACAAGAGACAGCTGCATCCTAGAAATGTCTAAATCCTCTGGCTGAGGGATGTATATATACAGTGAAACCTCCATTTTACACTCATGCTACACTGTATGTTTATGGTCCCACCAATATATATAATGCATAATGCATTTCCCTGATTTTACATTTCTTGGATTTTTTTGGTGCCCTAAAATACTCAATATGGTGGCCCTACTGTAATCATATATTTATAGTCATTTATCAAAGGAGACGCAAATCTTATTCTTTCTACAAAGAAAGTGGCAATTCTGGGGATGCTGCTCCCTCTCTACCGCTTACAACTTTAGCATCAGAGCGGGTCCAGAGGGGGCCGCATCTCTAGTGCTAATATGCTCTTTGCACTATCAGAGCCAAATTTTTATTTTAAAAATCAAATCTAGTTTATGTTCTATTCATGAATTATATTCATGTCATCTTGAAGGTGTTTGCGCCTAAAATATTCTGGAGCTTGAACCTGCTGAAATCCATTTAAACACACAGGCACATTGTCATTGGTTGAATGAAAATCTTTCTTTGTCCACCACAATTATGAATTCTCCATGGTTGTTCTGAAACATCTATGTTCTTTATCATTAACCAAAACTCTAACCGTAGTCAAAAATCTTGTCTGGGGTTTTTTCAAGATAAAAGGAGACTAAAAAATACGAGAAGTGCATTTCCCCATTCAAAATTTGGCGGAAAAAACAGAAGATTTGAAACTCTGATGCGTCTCCACCTACGATGGAGATGTTTGCAAAGTTTACTGTAGCTCTGTCACTCTGACATAATTTTCCTATAAAAGTAGTTTCTATAAAGCTCAGGCACTGCAGCTATGCACCTCAAGCACTATAAATTAAGAAATGTAACAGCTAAAACTTGGAATTCATGTGAAATGTTTTGCTACAAAAATAAAACATTAAGTAACAAAATTCTTTAGAACCTTGGGATGTGCATAATCTGACCAAGAGGTGGCAGCATTTTACCAAACTGGTAGTCAAAGAAGAGCTCTCTCAATAAATTTACATTTATCTACAAATCTAGCTGTGCGGCATTTTCCATCTAAATGCAACGGGCCAATCATTCCTTCACATAAGGCTCTAAAACTGCAGTTAGCACGCTCGTACCCAGGAGAACGATTAGATAGAAGATAGGGAATTTCTGTACTGGTCTATGTGGGTGTATATTATAGACCACAGATCATTGTGGTTCGCACAACAGAGACAAAGAAAAGAATGGATCAGACTTTAAAGAAAGAGGAAAACAGAGTGAGTGAGTTCTTGAGTTAATGAGTTATTTAAGCCTTATTGCTTCCATTTAGCCCACCCTGGAGCCCTTTCTGGTTGCCATTTCTTGTTACAAGGCTGACTTAAAGGGCACCTATCACCTCTATAATATTTCCCCAACCAGCGGTACAGGCTAACAGAGCCTGCACTCCGGTTGGGGGAAACAATAGTTTTTTTTTTTTTTAAAAAAAAGCTCCCCACCCCAGCGCTGGGCTACCCACAACACGAAGGAGCTGCCGGTGCGGGCAGCCATGTTGGTAGGTGCGGATGCTCATAATAAGTGATCTCCCTGCTCACTTACTATGCACATGCACCTGGCGAAGGGGCAGTGAATGTCAATCACCCTTATACATCACACACTAATTATGTGTGCCCCATATGGCTGCCCGCACCGGTGGCACCTCCTCGGTGTGGGTAGCCCAGCGTTGGCAGAGGCATTTTTAAAAAAAAAAAAAGACTATTGTTTCTGGAGTGCAGACTCCATTAGGTCGCACCTCTGGTGGGGGAAACAATATAGGGGTGATAGGTGCCCTTTAAACTTAGAAAGAGCATGAGGGTGCGTTTCCTAGTGTACCTGTAAGGCAACTGTCAATGCAGAGACATGGCGGAAAGGGGGGTGGGGGGCTGCCCGCAGAAAAAACCCAGGTGGAGAGAAGTCAAGACTGTGCCTCATCTGACATTAGCCCTAGTGTGATTAAGGCACAATTATGCGCATGCAACCTGCACTTTATACCTGCAATTGACCAGACAGTAAATGCTATATTGTCCATTGCAACATGGGATTCACAAACAAGGGCATGAATTATGACACTATCTCTGTATGTAATAAAAGGAAGCAAGTTTGCCCAGGAGCAGACACCCATAGAAACCAATAAGATGTTGCTCTTTAACATGTGCCTGCTGATTGGTTGCTATGGGTTACTGCTCCTGGGCAAACTTAGTGCCTTTTTTTACCTAACCCTTTTAGTTTTATAATTTGCTACAAATGAGTTTACAGCATGGAGGTTCCCTAAGTTGTGCCATTACATTTATTATATATGCACTTGTTGCTGAACTAGACCTAATATACATTTAATTATTACAGGGAAGTATGCCCCTAGACAGCGGAAATGACGTCACTAACTGCACATGACATCACTTCCAATGTGTGTGACGCTACTTCCAGTATGAGTGATGTCACATCACGGAGAGAAAATGGATTTTTGAATTTATGACTTGTCTACCCTCAATTACACGCACAAAAAATGGCATTAAATTTAGGAGAGGGGGGTTCCAATCACAAATTTTTTCCCTCTTTTCCCTCTCTCTTACATTACCTCCCTACCTCAACCAATCAAACACAATACTTGTTTTTCAATACACCACTTGGTGCTGAAATACAACCCACCTGTCCACAAGGCAAAACAGGCACTTTTGTGTCCAAACCTCCCAAGGTAACCTTTAACATATGCAACCCCCAGAAGTCATCATGCTGACAGATTAACAAACTATTTAGAATGATTGCCATGAACTGAGAGCCTATAGATACATCATTAAAACCAAATTTCTATAATCGCCTCCCCGCCACTATAATTAGGGTTGTTTTAGATACATCTTACCAATCAAAAGGTCACAAGTTTTATTATTTCCACTCTCTTCTTTTTTTATGGAACAATCTGTTGAACAACCAATGTTACTTTATCTCAAGATCTTGTTTATTTGTAAACTTAAACAAAAACAATTATAAAAAAAAACCCAGGATGCTGGTGGGTCTCCTTCCTGGTATTTCCAGCAGTTGTGGCACGCCTCTTGTCATCCTAACCAATGTTGTGCCATTGGAAAACTTGAGAAACCCAACATTTTAGCACGCACTCATCGAGTTCCAGAACAGCAGATTTAAAAAGTTCCAAAAGCTTTATTTATGGTAGAACCTCCATTGGCAAACTTGAACACGAATGAACATGGCTTTGTATCAGTTAAACTAACACATATAAGGGCTAATTTGTCATACAGTGACTAGGCTTAGTAATGGACAGAGAATCACAGAGAATGGACAGAAAATCCCACAACATGAAAAACATAACATGAAAGCTATGTTGCATTCCAGGGGATGCGCACTTGCTACCCACAACCTCTGAATCCAGTGCTGTCCAATGCAAGCAGGTCTGCACTCAGTAATAATGCAGCATTTGACCAGGCATGAGTTCTAGAATGGGACAGAAAGGGCATGTACTCTAGACCTCCCCCCAGTCAGTGGGGCTGTTGACAAATAATAGTACAAATGCCATAATAATATATATATTGGGTGTGTTCTATGGCTTTCCTGCTGTTGTTAAACCACTGGAGGTTGGGTATACCTGGGTTATGTCATTATTTTGTTAAACAGGGCATTAGGCTTCTAGCTTTGCCAGTGCCTGCCTCTACATTAATTACAACTGTGTAGACATCTATCTCTATTTTAATTAGTGTACCCTTCTTTAAACAGAATAATGGAAGCCCAAACCTTAAAGCACATGCAAACCATGTAAAACAGAAAACATAATTCTGAGCAACTTTCCAATATGAATTTAATAAAAATGTTCAGTGCTTTAAAAGTTATTTGTAAATGTAGTTGCTATTGAAAGCAGCACTTGCTGAACACCTGGTTGTTACTTTTTAAACAATGTTGCAAAGGTCAGTCTCCTCCAGCAATACAGGTCTGTCAGAGCCACCAGGGCAGAGAATAGAAAAGGACAGACAAACACTACTTTTAATAGCAATTATATATACAAATACAGGTATGGGACCTGTTATCCAGAATGCTCGGGACCTGGAGTTTAACAGGTTTTCTGTTTAACAGGTTTCCGTATAAGGGATCCCATAGCTGTACCTCAAAAACCATTGCAAACTTGTAAGGAATGTATATTTCAAAGTTGCTTAGAATTCTGTTTTCTTTTATTAGGCAAATATTATATTCTAGGTTGACCTGTACTATAAAGGGGTGGTTCACCTTTAAGTTAACTTTTAGTCTGTTATAGAATGGCCATTTCTAAGCAACTTTTCAATTGCTCTTCATTATTTATTTGCTATATTTTTTAAATTATTTGCCTTCTTCTTCCAACTCTTTGCAGTTTTTAAATGGGGATCACTGACCCCAGCAGCCAAAAACTATTGCTACAGTTTTATTGTTATTGTTACTGTTTGGAACTTTCTATTCAGTCTCTCTCCTTTTCATATACCAGTCTCTCAACCAAACCACTCCCTGGTTGCAAAGGTACCTTGGACCCTAGCAACCAAATAGCTGCTGAACCCCAAACTGGAGAGCTCCTGAACTAAAAATAAACTAAAAAACTATAAATACCGTATATACTCGAGTATAAGCCGATCTGAATATAAGCCGAGGTACCTAATTTTACCTAAGAAAACTGGAAAAACTTATTGACTCGAGTATAAGCCTAGGGTGGGAAATGCAGCAGCTACTGTATCTAGTAGAATTACCGTATATACTCGAGTATAAGCCGATCCGAATATAAGCCGAGGTACCTAATTTTACCTAAGAGAACTGGAAAAACTTATTGACTCGAGTATAAGCCTAGGGTGGGAAATGCAGCAGCTACTGCTAAGTTTCAATAATCAAAATAAATACCAATAAAATGACATTAATTGAGGCATCAGTGGGGTATATGTTTTTTAATATTTATTTCAAAGAAAAACAGTAAACTAGCTCTGTAAGCGGAGAAGAGGGTCAACAAAAACAATATGAGTACTACCCCACGCTCATTGCACATTGGCAAACTGGCAGCAGACCCAGTCCCGGAGAACACGTAAGGGCAAATAAGTATTGCTAGTGGGAGTGGGCCAGGGCACTTGAGGGTCTGGTTGCAGGTGGCCTAATTTGCACACAAAGGACAGAGGGTGCTAGTCTGGAGGGACCCATGGCACCTGACTCAAGTATAAGCCGAGGGTGACTTTTTCAGCACATTTTGGGTGCTGAAAAACTAGGCTTATACTCGAGTATATACAGTAAGTCTAAAAAAACTGGACTTTTCTGAGTTTTTCTTGAAAACGTTTCACCACTCATCCGAGTGGCTTCTTCAGATGAGTGGTGAAACGTTTTCAAGAAAAACTCAGAAAAGTCCAGTTGTTTTAGACTTAATTCTACTAGATACTGTATATCATGACCTGGATGAATGAGAATCTTCATAGACATGCAGCAGCTACTGCTAAGTTTCAAGTATCAAAATAAATACCAATAAAATTACATTAAATGAGTGGGGTATGTGTTTTTAAATATTTATTTAAACAGTAAACTAGCTCTAGTGGAGAAGAGGGTCAACAAAAACAATATGGTATCAATGATACCTTAAGAGTACTACCCACCTTAGCTCAATCAGCAACCAAGCTAAAACACAAAGAGTTAAAATCCTTCAAAACTATATATAGTTTATATGGGAATGGGACAGGTGAGGATGGTAGATGAAGATGAATTTGGGAGCAGACCAGGGCAATGGAGGGTCTGGTTGTGGGTGGCCTAATTTGCACACAAAGGAGAGAGGGTGCTAGTCTGGAGGGACCCATGGCACCCGACTCGAGTATAAGCCGAGGGTGACTTTTTCAGCACATTTTGGGTGCTGAAAAACTAGGCTTATACTCTAGTATATACAGTAATAAAAAATTAAGACCAATTGCAAATTTTCTCAGAACATCACTCTCTACATTATACTAAAATGTAACTCAAAGATGAACAGCCCCTTTAAGGCATTTCCTTAAAATCAGCTCCTGGTAGAAAGTAATAATACCATGAAATAGTGCTCAGTTCTACCTGAAAACCAGAATTTTTAGCATTATGAGGAACTGTTACTTCAATTATGAGAGTTTCAGAATGACACAATATCATGACAAAGAAGCACCAAAGAAAGAAATATAAACTGGCGTTTAACCCCTTTTCTGCATAAGCAGACTGCAACACTTTGGCTTATAACCCTCCATTCTGTAAGGCCAAGGCAAAAGTGGCAGTTACAACTAAAAGTAGATGAACCTTAAATTGAAATTCCTCTTTTAAAGCTGCCCATACAATGGCCAACATCTGTTGTTATACAAACAACTGGTCCTCAGGCTGAATGGACAGAAAATATACAAGGGGCCATACATTGTATGTCTACCTTTCTATTGTCCCGTTCATTCAGGATGAGGAACTGTGTAAATATGTCTAAAAGCCAGTTTGGGCGAGATTTGGAGAGAATGCCAATTTGTTTTTCTATACACATCTGAAATCTTAGTTTGACAGCCAATTTGGGTTGAAAACATATTTTTCTGTCATGGATGTTCTTGGAAATATGACTTGTACAGTCATTTGTAACCATGTTATGAGCTGAGGGGTGAGCCTGCCCAATTGTTGGACCTCCAAGGGGGCTTAAACTAAAACATTTTGGCAACCACTTACATCCTTGAACATATAATGGTTGGTATTTATTTTGTAATGTTTTATTTTCTTCTGCAGCTCCCCAGTATTCAATTTAAACTGTTGGCATATGTAACACACTGGGGTTATGCTGAATGCCACAATAAAGGATAAATGTGGAAGCAGGAGGAAAATCAAATAAAATTAACATTAGAACTCTAAGCTAAAAGGGAGTTTGCTTTCTGCTTGCCGGGGTCACTGACCATAAGAACTATTCTTTAGAAAGAGGCAGAATACAAAGGTTAAGGACAAACTCTAGGATCAACTTCATCAAGGTGCCCATATGTTGTTGGAATGTGAAAGGATAGAATCAGGAGGAAACCCATACAGAAGTGATAAAACATACAAACTCCTTGCTTACACTGCCCAGGTCAGGATCAAACGCCAGACCATATTATTTCATGGTAATTGTGCTAACCACTGAGCCAACATGCTATCCTAGCAAACACTGCTCTTTAGAAGCTGCTGAACTTAGAACAACTGGGTGACCACAATACTAACACAGAGACTAAATGACCCAAAAAAATGCATATTAAATCATTTTCATATTTGAGACACATACATTTGCAATGGAACCACTTGCACAGTGACAGTTATACAATGTTCTGTGATTTACAACACCTTATACTGTGGTTAAGTCATGATAAAGACCAACACATTTTAATTTTTTTTATCATTGGCATTGAAAAAGTTTAATTTTGGAAGCTGAATGGAATTTACAGATGCTGGACAGGTGAATGATGGCAGAAAATGTGTCTGAACAAAGAAAATGGTTAAATTATGGCTTTTCTAATGAACCTCTAATTACAGTTTGCATGTACTTATATAAAGAAGTTCAGCTTCTTTACTGTCTCTCTAAGTGCCATGGCCCATGGGGAAATAAGTTGCCTAAATTAATCTTGGCTACCGCTTCTGGCTTCCCTGCAGGAAAATTGTGAGACTTCTGAGAGATTAATTGCCGGCAGCAGCCAAGATTAACCAGGAGTGACTAATCCCCCCATGGGCCATGGCCCTAGGGCAGTGACTGTTGGACCTCCAAGTAGGGTTGGGTAAAACTCTCCAACTTTTGGTCTCCTCTTACCTCCAAGATTGCATTTATTGGAAAACATTGCAATATCAGGCATTCGGCTAAAGTTCCAAGAATATCACAGATCAAATAAAATTTCACACCAAGGGGCAGGTTTGTCAAAATGTAAGATTAGAGCTCAACACAGAAACATTCACCCACTTTCTTTTCATTCCTATGGGATTTTTAGAAGCTAATTTATCAATGGGGAGAATTTACCATTTGATAAATACACTTCAAAAATCCCCAAAAAAAGCTAAGAGTGGTCTATCAAGAATCAAGAGATGAGCTCTGATAGCTAAGACCCTACAACACTAAGCATTACAACGTTATTACCAATTAAAAAATCCAACATACACAAACTTCCTTGGCCTGTGGCTTTTGTCCACTAGCAAATTTCCACTGAAAATGAAACTGCCTTAATAAATTTCATTATTCCCTAGGCGGCTGTTGCATTGTTACAGCCAAATGCAAAATGTGAGGGAAGAGATTGCAGTATTTTTGTTTGTCTCTTACCAGGGGAATCAGTATAGTGGCACTGACTATTGCCATTTTCATGCCTTTTTCCTTAATTTTCACAAGTGGCAAGATTTGAATTGCAATTGAATTTGCAATTGCAGCATCAAAGCCACAAGTCTGATTAAAACCTTATAATCATTTTTTAATATTACCACTTAAAAAAACATAATACAGAGAAGGGATGCAGATGAATTTCTGAGCAAACCAAACCATAAGTAACCCATATAGAAATAAGCAAGTAACTATTAGTCTCTCTCAGTACCATTGTGATTTATCTTACCTTGAAGCCAAAAGCCAGGCCTTGCCGAGCAGATATTCTTCATGTTGCTTGCTCTGTACATACAGCCTAGTGCGACAATAAGCTGTATGGCAGTCATCTGCAGGTCACCTCCCTATCCCCCTCTGTTCAGTTGAGACGTCAAAAAAAAAAAAACCCACAAGCACCTCTTTTTTTTTAGACAGCAAGAAACTTCTCTATTTCTAAACCCTCTGGGGTCTGCATCAGTCAGTCGTAAACAAGAGCGATAAGGAAATACAACCCTTTTGTGGTGCTTTACATAAAAATGACATAGGGTTGCAAATATATCATGCAATATCCAAAGTGCATGGAAAAAGTATATATTTTTTATACCCGCTAGATGCATGCATATGTCAATAAAGCTATTTCGCCTGTACCTAAAATAACAGGGTTTTTTTTTTGCAATTAAAATTTGTACTTATCCATTTTTAAGCTTTATCATTGCCCTTCTCATACAGTGGTCCGATTTCTTTGCTTGTGATCTAATCTATTATCCACAAGATATGATTTCACAAAGAAAGTATACGAGACATGACAACTGTAGCACTTGTACTTGTACAAGTGCTAAAACATAGAACACCGCATCCCCTTGGTTTAAAGCATTCACAATAAAAAGAGAGGTCCATTTAACTTGGACACAGGGTGTATGTATTATTCTGCACAATGGGGCAGGAGTGCCTTGTACTTTACTCAAATCATAAGATAGAGTTAAGTACACTGCCTCTGCACCAAGGGCTATACAGCAGAGTGCTATGTAAGCCATCACCTACCTGTTGCTAGCCAAATGATCCCCAGCTCGTCATCCTCTGGACCACCCTGCAAAAACCACATACAGAAGCACAATGCAAGAAGCACAATGCATTAAGCTTAAAGTAGTACTGTCATGGGAAAACAAGTTTTCTTTTCAAAACGCATAAGTTATTAGAGCTTCTCAAACAGAATCCTGCATTTAAATCCATTTTTCAAAAGCGTAAACAGATTTTTTTTTTATATTAACTTCAGTCACACTTTACTGCTGAGCTGCAAGTTGGAGTGATATCACCCCCTCCCAGCAGCCGAACCGCAGAACAATGGGAAGGGAGCAAGATAGTAGCTCCCAGTAGATAACAGAATAGCCCTCAATAGTAAGAAATCCAAGTCCGGCTTTGATCTCCTTAAATTACATGTAAGTAGGAGAAACAGTAGGTTATCTGAAAGCAGTTCTAATGTGTAGTGCTGGCTCCTTCTGAAAGCTGAGACTCAGGCATAATGCACTGAGATGGCGCCTACACACCAATATTACAACTAAAAAAATAAATTTGTTGGTTCAAAATACAATTTTAAATGGTAGAGTGAATTATTGGATATGTAAACAGTGTAATTGTGAAATAAAAAGTACACCATAAAAATCATGACAGTATCCCTTTAACATGTGGGAAACATGGACGGCCTAACATACTGCTTTTTAACTTCTGACTTGCTGCATAAAATGAAATTAGTACTGTTAGTGGATTTAGTACCATTTTGACTGTACCACCCTCATATATATCCAGTCCCAATAAAAATGTTTTAAATTTTTTGGGGCTGTTGGCCCATTCCAATGCTTACAGAACAGAACATTTGGTGCTGATGTTATGTCAACCATAAATATGGTGCTCTCTAAAGGACAAGAGCTGTGTACATAAAGTTCTTATTTTACTGCCATTTTTGTTTAACATGTGGAAAACAGAAGATTTAATATACAATACAAAAACAGCAAAAGTTGGACAGGAAAGCTTAGTACCCTCAGTCATTTGCTTACTATTGTCCCTTTCTTTTTATGCCCTTTCTTTTTAAAGGGCATAATAAAAAATGAAATTCTTTGAAGGTGACTCCATCCAAACAATCTTCATGAAGATACCTTACATAAACTGATATTGCAAATTCACATAATCCCTACCCTATAATTGTGTATATCACTAACTGCAATTATTTCGGTGAAGCCTGAGACTGCCTATATTGTTGAGTTCTAATGGCAGTGAGGGACTGCCAAAAGCTTTTCTACGACCTCTTACAAAGGGAACCTGAGTTAACACATTATACCATTTTAAATAATTACTGCATTTAAGAACAAATTAAATATCAAATAAACCTATTTAAAAACCATATCAACAATGTGAAAAAGGACTGGTTGCACTAGCCTTAGCTGCACTGGTTTACGAGCTGCCATGTAGTAATCTGTATTAACTACTAATTAGCCTCATATTGTGACATTTATATTCTGTATCTACAGTACATTGTGTGTTGGTCCCTAAAGTTAAAGGAACAGTAACACTAAAAAATAAAAATGTTTTAAAATAATTAAAATATAATGTACTGTTGCCCTGCACTGGTAAAAGTTGTGTGTTTGCTTCAGAAAGACTACTGTAGTTAATAGAAATAGCTGCTGTGTAGCCATGGGGGCAGCCATTTAAATTGAAAAAAGGAGAAAAGGCACAGGTTACATAAGAAGATAACAGATAAACTGTGTAGAATACAATGGGAATCTATGCTACTTATCTGTTATCTGCTTAGTAACCTGTGTCTTTTCTCCTTTTTTCAAATTAAATGGCTGCCCCCATGGCTACACAGCAGGGTATTTATATAAACTGTGGTAGTGTTTATGAAGCAAACACACAACTTTTACCAGTGTAGGGCAATAGTACATAACATATTAATTATTTGTATACACTTTCATTTTTTGGTGTTACTGTTCCTTTAAGTAAGTGACAGCAGCTACTGGGGGCTAAAGGGCTGGGGTTGCCTTGGGCTGGTATGGAAGCCCAAATCATAATGTACAGCATTTCTAACACACTTCTTTAGTTAAGCTTTAGTTCTCCTTTTATTCAGGCATATGCCTTAAAACAATCTTTGTACCGTAAGTGGTTACATGCAGTATATGTAGTATTTAGCTTATAAAACCATACTTGATAGAGATATTTTACCAAAAGTATAAGCCTTTACAAGAAAATGTAGAACAAAAACTAGAAATTGTAAGACAAGTGATAGAAATGTTACTGAAAAGATTTAGGGACTGATTCATTAAAGGGGGGGATTAACAAGGATTCACAGAAGTTTGAACTGAATTCCTTTTGAATGTAAAACTTAAATAGGTATTCCTGGAACAAGTGAAGAAACCTGACCACTTCCCCAGTCAGATGCACATATGTACAGAAGAGAATGTTCTCTCAGATGGCTGCAGTGCTAAGTCTTTATTCAGTAGTTCATTATTTGCACCAAACGCAACGTTTCCATTGGGTTGAAAGAAGAGTCCATCAAGTTAAACCTTTCCAAGTTAACCCCAGCACACACAAACCCATACCAATCTATCTATACACTCACATATATAAACCATATATACCAACATCAATACTAACTGTAGATATTAGTATCAGAATAGCCTTGGATACTATGCTTGTTCAAGAACTCATCCAAGCCCCTCTTATAGGCAATAACAGAATCTGCCAACACAACATCACTAGGAAGGGCATTCCCCAACCTCACTGCCCTCACCGTGAAAACCTCCTACGCTGCTTCAAATGGAAGCTCCGTTCCTCTAATCTAAAGGGGGGGGGCTCTGGTGCATTGATACTTTTTATGGGGAAAAAAAACATCCCTAATTTGCCAATAATCCCCTCTAATGTACTTGTACAGAGTAATCATGTCCCCTCGCAAGCGCCTCTTTTCCAGAGAAAACAACCCCAACCTCGACAGTCTAACCTCATAGTTTAACCCTTCCATCCCCTTTACCAGTTTAGTTGCAGTCTCTGCACTCTCTCCAGCTCATTAATATCCTTCTTAAGGACTGGAGCCCAAACTGCACTGCATACTCAAGGTGAGGCCTTACCAGGGACCTATAAAGGGGCAAAATTATGTTTTCATCCCTTGAGTCAATGCCCTTTTTTATACAAGACAGCATTTTATTTGCTTTAGTAGCCACAGAATGACACTGCCTGGAATTAGACAACTTGTTATCTACAAAAATCCCCAAATCATTTACAATTAAGGATCCCCCAAAACACTACCATTTAGTGTATAACTTGCATTTTTTATTATTTCTACCTAAGTACATAACTTTTCAACATTGAACCTCATTTTCCATTATGCTGCCCAGTTTTCCAATTTGGTCAAAGTACTGCAAAGTGGCAGCATCCTGCATGGAATTTATAGTTTTGCACAATTTAGTATCTTCAGCAAAAATAGAAACAGTACTTTCTATGCCCACCTCCAGGTCATTAATAAACAAGTTAAAAAGCAAAAGACCAAGGACTGACCCCTGCGGTACTCCACTAACAACACTGGCCCAATTAAAAAAATGTTCCATTTACCACCACTCTTTGTAATCTATTCTTCAGCCAGTTCTCTATCAAAGTACAAATATTATGCTCCAGGCCAATATTTCTCAATTTTATCATGAACTTTCTGTACAGTACAGTATTAAATGCTTTAGAAAAGTCCAAGTAGATGATATCCACTGCCATTCCAGCATCAGGGTTTCTGCTCATCTTCCCATAAAAGGCAATTAAATGAGTCTGGCAAGATCTGTTACGCATAAAACCATGCTGGCACAAACTTATAGTATTGTGATTTGCAATGTATTCAAATATCCCTTGATACCTCTTCCAAAAGCTTTCTTACTACTGATGTCAGACTAACAGGCCTATAGTTTTCAGGCTGAGAACAGGATCCCTTTTTTAATAACGGAACTATATTAGCAATTCGCCAGTCCCTCGGCACCATGCTAGACCTCAATGAATCCTGGAAAATTAAGTGAAAAGTTTTTGCAATCACAGAGCTAAGCTTGTTTAATACCCTGGGATGAATAGCATCTGGTCCTGGACTTTTGTTTACCTTTACATGTCAAAGTCTTTCGAATTTCCTCCTGAGTGACCCAGTATCTATTAAAATGGAAGCCTTGATTAGCTGGCTCCTCAGTTGTGTAGACTGCTAAAAAATAAGAGTTCAGAATTTCTGCTTTTTCACTGTTCTCATCATCAATGTGACCCCCCTGTGATAATAAGGGTCCCACCTATCTTGCTTCATTTTTTTACCCAAAACGTTGTGCTGGGTGTAGGTCATGAACTACTGAATAAAGAGTTACTTTCTGAGCTGCAGCCATCTTGGAGTAAATACTTTTCTAAATTCCCACTTGACAATACTTTCTTGAGGGTCATGAAAGTGTTAACAAATTGATCAAACCAGATACACGGGTCATGCCGCTATGAGCAGTCGAACACATTCATTTTCCATAGGTGTCAGTCCGTAGAGTTGCTACTGAGCAGCATGTGTTCAATTTCAAATTAGGACCGCTACTTTTTCGCCTTCGATTCCAGCATGAAAAACTGTAAAACAGAAAAAAGACTTGGATAAATATCCCTATTAGCAGAGCTTAGTGATGTCAGTTGTGTCACATGATTAAATACATTTTGTATATTATAAAAACATACTTTACCCCTCCTTTAAAATATAATATAAAGACTATGGCAGATTGTTTTTAAACTAGCTGGAACTTCTAGGTTCTAAGCTCCAATATAAGTGATATCAATAGGCACAATTATAAGTATAAAAATGAAAGGTTTAAATACCAGTTTTTTTGCTCTAAAACTCCAATATTCGAATTATGGCTCAAAAACTTGAATGTCCGATATTAATTTAGTGCAAAAAGACCTGAACACTCAAATGTACAACTTTGGCATCTAAATCCTTGCAAGTTTATGTAGAAGTCAATGGGACTTCTAGGCAAAATCAAGCCATATTTTCAATTTAAGGTTTCTTAGTTTTTTTTCGAATTTGTAAAATTACAAATTCTAGGTATATTGAGTTTTTTATTCCATATAAATAAATAAGCAAACATTCAAGTTTTCTTTTAAAATGCAAGCTTATTCAAATAAGAAAAAAACTCTCCAATTCACAAACTCGTAAACTGGTAAATAAGCCCATTAATTATACCAATATTAAGCTACTTATGTACAAGTATCGGACCCCTTATCCGGAAACCCATTATCCAGAAAGTGCCTAATTACGGAAAGGTCATCTCCCATAGACTCCATTTTAAAGTAATTCTAATTTTTAGAAATGTTTCCTTTTTCTCTGTAATAATAAAACAGTACCTTGTACTTGATCCCAACTAAGATATAATTACCCCTTATTGGGGGCAGAACAGCCCTATTGGGTTTATTTAATGGTTAAATGATTCCCTTTTCTCTGTAATAATAAAACAGTACCTGTACTTGATCCCAACTAAGATATAATTACCCCTTATTGGGGGCAGAACAGCCCTATTGGGTTTATTTAATGGTTAAATGATTCCCTTTTCTCTGTAATAATAAAACAGTACCTTGTACTTGATCCCAACTAAGATATAATTACCCCTTATTGGGGGCAGAACAGCCCTATTGGGTTTATTTAATGGTTAATTGATTCCCTTTTCTCTGTAATAATAAAACAGTACCTTGTACTTGATCCCAACTTAGATATAATTACCCCTTATTGGGGGCAGAACAGCCCTATTGGGTTTATTTAATGGTTAAATGATTCCCTTTTCTCTGTAATAATAAAACAGTACCTGCACTTGATCCCAACTAAGATATAATTACCCCTTATTGGGGGCAGAACAGCCCTATTGGGTTTATTTAATGGTTAAATGATTCCCTTTTCTCTGTAATAATAAAACAGTACCTGTACTTGATCCCAACTAAGATATAATTACCCCTTATTGGGGGCAGAACAGCCCTATTGGGTTTATTTATTGGTTAAATGATTCCCTTTTCTCTGTAATAATAAAACAGTACCTGTACTTGATTCCAACTAAGATATAATTACCCCTTATTGGGGTCAGAACAGCCCTATTGGGTTTATTTAATGGTTAAATGATTCCCTTTTCTCTGTAATAATAAAACAGTACCTGTACTTGATCCCAACTAAGATATAATTACCCCTTATTGGGGGCAGAACAGCCCTATTGGGTTTATTTAATGGTTAAATGATTCCCTTTTCTCTGTAATAATAAAACAGTACCTGTACTTGATCCCAACTAATATATAATTAATCCTTATTGAAGGCAAAAAATCCTATTGGGTTTAATTACTGTTTAAATAATTTTTTTTAGCAGACTTAAGGTAGCAGATCTGAATTACGGAAAGACCCCTTATGCGGAAAACCCCAGGTCCTGAGCATTCTGGATAACGGGTCCCATACCTGTAATAAACATCATAAAACACATTTTTTTAAGTAGAAATCTTCTTGGACAACATTTGAATTTATTAAAAAATGGACTAAATTGAACAAATAAATATGCATTAATACTGAACATAATTGCTGAAATTACTGTTGCAATTACGAGTTGGAAGTGGATAATAGCAGGTTCCCACTTGATTCCCTGGTATCTGAAAAAATGACAACAAATGTATTAACACGCTAGACTTAGAGGCCTCTTTATTGGAAATCCAGTTTGTGAATTTTCATGTTTTTTTAATTAAAAAAACTGGAATGTGTGCATATTTATTAATAAAATTTAAATCTCAAAAACTTGATCAATTTAAACATGAACAAAAAACTCGGCTGCAAGAAAATCACATTCTACTCATCGTTATTAATGTGTTTATCAACTTTAAAATAATATTTAAAAAAGAACTTAAATTCTGCTAGGGCAACTCCCATTGGCTTCTACATAAACTTGCCAGCTTTTAGATGCTAAATCTCAAACATTTGAGTTTGTGAGCTTTAGTTGGAAGAATTACTGATATCAAGTATATACCTTTAGGGGCACATTTATCAAAGTACGATCGAGTCCGAATACAAAAAATTCGTATTGGTTGTACTGTGCATATTTTCTGCGACTTTTTCGTACATTGCATGACTTTTTTGTACATTTGCGACAAAATTTGTGCGACTAAATCATATTGTCGCGCCGAGTACGAAAGTTTTGGATTCATTCAAGCTTCGGTATCGTGACTTTCCTTGGGCCAGGTTGGAGCTGCAAAGTGCCATTGAACCCTATGGGAGGCTTTCCTTGGGCCAGGTTGGAGCTGCAGAGTGCCATTGAGCCCTATGGGAGGCTTTCCTTGGGCCAGGTTGGAGCTGCAGAGTGCCATTGAGCCCTATGGGAGACTTTCCTTGGGCCGGGTTGGAGCTGCAGAGTGCCACTGAGCCCTATGGGAGACTTTCCTTGGGCCAGGTTGGAGCTGCAGAGTGCCATTGAGCCCTATGGGAGACTTTCCTTGGGCCGGGTTGGAGCTGCAGAGTGCCATTGAGCCCTATGGGAGACTTTCCTTGGGCCAGGTTGGAGCTGCAGAGTGCCATTGAGCCCTATGGGAGAATTTCCTTGGGCCGGGTTGGAGCTGCAGAGTGCCATTGAGCCCTATGGGAGAATTTCCTTGGGCCAGGTTGGAGCTGCAGAGTGCCATTGAGCCCTATGGGAGAATTTCCTTGGGCCGGGTTGGAGCTGCAGAGTGCCATTGAGCCCTATGGGAGAATTTCCTTGGGCCGGGTTGGAGCTGCAGAGTGCCATTGAGCCCTATGGGAGAATTTCCTTGGGCCAGGTTGGAACTGCAGAGTGCCATTGAGTCCTATGGGAGACTTTCCTTGGGCCAGGTTGGAGCTGCAGAGTGCCATTGAGCCCTATGGGAGACTTTCCTTGGGCCAGGTTGGAGCTGCAGAGTGCCATTGAGTCCTATGGGAGACTTACCTTGGGCCGGGTTGGAGCTGCAGAGTGCCATTGAGCCCTATGGGAGACTTTCCTTGGGCCGGGTTGGAGCTGCAGAGTGCCATTGAGCCCTATGGGAGACTTTCCTTGGGCCAGGTTGGAGCTGCAGGGTGCCATTGAGCCCTATGGGAGACTTTCCTTGGGCCGGGTTGGAGCTGCAGAGTGCCATTGAGCCCTATGGGAGACTTTCCTTGGGCCGGGTTGGAGCTGCAGAGTGCCATTGAGCCCTATGGGAGACTTTCCTTGGGCCGGGTTGGAGCTGCAGAGTGCCATTGAGCCCTATGGGAGACTTTCCTTGGGCCGGGTTGGAGCTGCAGAGTGCCATTGAGCCCTATGGGAGACTTTCCTTGGGCTGGGTTGGAGCTGCAGAGTGCCATTGAGCCCTATGGGAGACTTTCCTTGGGCCGGGTTGGAGCTGCAGAGTGCCATTGAGCCCTATGGGAGACTTTCCTTGGGCCGGGTTGGAGCTGCAGAGTGCCATTGAGCCCTATGGGAGACTTTCCTTGGGCCAGGTTGGAACTGCAGAGTGCCATTGAGTCCTATGGGAGACTTTCCTTGGGCAGGGTTGGAGCTGCAGAGTGCCAATGAGCCCTATGGGAGACTTTCCTTGGGCAGGGTTGGAGCTGCAGAGTGCCATTGAGCCCTATGGGAGACTTTCCTTGGGCCGGGTTGGAGCTGCAGAGTGCCATTGAGCCCTATGGGAGACTTTCCTTGGGCTGGGTTGGAGCTGCAGAGTGCCATTGAGTCCTATGGGAGACTTTCCTTGGGCCGGGTTGGAGCTGCAGAGTGCCATTGAGCCCTATGGGAGACTTTCCTTGGGCAGGGTTGGAGCTGCAGAGTGCGATTGAGCCCTATGGGAGACTTTCCTTGGGCCAGGTTGGAGCTGCAGAGTGCCATTGAGTCCTATGGGAAGCTTCCAAAAACAAGCACAGAAGGATCAAAGTCAGAAAGGTTTTCCCGCCGTTTACGATCGTTCGACAGGAAAATTTTGTGACTTTCGGATCGCCAATACGATATTATTGTGACTATTCCAATTTTTTCATAAGCATTTTCGTGATATTTGCGATCATCAGAAATTATCCTATCCAATCCAAATTTTTCCCATTTCAGGATTCGAACTTGTACATTGATTAATGTGCCCCTTAGTGTTCAAAGGGATTTAGGACTCATTGCTGCCCACTTCCCAACATCCCAGCCATTTGTCTTTAACCATGCTTCGAATACCTCGAATTTATAAGTCTACAAACTTGAAAAAAAAGTCAAAAAATTAGAACAGCTTAGGACAACTCCCACTGACTTCTGAACTTGCAAGCTTTTAGATGCCAAAGTTTTACATTTTCCGATTTTTTTGTACTTAATAAATATCAAACATTTGAGTTTTTAAACCATAATTCAAATATTGGGAATTTTAGCACAGAAAAATGTGAATCGTGGAAAAAAAATCAAATGTTGATCAATCACTCCCAATTGTAATTGTCTATAACTTTATCCAGTAGCAGACTTTTTTCCTACTTCTGCTCTAGGATATTGTTAACAAAATGTTTTAGTCTGGCCCCCTGCTTGGGCCTCAAGGAATGTCTAGAATCACATGAGATAACAGTCCCTACTCACAAGCTTGCCAGTCATTTGAGTATATAAACATATAAAATACACACAGCCCAGATCAGTGTGCCACATACATCAGTTGAACTAAGCCCCCAAGATGGGATGTGGGCAATGTGGTCAAAATCGGCCAAACTGCCTGACTGCTCTTAAGCAGGAGGAGCTTATTTATGATAAGAATACAACATGCAATTCCAATGAATGGAGTATCCAAGTATGCAGTAAGACTCCATGCTTTGGTAGAAATCAATGGCCATAGGTAATAGGGACGCAACAACAAACTAGTAAAATTAAATGACAAGGAAAGCAAACTACAAATGATACATTCCCTGGAGATGCTGCTCTTTCAATATGCAGCATTGGCATACTTCCCTGTGTCCCCATACCAGTAAAAGTAGTAAAGCAAGGCTGTCAGTCAACTTACTCTTACTTTTCTTTAATTACTCCATTTAGTAAAGAAGACCACTTTGATTCCTGTATGAGTCAACACAATTATAGTTACTACTTGCTGAATTAAATGCAGCTGTACAGCAAATACTGTGAATTTCATATTATATACCTGCTATCCCACAGCCATGGTCCCTTCACATAGGCTATTAATCCCACTGCTACTATAGGTACAATCTCTCCCTACTATACCTGCTATCCCACAGCCCCAGTCCCTTCCCAGAGGCTATTATCCCCCCACTGCTACTATAGGCACCATCTCTCCCTACTATACCTGCTATCCCACAGCCACAGTCCCTTCCCAGAGGCTATTATCCCCCCACTGCTACTATAGACACCATCTCTCCCTACTATACCTGCTATCCCACAGCCCCAGTCCCTTCCCAGAGGCTATTATCCCCCCACTGCTACTATAGGCACCATCTCTCCCTACTATACCTGCTATCCCACAGCCCCAGTCCCTTCCCAGAGGCTATTATCCCCCCACTGCTACTATAGGCACCATCTCTCCCTACTATACCTGCTATCCCACAGCCCCAGTCCCTTCCCAGAGGCTATTATCCCCCCACTGCCACTATAGGCACCATCTCTCCCTACTATACCTGCTATCCCACAGCCACAGTCCCTTCCCAGAAGCTATTATCCCCCCACTGCTACTATAGGCACCACCTCTCCCTACTATACCTGCTATCCCACAGCCACAGTCCCTTCCCAGAGGCTATTATCCCCCCACTGCTACTATAGGCACCATCTCTCCCTACTATACCTGCTATCCCACAGCCACAGTCCCTTCCCAGAGGCTATTATCACACTGCTACTATAGGCACCATCTCTCCCTACTATACCTGCTATCCCACAGCCACAGTCCATTCCCAGAGGCTATTATCCCCCCACTGCTACTATAGGCACCATCTCTCCCTACTATACCTGCTATCCCACAGCCACAGTCCCTTCCCAGAGGCTATTATCCCCATTGTTACTATAGGCACCATCTCTCCATACTATGCTATGCCCCTTCTTATTTGCAACGCTACAGATACTTCTCATCCAATCTGTGTAAATAAGCTTTATTCATTGCACATTCCTATACAGCTCCCTACCTACACGTACACTTTTACTAGGGATGTGTTGGTGCGGGGCCTATAGCAGCAGCCTGTGTGTAGATAAGCACCCAGACACCCTTCTCATTTCCTTGCTTTGGTTCGCCGTCAGCGAGCTGCGCAGCGAACTCCCATGATGCCTCAGGTTGCGCATGTGCAGAAAGGACGCAGCTCAGGAAGAGGAAAAAAATAGGAAAAGAGCAGGGGAAGAGAGGAAAATAAGAAAGGGAAAGCGCTTGGGAGAGGGGCGGCGGGCTTGGCACTAGCGTATATACGGGAGCGCCCGGTTTGTGAGGGAGAGGGGCAGCGCTGGGACGGCTTGTTGTTACTTTATTACTAGGCCTGAGCGCTCCGCATAGGCCCAAACTCGGGGGGTGTTCGCTTCTTCCTGACACCCAGGGACCCCACTGTGCGTTCTACCAACTCTCTCTCCCCTCCATGGTGGCGCCGGGTAGCGGGGCTGGAGCAGTAGCGCGGCCATGAACAGCGGACTGACCCCGTCCCCGTCTCCGGCAGTGGCGGCAGCAGGTCCCGCGGGGGTTCCCGGGTCCAAGCTCAAGTTCTGCCGCTACTACGCCAAGGATAGGACCTGCTTCTACGGGGACGAGTGCCAGTTCCTACACGACGACCAACTCGGGGGGATCCACGGCAATGGCAATTCCCCGCTCAGCCTTCCCGGCGGGGTCCCAGCTGCTGTCTACCCGCAGCCCGTCACCCCTGTGGGAAGTAAGAAGTTGGATCTGGCGGGACTGGAAGCCCAGCGCTTGGCCAGTAAGTAGTATAGGCTCTGGGACATCGCTGCTGAGGGGGTGTGGGAGTTGTAGTTCTGGGCTGCAGCTTGGACACGCCTACCTTAAATATCTCTCTGCTACTTGCTGAACTGTAACTCTCAACACCTTTCTGTTTGCATCACAACATTGAAATGGACCAGAGAAGTGTCCCATGGCCCTTCCTGCTCATCTGACTATTGGTAATATTAGCAATAGATACAAGTTGTAGTTCAACTCTACGAGCTGGGGAGCTACAGGTGTCCCATTCCAGCTCCCACAATACATGCATTGTGTGTATAGGAAACTGAGTGTGTAACTCCCCTCTGCTGGAGCCCATGCACAAACCCATTATTGCACTAAACATGTAGGGTAGGCCTGCCGGAATCATGGCTAGGGTGAGAAATGGGAGCAATGAATATCCACTAAAGAGCCACTAAATAGGGCACACTATAGCCTTGTAGCCTGGGGTGCTTTATAGGGGAACTATAGCAAAAATAAATTACCAGTTCTAATCAACTTTTCAATTTTTTTTAGTTTTTGAATTGCCTTCATTTTCTCAGCTTTCAAATGGGGGTCACTAACCCCAGCCAGGCCCGGATTTGTAGAGAGGCCACAAAGGCCCGGGCCTAGGGCGGCAGAAACCTGGGGGCGGTATGCCGCCCAGCCGCACTAAAATCTTTTAAAATTTTTGTTCACGTACGGAGCAATGGGGACTTCTCCCCACTGCTTCGTATGCAACTTTGGCCGACCGCGCATGCGTGCGCGCAACCCTGCCCCCCACGCTCTTCGCACGCATTGCGCATGCGCACTCGGGGGGAGGGGGGCATGCCACTGGGGGCGGCCTAGGGGCGGCCGGTTTAGAAATCCGGCCCTGACCCCAGCAGCCAAAAAAAACTATTGCTCTGTGAGGCTGCAGTTTTATTATTGTTTTTGTTACTTTTTATAGCATATTACTCTATTCAGGTCCTCCCCTGTTCATATACCAGTCTCTCGTTCAAACCACGCCCTGGTTACTAAGGTAGTTTGGACCCTAGCAACCAGATAGCTGCTGAAACTATAAACTAGAGAGCTGCTAAACAAAAAGTTACACGACTAACAAAATGAAAAATCAATTGCAAATTGTCTCAGAATATCACTCTCTCTACAGCAGGAATCCCCAGCCTTTCTTACTAGTGAGCCACAGTCAAATGTAAAAAGACTTGGAGAGCAACACAAGCACCATAAAGGTTCATGGAGGAGCCAAATAAGGGCTAAGATTGGCTATTAGAGAGCCTCTATGCACACTATCAGCTTACAGGGGAGGGGGCTTTATTTGGTAGTAAATTTTGTTTTTATGCAACTAAAATTTGCCACCAAGTTAGGAATTCAATAATAACTCCCTGGTTTGGGGGCACTGAGAGCAACACCCAAGGGGTTGGTGAACAAAATGTTGCCCCCGAGCCACTGGTTGGGGATAACTTCTCTACATCATACTAAAAGTTAACTCAAAGTTGAACAACCCCTTTAATATGAACTTTGTCTGCTGGAAATATGAAACCTTCTTAATATACCAATTAAGTATTAAATATTACGTGCCGTTTCTGGAATAATCACCTTACACCAGGGAACCCCAACCTTTTTTACTTGAGAGCCACATTCATATGTGAAAACAGTTGGGGAGTAACACAAGCATGAAAAAATCTACCTGGGGGTACCAAATAAGGGCTGTGATTGGTTATTTGATAGCCTCTATGTGGACTGGAAGCCTAAGAACCTAAAGGAGACTCTGTTTTGCATTATACCTATTTTTTTATTCAACTAAAACTTGCATCCAAGCCAGAAATTCAAAAATAAGCACATGCTTTGAGGCCATTGGAAGCAACATCCAAGGGGTTGGGGAGCAACATGTTGCTCGCGAGCCACTTGTTGGGGACCACTGCCTTACACTCTCCTATCCCTCTCTCAGCAACCTGACTCTCTTGATGCAGGAGTCATATTCTGATTCACAGGTCTATTACTTTACTGGTGTGAGCTTCCTTTGTCTAAACCAGTGCTGTCCAATTTCTGGGCCTGCATGTAGAGAATTTTTTAGAAAGTTACTTATTTCCCGGGATCCAGTTAGTCAAGTAGTCCCTGGCCAGGAGTAATAAGCAGTGGGATGCAGAAAGCTGTACCATCAACTTCAGTATATCAGTTAAAAGTCCAGTAAGAAGTTAGTGGCATGATATTATAGCGCTGTAATATAACATTGATAGTACTAGAGTAAGGATGTAAGTGACACAGTATCCATCAGAGGAAACTGTTCATATGGTTACACTTATTTGTAAATCTTGTCTGTGTCTGTAGTGTAACTATGTAAGGTTTTGTCTCTCATTGTTACCAAGACTCCTTGTTTTTCTTTCAGTAGTGTTGATGAAGAGAAAAAATTGTAAGACGCCTGTAATGATACACGATTTTTCCACCTGCTAAGGTATTAGGTTGCAGCATTGAAGAACGCACCTGTTGGAACTGATGCAGAACAATGGGCAAGTGTAGGAATGGTGGAATGTTACTGTTATGGTTTAACACCCTTTTCCAAAGTAGGGTGTGGCTGAAAATATATGAAGTTTTTATGTAGTGATTTAACAATATAATTGAAATTAAGCTGTGGGTATCCACATGCCAGAGAAGCTGGCCACCATCCACTTTGGAAAGTAGAGGGACTTCAGTGTTTTTGCATCTTTTCTACTAAGACCCTCTTTTTAAGCGCATTCAGTTGGGCTTTTTTCTCTGTGCACCCCCCAGTAATTGTAATCACTTACCTGAAACCCCCGGCCGGTGCTCCTATTAGGAAAAAACTGCACTGTCCCGGAGTTAATGCAGGCGAGTGATCCTGTTCCTTCTCCTTTAGACGAGGCCTGCACATGCACTGTTGAACGAAAAGCTAAGTTCAGCTTTCCACTCCACTGCGCATGCGCTAAGAAGGAAGAGGATCGCTTCATCACATACACCCCAGCTGGTGCAGTTTTCTCCTAACAGGAGGTAAGATGGGGGTTTCAGGTAAGCGATTACAATCACTGGGTGGTGCCTAACCTTTTTGCACCCCTAGTGATGGTAACTTTCCTTCTCCTTTAAGAACCTGTTCATGAAAGATATTACAGCAAAATACATAAAGGCATTAATCCCACCTATAACTTGTTGTGTAGCACAGCCGTCGTCTGTTACCAGCTTCTTTTATAGAAGCAAAAGGTAGAACAATGGCAACTGATATGTTTGCATTGATACTGCTGTATGACTGTGGGCAGTTTGTAAATCAGTCTAAACCTTTGGACATGAAGGCAAACAACTAGAGCTAGATTTCAAATAAAACATTATTATGCCAACATGATATAAGGCAGTGACCATGTTTGTGGCATTTTCTATATGGAAAATGTTCCAGGCCTAGTTAGATAACGTTAGAGCATCAAAAAAGTTTGAATTCTATGGAGGTGGCAATGAACATGTGTTGTGTTAACACTGGAAGCTTTAAGCCTATGAGTAGTGACACTAACATGAAGTCTCCTGGTGATGATTATCTTTAGTTGACTGCAAATCATCAATATATTCACTACATGAACAAAAGTATCTGGATCTGATTTCCAAACTACAGACATTAATATCGAGTTGGCCCTCCCTTAGCTGCTACATCAGCCACTACTGTTTTAAATAGGCTTACCCACTAGGTGTTGGAACATTGTTGGTGGTATTTGCTTCCATTCAGCCATAAGTGTGTTCGTGAAGTATGGCATTGATGTTGGTGATTAGGGGGCCTGGCTTGCTATTGGCATTCTAGTGCATCCTACAGATGGTTTGTTGGGTTAAAAATCAGAGTTTTGTGCAGATTTGTCAAATTTTACTCCTTTCTCAGAAAACCCATTTTGTAGGGATCTTTCTTTGAAGTTTGGGTAAGGCTTTTGCTGTTATTGCACAGTAAAGCAGCAGGCACAACATTTTTAAGAATTTCATTGTACCCTGTGGCCTTAAGATTTACTTTCACTAGACCAGGGGCCCTGTCTCAAACCGTGGAACACAGCCCAGAACCGTTATTCCTCCTCCACCAAACTTTACTGTTTAGCATTGTGCATTTTGGCATGTAATGTTCTCCTGGAACTAACCAGACCCAGCCTTTCAGTCAGACTGCCACATGGTAAAATGGCATTTATCATTCCAGAGTCCAACAGATTGAACACCATTCTAACCAGAGCTTGGCATTGTACATGGTGATGTTTGGTTTGTTTTCCATTGACTAACCATAAAAATCCCACGAGCCGTAACGATAGTTCTTGTTGCAGCTGGAGACAGTTTTGAACTCTGTAATGGGTGTTTCCAACTGAGGACGTCATTTTTGACACAGTGTCCAAATACGTTTGCCTAAAAACATGTCTAAATGCTTTTTAACTTGTCTACATAGAAAAAAAAAGCATTCGAATGTAGAAGGGGGAAAAAAGAAACCTGGGAAAAGTACAATTATTGTAAGTTTAGGCATTGTCTGAAAATACTGAAATATGTTCCAGGGTAAGGTTTTATACAGTGTTGGTTATAGGTTAAAACTTTTGATATGAAACTAAGAGATTTACAGAAAGCTTAAGAACATTTCGGTTCCTTCTTCAAAGCTTTAACTGAAGTCATATTTAGAGATTCCCAGACCTGCCTTTGATTCTGTTGAGGAAATTGAGCAGATATTTTAGTTACTTAGCCAAAGTAAGGCCCAATGACTTTCATTTAATCAACCAATAAACTGATCACATATTCTGTATATTGTTGAGCAAGTTGTGTTATGTCTGTGATGTCATGCAGTAATGTAGTTCATACAAGCAAGAGTCTTACTCCTCATACTAAAGTGGCTCTAAAAAATGTGGCAGAGGGGCTCACATTCAGTGCCAGTTAGAGAGACTTTGATTGTAAATCCATTTTGCCCTTTTTGTTACACCTGAAAGCTAAACTTTGAGATTTGGGGTGAAGTCTTGTTAGCTGTCCTAGTTATTCTTGGAACCAGGGGCAAATGACTGTAACACTACTGTTTACCTATGTATATTCTTGTGAACTAAAGGAAGCCCTGAGCAAAGGTTGGACTACCAAGGTGAGCTAGAACTGAAAGTTTGCCAACCACTGCTAAAATCTCCTGGTCTGTGTCACTGATATGGATTCTGCCGAATTGTGGACAGTCATTACTGACGTTGCTGTTAAAGCTATGTAAAATGTATAGTGGTAATGGCTGCAGGAACCTGTAACTTCATCTGTGAGTTCAATAGTGATGGTTCAGATGTGTCAGGTCTGTATGTATAAAGGCCAAGAAGCTCTGTAGTTTATAACACTTTTACCCTTGTTGGATTTGGTTGAACTGATGCAGTAGCTGTCTTATATTTTTGCTCAAAACAAGCAGTTGTGCAGGTATGGGATCCGTTCGCTGGAAACCCGTTATCCAGAAACCTCCAAATTACAGAAAGCCTGTCTCCCATAGATGTCATTTGAATCAAATAATTCAGATTTTTAAAATTCATTACATTTTTCTCTGTAATAATAAAACTGTAAATACATAAAAATGTATTTGATCCCAACTAAGATATAATTAATCCTTATTGGATGCAGAATAATCCTATTGGGTTTAATTTATGTTTTAATGATTTTTTAATAGACTTAAGATCTGAGGATCCAAATTACATAAAGATCCCTTATCTGGCAAACCCTTGGTCCCGAGCATTCTGGATAATGGGTCCTATACCTGTACCTACACTAAAACTGAAACCATGCACGACTCCAAATTAGTTGTTCCTTTTAAAACACAATGCATGGGATACCGAAGTGTTTATTAAAGGGATGGTTCTCTCCTCAGCTGGTCTTCATGTTTCCTAGTTTTTAAATTATTTGCCTCTCTCTCTTCTGGCTCTTCTCAGATTTTAGATTTTCAAATTGATTATTTTGTGAGGCTATATTTTTGTAACTGTTTATCACTTCTGATTTTGTTTAGGTTTGTTTATATTTCCATCTTTCATTCAAACCACTGCCTGGTTGCTAGGGTAATTTGGACCCTAGGAACCTGATAGCTGCTGAAATTTGCAAACTGCAGAGCTGCTGAACAAAAAGCAAAATAATTCAAAACCGCAAATATTTAAAAATGAATATCAATTGCAAATTGTCTACATGATACTAAAAGTTCATTTAAAGGTTAACAACCTATTTAAGCCTGGCTGGCTTTTTAATGACTGCGTTGGTTATGTCATGAATATAAGAAATACAGCATTTTTCAGAAGTGCTCATGTATGCTAAAATCCACAAATGCGAGATAATGTGCCCTTATTTTAAGCAGTAGAATAGTCTGAAGTTAAAGGAGAAGGGAAGTCATTTTGGCATTTTACTGCCAGTAGATTTGCCACATTAGTGCCACCTAGAGCACTATATTTATTCTGCAGAAAGCTTTACCATACCTGAGTAAAGAGCCCTAGAAGCTCCCTCTCTTTGCCTAAGATAGCAGCTGCCATTTTAGCTTGGTCTCTGTAGCTTCCTGCTGTTGCTCAAGCTGCTGGTAGCTCTGGTCACACATTCTGATGGGAGGTGGAGCAGGAGAGAACTGCGCAAACTCCAGCCCCAGGAATGAAGGATTTTTCTGGGAGGAATTCAGATACCCAAGAGCATGTGTACATAAAAGAAGACAAGAAATGCTGTGTTTCTTTTGATAGAGGACTCTGTTTATGGCTGTATTTACATAGACCTTTCTGATAAAGCTTACTTAGTTTTTACCTATTTTCTTCTTCTTCTTTAAAGGTGTATTATAACCCTGATTTATCAAAACTTGGTAGACTAAAGGGGCCCAAGCAGTATCAATTATCTATTTTCGGAGTCAGAAAACTGAGAGCTGCCAGAGTGAGCATTTGCTATCAAATCAATAGTTCAGTGTTGGGTTTACTTGCTGCCCTTCTCAATACATATCATAAGACTGGCAGCTCACTTATTTGGTTTTATGTTGTAGTGTCCAACCACATGAAGGTCAGCCTCTATAGAAGAGGGTTGATTGGAGCCAGTGTTGCTGTCCGTCTTGGTTGGATGTATATTAGGAAGCACTAACGTGATCTGATCTAAAGGAGTATTGGCTGCCATGAAAATCAAATTTTCTTCCAAGATGTATCCTATTTGAAGAGCTATTAGATAAACGTATCTAAATATCTAAATCTCTGTAATAAGGCTGTATAAGATGAAGTCTGATTATTCTTGTGGGTAATTTGCTCCTTAGATTAGCACGCTGAGCATGCAATTGGCACACATGCCAAGGAATTTCTCTTGGTTTATGTGGCTTGGAAATGAAATGGAAATATTAGCTGATTTCCTTTTTCTCTGCTTGTACTTGATTGTAACTAAGCTGTATGGACCCATAATGGTGGCAAAACAACCCTATTGGATTTATTTCATGTTTAAATGATTTTTTAGCAGACTTAAGGTATGTAGATCCAAATTACAGAAATGTCGCTGGTCCCATGTATTCTGAATAATCACATACTTGTGGCTGGGTTAGCGGTCTATGTATGGCTAGCTTTATACATAAGGCATATTTGTATCCCAATTCTTCCTTGGGCTTCAGTTTAAAATTAAATGGGGAACTCCACCCAAATTTACACTTTTTGAAAACTAGACATAATTTTTAAGCAACTTTGCAATATATATCAATTCAAAAATATGCAGTCTTTTAATGATTTTTAATGTAATAATATGGTTTGGAACAGTTTTGTAAGCCTGGCCCCCTGTTCCCCTGCATATTCTCATTCTTTGCATGTCTGAATGAGATATGGAAACTAGGGCAGGGGTGTAAGCACTGGAACAAGTAGATGACTGATTAGAAGAGTAGAAAAGAAGTAGTTGTTCTCCTTTCTGCAATGCAAATTTAATGTGATATTTACACTTTTTAGTACATTTTGGCAATTTTTGGATTGAAAATTTCTTGTTTTCCAAACCTTCCTGGGCCTCTGCTGCAGCCATGTGGTTTTTCAGCTCTCCCTGTCTATTTAATAGGCAAACACAAGTGCTAATAAGTGGGTGCAGATTGCAAAAATATATTTTACGTGGATAGGAATGGTTGGCGTGCCCATGGTAACTATTAGAACTTTACATGTTGCTACTTTTTAATGTAGCGAGCGCCTCTTCATGTTTTTTACTTACTTGTCCACCAATTCAGGCTTGCTTATATTGTGCGAAACAAAAGAACTAGATTTTGATGGCTCCTTTTGAACACAATTTGGCACTTGTACAACCTGACAAACTAGTTTCGTAGGCCACATAATGGCTGCAGCTTCAAGAAAGACGCCTGACTAAGTTTAGGTATTGTGTGTGGGCTCCCCAGCAAAAAATCCCAGGTGGACCTGCAACACACACACACACACACAAAATCATGGTTCACAGAGATATTAGACCTCAAAGGGGAACTTAAAAGAAGTCGGAAAAACAGTTGGTGTATGGGGCCAACCCTCATAACTGGTACAGTAAATACCAATTATCTAATATTTTCAGCTGTAATAGCTGCTTAAATCTGGAATATAATATACCCTGTATGGTTACCACATTCTTGCAGCAATCCCTTGCGGTTCTGTAAATGTTGTGTTTCACAACATCGCTGTACTAGTGGCTACTTGTGCATGGGGATCTCCACTCAAAAACTTGGCTGGTGATCTCAAAAATAAATATAACTTGCTAATTTTTTTGGGATGAGGCAGTAAGTTTTCATATAGCTGAATGCCCATGCTTACTCAGTGTATGGCCAGTTTAGGTTTGTTTGTTATTAAGGATGTTGTCTATAATCTTTCTTTTTGCAGATCTACAAAACACTGCTTATCTTCTATCCTATTGATTTATACATGCATAGAATTAGGAAGAGGGGAGTGTTCAATAGATGGTATCGCTAGTGACTTCCTCTTTAATATACATACTTGCTAAGGGCTCTGGCACACGAGGAGATTTGTCGCCTGCGTTTTTTCCCCCCGGCACTTTGGTGACAAGTCGCCACGACAATACACACAAAGAGATTTCATGCGAGTTGAGCTCCAGGCGATCTGCTACCCATGGTACCACTCAACAGTTACCCCTCCCACATGTTTACTCAAGTCGCTCAGAAAAGGGTCTGTGTGTGATTTGAAACAGCAGGCGACTTTAAGTAGCCTTGTATGTTTTGACGCTGGCTTGGCTTGTCGCCAAATCGCTCTTTTGAAAATCGCCGGCGACAAATCTCCTTGTGTGCCAGAGCCATAAGGCTGCCTGTTTCTCCTTGAATCTGCTTTATTCTAATCAGCTTGGTAGTAAGCAGCAGGGAACAAACTGTTGTATCTAAAATACTTATTAAACCACCAGTCTACTGGCCCTTTAGCTTCTGATTGCTTGGTAGAAAGGCTAACATTGTCGAAACAGCATAACACGATTGTATCATTGTATGTATGCATTTAAAGTGGGGGTTAAGCTGACCATACGTTTTCAGATTCTAGTCGTCTTATGACGAACATTCAGGTATCGATTGTGCAATGATCTGAAACTAACATTCAGAATGAAACTGTAGCACTGAAGTCCTTAAAATAACAAATGTGATGATGTTTTGGCCAGTAATTGCCAGACAATGATTGTATGAAAGTTATGTCTGGGAAATACATTGTAGGTCCCCCAAGGATATCATCTGGTACACAACACATGCACAGATAATATCGTTATCCGACAGAAATTTTCTAACCTGTCTATTTAACTAAACAACCGGTCACCATGGTACAAAAATTGTCGGGATTATAATAAGGAGCCCACGCTCCTGATAATTGTACAGAACTTTATTTCAGATGATCATATTGGTGCCTGTATGGCCAACTTTACAAATGGCCTTTCCTGAGAAAAGCATGGCAATGAAACACTGGCAGTCATTTCCGTTCTGATGGTCAGTAGGTTTCTAGGGAGCAACTATTGGTCAAAGGTGAACAAATTAAAGTTTTATTTTGTTATATGTCTTTAAATAGGCACTGAAAACCCAGTTGATGTTATGGATCCTCATTGAGAAGTGTCATCTTGCACAAAATTAACGTTTTCTTTTACACCCAAGTGGGAAACCATTGTCCTTTTTGTTTAAGTGTCAATCGCCCAACTGCTAACTTTGGTACCTATTAGCCCAACAGTGCAGCCTTACATTAGCACCCATTGGATGATTCCATATTCAAACACTGTTGAGGTACTGAGGTCCATCCCTCTGACTTAGCACTGCGCTCACTTACAAACCATGGGAGAACTTCTAGTTTTCCTTTATGTTAGCATATATCAACAGTGATGATAAAATCCTACTAATATTAGTAGCCTTAAAAAAAATGTTGACACCAGAAACAAAACCTTATTTTACATCAATCATAACCTGTCTTTGCTTGCTATTTATAATTTTGCCATAAAAGTGTTTGCCCAATGCTTTTACTTTACCGATCCAACCCCCTCTATAATTATTAGTACCATTTATTTATAAAGCGCCAACATATTCCGCAGCGCTGTACAATAAGTGGGTTTCATATATTGGACATACAGAGTAACATATAAAGCAATCAATAACCGATACAAGAGATGAAGAGAACCCTGCCCAAAAAGCTTAGAATCTATCTAAGCCCTCCTCTATGTTCCTCTATGAGGGGGCTGCAATATTTGTCCATTAGCATTAGAAGCTATAACTGACAGGCTGAGAAGGGACAGTCAGGTTTAGGGACTTCAAGTAACAATTACTTACAAAAGCAGCCCTATCAGCGAACAATGGTCAACGTGACCTATAGGGAAGTTTTAATGTACATTAATAAAAAGTTTTTTTTAGTGTCAGTATCATATAAGGCACAGTGCTTGAGGTAGCTCCAATGTGGTGAATAATAGATTGTGCACACGTAAAAACCTAGAATAGTTTTGTCCATGACTAAATCTTCTCTAAAATATTAGTTAGAGGAATGATATATAACAGTGGTAAAGTGGTTAGCAATTGCATGCGATAGCGTGGCAGATTGAAGGGACAGATTAGGAGGGAATGAAGTAAGCAGTGTTTTGCATGACATTGGACTTCTTTTTTTTTTTTTTTAGTTTTATGTTTGTGTGGCTAAGCACTATACAATATGTAAGTACAAAGGCGGCCTGATGTGGCCCCATAGGTTAATTTCACCAACTTGGAATCTAGTATAAGGTGTGACTGCTGTCCCTTCCAGCAGTTCTGCCTATAGATGCATTATTGCTCAGCCTTGTTGCTCAATCTATAGCCAGTTTAGCTTCATTTGTTCAGAAATGTGTAGGCTATAGTCTTCATTTTGCATATCTGTGAAACTCTGCTTATCTTGTGTAAGCATACTGATTTATAAATGCATGGAATGTAAAAGAGCAGAGTGCTCATAGATAGTATCACTAGTGACCTGTTGCTTCCTTTTTATTATTCTTGTAATGCTGTGTGCATTTCTCCTTAAAGCTGCGCAATACTGATCCGCTTGGTAGTTAGCAGTGGGAAACAACTTTTTTTTTTCTAAAATTATTTAAAATTAAGTTGGTCAGACAGGACCATAATAGACAGATATTGGCCTGTTTGACTATTGAGTTGATGAGTTGATTGCAATGGAAGAGAGCTTGGTAGAGCCCCTGGTTTTCGCTTCAAAAGCCAAAATATGGGACAGTTATTGCTGTATATATAAATCCAAATTATTATAGGTGCAAATTAAACCCTCTAGTGGCCAAAGAGGGAAACAATGACTAAATATAAATCCTCACCAGAGCAAAAAGTTAAATAATATGCACTTTATTAAATTCCATTAAAGTAAACCCCATGTACAAAGCCTAACACATTTCATGCTTTCCCAGCACTTTATCATAGGCTCACCAAAATAGTAATTTACACATCTATGTACACCATGTATGTATATATAGATGTGTAAATTACTGTTTTGGACAGCCCCTGGTTTCCCAGCACTGTCCTCACAACCAGATGGAAGAGACATCCGTCGACCTGGCATAACTGCCTGCCTAGGGGCCCCCGAAGGCACTGATGGCAGAGCAGGCAAGCCCAATTGTCCAAACACCATTGACACTATAATTGCATGTATGTCCACAGCGGGGTTATATATTACAGGAATGGGACCTATTATTCAGAATACTTGGGACTTGGGGCTTTTCGGATAAGGAGTTATTCCGTAATTTGGATCTCCATATCTTAAATCAACTAAGTCATTTTAACATTAATTAAACCCAATAGGATTGTTTGCCTCCAATATGGATTAATTATATCTTGGGATCGAGTGCAAGTTACTGTTTTATTACAGAGAAAAGGGGAATCTCTTTTAAAAATGTAATTTATTTATTTAAATTGGAGTCTCTGGGAGATGGTCTTCCCATAATAAATAGCTTTCTGAAAAAACAGGTTTGCCTGTAACAAATCCCATACCTGTATAGCTGGCAAAGCTAAGTCTGAAACCACCCATGTTCCTTCGTATTGCCATAAATTGAAACTGGGTGACAGGTGATTCATAGTCCGAAAATGCACATCAGAGTATTTTGTTTACCACCTGTACTAGCAGTGATATTCAGTTAGGGTTATGGCACGCAGGGTATTTTGGTCATCAGTGTCGCCTCAAATTCCCCTGATTATGTTATATTACCCTGAGTGGCACCTGTTGACACAAGTGAAACCTCTGCAGCAAATATTCTTATGCGAATATATAGTCAAAGATCCATTTTTTTTCCACTCGGAAACAGTGAGAGGCGACAGAGGCATTTTGTTGCCAAACAAGTGGTTCTCTTCCCAATGTGACCACCTTAGGCTGTTCCAATAGTTTGGCTATAGGATCGAACTATTGGAAACAGGGATGGTAAGCAGCCTTTCAGGGTGAGGAACATACATGCAGTCTTCGTCCCCAATTGGCAGCTTACATCTGCCTGTGTGTGTGGCCACTTAAGCCACTAGATTTGTTCAGTACCAATAAGTGGGTATTTCATTTTTTTTTTTTCTGTATTTTTTTCCAGTTCCTGGTTTAGATGGTGGTGCTATTCCAGACACCAGTCTTACAGATTCCTACTTCAGTACCAGCTTTATTGGTCTTAATGGATTTGGAAGCCCAGGTGAAGCTACCTACCCAAGAATGCAGGTAACGTAAAGTAGTGGCCTCTATTTTTTTTTCTCTTAAAACATCTTTTTACTCTTTTCCAACACCTCCGCCCCCACATTCTGTATTTTAGACATTTAACTGACTTCCAGTCACATACTAAAACTATATCTGTTAACCCCCTTCCCTTGTAGGGGAATTGCAATCACTAACCTTTGACTCAGGCCGGTGCTCCCCTTCACTACACACAAGCTGTGGGGATATAGTCTACTATTTACATACAGTTTTGTCACTTGTCTTGGGGGAGTAATGTCCTTTAGAGTAAAAAAAACAAGACTATTGCTGTTTTCTGCCTTGGGTTCTTTAAATCACAATAAAATGTTGGTAAAAACACTGGTCATTTCCCTAGCAGTACAATGGGAAGGTCCACAGCCACTATATGATGCTTAATTTGTGCTCTTGGAACTTCTGGCTACTGCCCTGCCAACATTTGCTGCACAGCCTCCGGAGGCCATGGTATCTCATAAGCTTGCTCTGTGCTCTAACTAAAGTTGGCTGTACATTTAAACATGTACTGTTTCAACCAGGTCTGCACATGAAGGAATTTCTGCCTATTTTCAGCCACCTGTGGGTTGTGACAGGTCAGGCTAAATCAAATGCCTTTGGACAAATGTCAACTCATTTGGGACCAGTCAAAAAAATTTAACTGCTAACCAAATGCAGGCCAGATCAGCTGCTAGTACAGGTATCGGACCTGTTATCCAGAATGCTTGGCACCTGGGGGTTTCCAAAGGATCTTTCTGTAATTACCTTATGACTACTAAAAAATCATTTTAAAATAAATCAAAGCCAATATGATTGTTTTGCCTTCAATAAAGATTATTATATCTCGGTTGCAATAAAGTACAAAAGGGCTGATTCACTAAAGTGTGTTAATTTTTATCACATGTTTTTTTTTGAGTTACAATAGATGCGCGATTCACTACAGTATTACGGCGTGCGTTAAGTTGCACATCGCATGCGTTAATTTGCGCGCCGAAATAACAATAACGCATGTTTTACAAACACTTAGACACGCTAAATATCGCATTAGTCTATGCGAAAATTAACACCTACTTGAGGCAGGCAGTAAGTACAGTTAATCAGCTTTTGGCAACACAATATGGACTTTGCAGTGGGATTTATTCAAGTCTGTGTTAGAGTAATGCAGCCTCCAGTTTGCAGGGAAATGGTCATTTTCAGTACAGTAATTTTCCGCAAGTATTGGCGTGAATGGCTAAAATGGCGTGCGTTTATTCGCACGACTATTTATACGCGGGGCGTTGATTAGCGCATGTACCGTCAAATACTGCACGAAAATAGTCTTTACGACTAAAATAATGCATGCAGTATCGCGCCTAAATTAACGCAAGTATGCTTTTAGTGAATCGTGTGTTAAGTTGCGAAAATTTAGACGCGATAAAAATTTTACTGCATACTATAAATACCGCACGTTTTAACGCACTTTAGTGAATCGGCCCTAAGGTTTCGTTTTATTTCTACAGAGGGAAAAAAAATAAAAAATTTGAATTATTTGATTAAAATGGGTTTCCAGATAATGCATCCCATACCAGTATTTATAGAAGTGTGACTATTGTAAAAAAAAAAAAAAAAAAAAAAAATGTTGGTACACTGTCAGATCTTTGACAACTTTTGTATATGAAGGCATCATTATCCATCCCACTTTGTTTAGTGCTAAACCATAGGCATAGCTAAAGGTGGCCATACAGGCACCGATATTATCATATGAAGCCTAGTTTTATACAATATTCGGATCAATGAGATGAGCGATATCGTAGGAGCGTCGGATATCGGCCATCTTGTCAAAATCTGCGTTTAGGGTGGAGGTAGAATTTCAATTGTTACTACTTTCATATCTGTTGATTCAGCTCTGGACATCAGTGGAAGGAGCAAACGATCTTTCCTGTGACCAATGGTACAGGTATAGGACCTGTAATCCAAAATGCTCGGGACCAAGGGTATTCCATATAATTGAATCTCCATACCCTAAGTCTACTAAAAAAAAATCAATAAAACATTAATTAAACCCAAGATTGTTTTGCATTTCAAAAAGGATTAATTATATCTTTGTTAGGATCAAGTACAAGGTACGGTTTGATTATTAAAGCCGGAATCCAGGCTTTTTTTTTGTTTTGTTTTTTGAAGGATTAGGTTTCGGCCAAATCCATGGTCCCAGACAAACCGATTCCTAATTAGCATAAATTAGCATATGCTAATTAGCATTCGGAAGGGTTAAATGGTAGGGGGAAATTTTTTCGCTGAGCACAATTTTTAACTCTTCCTGTTCCTAATTAGCGTATGCTAATTAGGATTTATTTTGGGATTAGGAAGAATCCGTCGGGGTGGTTTGGCCGAACCCAAAAGTGGGTTCGGTGTATCCCTAATTTATTGAAGAGAGAGAGGAAATCAATTTTAAATTATTTGATTAAAATGGAGTCTATGGGAGACAGGCTTTCTGTAGTTCGGAGCTTTCTGGATAACGGGTTTCCATATAACGGATCCCATACTTGTAATTTTAAGGTTATGCTCAGATCTTCTAACAGAGATTATGCTTTTCCAGATATTGCCACAATTTACAAATAACTTTTTAAAACTGATCTCTGAATCTGTAAGAAATGTATACTGGAAAGCTTGTTAAGAATTATATTTTTCTTAAGCAATAATAACCTGAGTTAGCACTAGACTGCTCTATTATTGCCTGTATTGGGGTGCTGTGCCAGTGTACATCACTACATAACCCATCTGCTTTCATTTTTCCTCTGCTAGAACATTGTTAATGGCTGTGTTTGCTCTGAAGTTAGACCTTTCACCAGCGCTTTTTGTGCTTCCTTTTCAGCAGAGAATGACTAACAGCAGCAGTTCCCCCAGCCTTCTCAATGACAGTGCCAAGCCATATGCAGCCCATGGTAAGACTGTTATTTCTTACACTCATCAGACCACGAGCAGTCACGACTTGTATATTTTAATAGAATTAATTTTTCTGCCACTTGACAAGAAAATAAGTACAAAAATACCTTAATCTGGTAATTTTACAGTATGGTATTTTATCTGAAACACAGCATTTAAATTTACTGCTACTTTAATTACAATGCTGTGGAACTTAATCTGGAATTGCTAGTCAGTGATTTGTTTTAATTATTGAAAAACCCTAAGCTAGTATTGCACAGGCAAGACCTGTGTGAAAATACCATTTTTGCTTCTTCTTGTCCTTTAAAGATCCAAGAAATTTCAAGTCTGAGGTTTTTTTTGTTTTGTTTTTTTTACAGACCCTTTAGGTTCACCAGCTTCAGCAATGTTTAACGATTTTGGTGGTCTCACCATGTCTCAACGACGGAAGGTATGCATTCTTGCCATGTTAATTTTCCTGTATGATCTATGCTTAAGTGTTGACTGTCATCTCCAGGGCTACATTAAGGCACCCAGATGGGAATACGTTTGCCATCATAAAATATTTTTACCTATTAGAAAGCCAATTTGAAATTTCCCCAAACAAATAGCCATATTAGAAGCTTTAAAAAAAAAAAAAAGTTTGCTCCATCTGTCTCCAAAAACTCTTTTCACATAGCACTTTGCACCAGTGCTCTTCTATGTTGGTGTGATTTGATGTGAGCTAGTAAGGCGGTGTAGGAAATGGACTTGATCTGATGTTCTATATGGAAGGAGGTAAATGTCAGAGGGCTTGAAAATAAAACATGTACACTACAATGCAAAATGGTGATACAGTGTTATAATCAAATCTAGAACAATTTGAGGCTAGTTAGTCTATCTGGATCTTTAAACTTGAGAATAAACTCTGTTGGAAAGTGCAGAACAAATGTCCAGAACAGGGAATCCCTTATTTCAGTGCACAGCCATGTGCAGAACAAATGTCCAGAACAGTGAATCCCTTATTTCAGTGCACAGCCATATGCCATGTGCAAAACAAATGCAATAAGAGAAAGTGCAGCAGTTTATTCTTAAGTTTGTATGACCGTCCTGCAAGGTGTACTTGGATTGGGTGAGAGATGTAAGTAACAAAATTCAACTTTGGATAAAGTGCAATTTTGGATAATGTTCTAGGCTCTAAAAAAAAAAAAAAAAAAAAAAATTTAAATACAAGTTTATGTTGTAGGTCACTGAATTTCAAATGTTTCCATTGTAGACTCCTAATCCAACTGCAAGTGAATTTATTCCAAAGGGAGGATCAACTTCGAGGTTAAGTAACATGTCACAGTCCAGCATGTCTGCCTTTTCCCAAGCGCTGTTTTCACATCCATCCATGGGAGGTCCTACTGGTGCTGGCCTTGCTCCAGGTGAGCATGCTGTCTCTTGGAAAGCTTTTTAATTTTTTCTTTTTAGGTATCTAATGCATCTTTACATTTTTGAGATCTCTAAAAGAGCATTTTGTAATTTTCATTAATCACAAAAAACATTTGGTCGTGTAGTCTACGCACTGAAAATGTGTATTTTTACACAGTACATCTCCCTCTCTGCAATCATTCGCAGAGATAAGGAAACAGGAAAATGGAACAATAATACATGTGAAGGTGGTGAAACACAACTGGGACTAGGAGAAAAGCAACAGCATATTAAACAGCATAACAAAAAAAAAAAAGCCAAAAGGTAGAACACAAAAGGGGAGAAGTAAGCTGAAAGAGATGAAGAAATAGAAATGCTTTAAAGAAAGAACGAAAGTAAGAAAAGCTAAAGGAGATTGGCCCACCATTCTACCATAGCAACTATAGCACTGGCTTGATTATTTCCTAAGCATGCTTCATATCTTGATGGAAAGCAATAATTAAAGCCATGTGCCACTGTCACATCAAATTCTCAATGACTAGAATAGATTTTCAGCAATTATTAATGTTTAGTCAACAAGACTTTCCTTGGGAAAAGTTTCATTGGTAAAGAACAAAAATGTAAGCTCACCACACACAGACATGATGAGAGGTAAGCCCCAAAGAGAACTTGTATTGGTCTGCTAAATAGTGAATTATTTTAAACATTCGATTCATATTTGATTACATTTGTTGGTTTTACATTCTAGTTTGGGTAATCAGGAAGTAGTTTGTACATTATTCTACCACTTTGGTGACTCTTTGGGTGCAGGAACTTTTGAATATATTTAGATTCTCAACTCTGAAACTATGCCTATTAAAGACCAAAGCCAGGTGCTTCTTAAGCTCAAAGTGGTGTGGAACATTTTCTATTTTTCCGCCATCTAGGGTAATGCTTGATGCAAATATGCCACTGAGTTTTCTGCCTTTCTCTGTTTGTAGGAACCTTACCTGGCAGAGGGCACTTATTCAGTACCACATTGCTGATACACTTTCGATTCTTAAAATAACATTGCACACTGTAGAACATCTTGTTTTGGGCTTTTCTGTTTCTTCGTCCTTTACCTTTGTGCATCACTTCTGCTTTTGCTGCTCCCCATATCATTAAAAAAATGAAAACAATATAAGAAGTGAAAGTTTGGGTGCTTTTTGAGTAAGACAGAATTAAAGGAACGTATATGCTCAGCTCAGCATAAGCCCCATGAATTGCAGTGAACATTTGTGTCCATTCTTTGGGACCAGCAAATAATAAGGGGAAATATACATGTATGAGGTTCCTTTAGTCCTTCATGCACTCCTTTGCCCCATTCCTTTCCAGCATGCACTGCTGTAGGGAATGAACTAGCCTTAAAGTAATACACCAAAAAAATACTCTAATTAAAAGTACCTTGTTTGGGAGGGGGTGGGTATGGGGTCTTGTGCGGGATAGAAAGGTTCTGTGCCTATGGCCATTCAAGGCAAAGAAATGCATGAATTCTAAACTGTATGTGTTCCAAAGTTGCTTAGATGTTGCTAAAAATGACATGAATGCATTTTGAAATGCTGCCAAGCTATACCTGCAACCACAGATGGCATAGATCATGGTCCACTGGGAGCTTATGTAAGCACAGCTAGTTACAGGATGTTCTTTATTTTTCTATATCTCTTCTAATGGTTTTTATTTTTAAATATTTTCACGCTTGTATCATGGGGTGATCTGCGTAGAACCAAGCTGGTGTGCCCTAATCTCTTATGCTTAGAACATTGTGATGCTGTCTTTCTTTGTGCTCTGGGTTATTTTCCACTTACCCAAAGTAAATACACCTACATAAGTGCCACGTGCTTAGTAAGAAGAGTTCTTGAGCATCTGTGTATACTGCTAAGCAGGCAGCGACTATATATTTATGTGCATGATCTTTGCATCTGGATTTCAGGCATGTCACTGTCAGCTGGATCTTCTCCTCTACATTCCCCTAAAATCACACCCCATACGTCCCCTGCTCCACGACGAAGGAGCCATACGCCGAACCCTGCAAACTACATGGTGCCTACCAGTGCCTCGACGCCTGTCACAAATTCTGTCTCCCAGCCGCCATCAACAGGAGAGATCATACAGAAAGCTACTGTAGGTGGGACAACCTATTTCTACACCGATACGACTCCAGCGCCACTCACGGGAATGGTAAGTAGTACCAATATCTGTTCATAGTAACATAAAATGAATGTGTACCATTTTCTCTCTGTATATAATTGTATAAGCCTGCATTGCTGTTTTATCATCAATTCGTGTCAGTGTTCTCCAGTTCTAAAAGAAGGCTCAATAAACCTTTTTTATATGAAAGGAATATTAATATTTAATACACTGCCTATAGAGGTAAATTTTTGAGCTTGTCTAAACTCCATGCATCTACATGCGGCCCTAACAACGCATGCGTGGAGTAGCCTGTAGCAGATAATTGGCAATGAAATGCCAAAGCACTTACTGCGCAGTTCTAAGATACTCATTTTCTTACACATAATAAATTGACATTTCTGTTTAAAGGCAAACAGTGAATGCAGTGAAATCCAGTGTTGCTTTTCCTTCTTTCTGCAGGTTTTTCCAAACTATCATATTTACCCTCCAACTGCACCACACATTGCTTACATGCAGCCAAAAGCGAATGCACCCTCCTTCTTTATGGCGGATGAGCTGAGGCAGGTGAGAAAATCAAAGAAAGCATGAAAAAACATTTCTTGTCTGTGTCCTGGGCAATTGGTGGAGAATACTTATGGTGTGCCCAACCCCCATCCAGTTTTTGCCTATTATCACTTATTCATGAGTATTGTCTGCCTAGAATGGCAATGGTTTTAAACGCCTAAAAAAAAGAAGTTTTTGGATGTCTGACCTCCATTTGCTGTACAATATATTTCTCATGCAATTCCATAGAACTCATTGTTTTAAAAGTCACCCTGCTGTTTAGTTCCTAGAGAGTAACTATTCATTTTAAGTATCTCACCTTCAGATTGGGCCCAGATATTTACTGATTTGGTTATAAAAATCATGTATTTCCGTTCCTTGGCCATTATGTACCATCTGCAAAGATACTTTGGCATTGTTAATGGGCAGCATCACCCACTTTTCAAAATGGGCAGGACTTGAGTTGAACTCAACTTTTTGTCTGCTGGTTTAATAATAATATCTCTAATAATTCTTGCACTAAACAGGGCAAAATGAGAAATTGAAGGTACATTCAACTTCCTGTTCATCCAAGCACAATCAAAACAAATTGGAGTATCACTTAAGGCAGCCACCATTTTGGCCCATTACATAGTCCAGTAAGATGCCAATGTGGTTGAGTAACCATATCCACTGTAAAGCAGGGCTTATTAATGTACATCCCTCCACATGTTATTGTAATTAAAGAGGTGGTTCACCTTTACATTAACTTTTAGTATGTTACAGAATACCTTATTCCTAGCAACTTGCAATTGGTTCTTAGAATTTTTTCTAGTTTTTGAATTATTTGTCTTTCTCTCCTACCTCTTTCCAGCTTTCAAATGGGGGTCTCTGACCCCAGTAGCCAAAAACTATTGCTTGTAAGGCTACATTTTTATTATTGTTAATTTTTATAACTCATCTTTTTGTGCAGGCCCTCTGCTATTCATATTCCCATCTTTCGTTTAAACCCCTGCCTGGTTAATAGGGAAAAAAGATCCTAGCAACCAGAAAGCTGCCAAAATACCAAATGGCGAGCTACTGAACAAAAAGCTTAATAACTGAAAAACCATAAAAAATGAAGATCAATTGCATATTGTCTCAGAATGTCTATAACATAATAAATGTTAATTTAAATGTGAACTAACCCTTTAAGCTTCCAGCATTGCTCGGAGACTTGTTTTTGAACACTGTCATATTACAGCGAATGTTTAGTTTTTAGGAATATGGGATTTTCTTAGATACCCTTTAGGCTTTTGGGTGTAATAAATCTTGCATTAGAGATAAATGTTTTGTTTTTTGATTGGTGATTTCCTGCTTTATAGGAATTGATAAACAGGCATTTAATAACAATGGCTCAAATCGATCAAGCAGATATGCCAGGTAAGATTTTATTAAGGTATTGATTAACAAAGTAAATTTAGGATAGGTTGTATGCTACATTATCTTACAGTTAGAAGCCAGGATAATTTTACCTTCTACAATGCAATAGTTGAGAAGGACAAATCAAACCGGCTTTCCCTAAGAGTATTCCCAATGGCTCTATATGTCTTTGGCCTGTACAAATATGCCTTTCCCTGAGCAAACCCATGTGCAGTAGCAGGGCAAATGAGTCAAACACTGAAACAAGAATCTTTACCAGCTTAGCCTCTGCTAAGAATTATAATACAGTTATGGGATCCGTTATCCAGAAACCCATTATTCAGAAAGTTCCCAATTACGGAAAGGCCTTCTCCCATAGACTCCATTATAAGAAAATAATTCTAATTTTTAACAATGATTTCCTTTTTCTCTGTAATAATAAAACAGTACCTTGTACTTGATCCCAACTAAGATAATTAATCCTTATTGGAGGTGAAACAATCCTATTGGGTTTATTTAATGTTTAAATGATTTTTAGCAGGCTTAAGTTATGGAGATCCAAATTACAGAAAGATCCCTTATCAGGAAAACTACTGAGCATTCTAGATAACAGGTCCCATACCTGTACGTTTCTACACCAGAGCATGCAGTAGAACAATGTTCATTAACAGCAATTATTTTCTGCAGTATCCATGGTATTTTGGGTTCTGTATATGTCCCACAGTCTTAAAATAAAATCGTTTGAAAGCGCTTTTAATCCCTTGGGATAAATTGATTTACCCTGTACCCTGTGTGCTTATTTAACTGTGTGGTTTGTGTCACTTTAGGCGTCCCTGCAGAGGTTGACAGCTACCACAGCCTCTTTCCACTGGAACCACTGCCACCTCCCAATCGAATTAAAACAAGCAACTTTGGATATATCACATCATGCTACAAGGCTGTGAACAGCAAAGACGATTTGCCATACTGCCTGCGTCGGATTCATGGTAAGGAACTAGAGAGGCTGGTCTTTGAGCAAATAGATTCTAAGTGCATTTTTATAGCCAGTATCATTTGTGTGTGTGTGTGTGTATATTATTGTGAGAAGACTAACGTTTCGATGATCACACTAGTCTTTTTCAAAGTGATTCATCAGACAACTTCAGTGTCTAAATAATAATCAAAGAAGTGAAGGTGACAATCATCATGCGTCACCATACAGGGACATCACATATAAACAATAAAGAAGGAACACACTAAAACAAAAAAACTACATTGTGAGAGTAAAGAGAAGAAAAAAATTGTCCTCATAGCAGTCATAACCGCTACAAATAAGGAATCAACATTGCAGCTAAACATTATGATGTCACCTTCACTTTCTTCCCACCACTGGATGTTATTTAGGCACTAAGGTTGTTTGATGTATCACTTTGAAAAAGGCTAGTGTGATAGCCAATGCCCATCTCACTCTTACATAACATTGGTAATGTTATGTTACTGTAAGTGGTAAAAAATCCCTGCATATAAATTCTGCAGTGGCCTCTCAGTACACATCTGTGCTTTGGTTACTGCTGCACCTGCATGGTGTTGCTCTCAGTGGCCTCAAAGCAGGTACATGTTTGTGAATTTGTGATTAAGCTTTGATTGCATAAAAACCCAGTTTTATTGCTAAACAGAGCCTTCTGTAGGCTACCAGTCCACATAGAGGCTATCAAATAGCCTATTGTAGCTCTTATTGACACCTCCAGGAACTATTTTCATGCTTGTGTTGCTCCCCAAAATGTTTGAATGTGGCTCATGGGTATAAAAGGTTGGGGTTTAGGAATTTTAAGTAACAATTACTTACAAAAGCAGCTCTATTAGCAAAGAATGGTCACCAAGACCTATAGGGAACTTTTTATGTAGATTCATATTTTAAAAAGTCATTTTTTCATGTCAGTATCGCTTTAGGGTGAAGACGCACTGAGTTACTAGTAGTAGCTACTTTTTCACGGCTACTAGTCTTAAGAAAATACCTCGTCATAGACAGTACTAAGAATTGCCTCTGCTAAAACACACATAGAGACAATTATCAGTAAATGATCAGCATTTTCTATTTTGGTAGCCACAGCAAAAAGCTGCTACTAGTAGATCTGTGTGTCTTCACCCTTAAGGGCTGTGGCACACAGGGAGATTAGTCCTCGTATGCCATCCCACCGGCGATTTACATTCTCGCCGGTGGGATGGAATTTGGGGAGATTAGTCGCCCGCGACAAGGGATATTTGTTGTGGGCGACTAATCTCCCCGTGTGCCACATCCCTTAAGGTGACTATGCTGTGTATGGCTGCACATTGTGCAACTTATTTGGCAGATAACTACTAGTAATTTAGTAACAACAAGCTAATTGTACCCAGATAGATGTTGTCTGGTTCAGATAAAAAGTCCATTTAATGGGTCACTGTGTAGCCTCCTCTAGAACATAAGTGTATTTTCTCAGTTGCCATTTATATATGAACTCTCCTGCTTAAACCTTCAGAGAAATGTTCTGCCACAGCAGTTTCACAATCAGGATTTTGTGTGACAAACTAGACGTACCGAGAAGGGATCCTGATTGTGAAATGGCTGTGGCCAAGTCTTCGTAGAAAAAAAAAAAACTTATATTCTGATTAGCCCATTGCAAAGAATTATTACTGTGGTTGTGGTGAATGGTTTTAACACGTCAAGGTCAACAATGGAGCCCCTGGTCTATTTTACACCAATGTGTACATAGTTCACTATTAAAGGGCATGTCAACCCCAAAAATAATTTTTTGCATAATAAAAGAAAACATAATTCTAAACAAAAGCAAAGCTGTGGGGTAGCAAATGGGTTGTTAGGGAGCAGGTTGTGCACTATGTGTCGGTATTACTTATCCATTTTGTGCTCTTCCCAACCCCACACTCCCTCCCGACTCGGTACTAAACCAAGTAGATACCTGCTCTGTGTATAGTGTGTAAATAAATGAAATTGGCTCCCCTATACTCTATACCGGATCATGTTTGTGGTTAAACTAATCTAACTACAAAAAGGTGATGAATTGAGAACGAATAGTATCCGGCTTTAACTTAATTAAGTTTGTTTTTAACTAATTAATTGGTGTATGGTTAACTAATTTGAGTCTCGCATGGATGTGTGATTTTAACATTATGAATTTGGTAATAAAAGTTAAGTTTTAAGATAAAGCACTAAATTAACTCCTTTTCTTTGGTGTAATAATTCTAAGCAATTTTCCAATATTAAATATTTAATAATTTGTAGCATTTAAAAATTATTTGTAAATGTAGTTGCTATTGAAAGCAGCATTTGCTGAACTCCTGGTTGTTACTTTTTAAACAATGTTGCAACTGTCAGTCTTTTCAGCAAGTCATGTCTGTCAGTCTGCTGCCTTGTGTTACATTGTTTCATCAGCCAGAGTCACCAGGGCAGGGAATAGAAAAGGACAGGCAAACACTGCTTCTAATAGCAATTTTATATACAAATAACTCAAAAATCATTACAAACTTGTAATAAATATATATTGCAAAGCTGCTTAGAATTTTGTTTTCTTTTATTAGGCAAGAAATTATATTTTGCGTTGCCTTGTCCTATAATTATACCAAACCAACTAACTGCTGTCTTGCTTCTATCCCTCCATAGGTTTTCGCCTTGTAAACACCAAGTGTATGTCTTTGGTTGATACCTGGAAAAAAATTCAGCACTCGAACATTGTCACCTTACGAGAAATGTTTACCACCAAAGCTTTTGGAGAACATTGTAAGTTACTTATTGCAATGGCACTGTATTATAAACCAAAGTTTTAGGCTTTTATTTTGTATATTGGCTTATTTCGTAGATAGTAAGGAGAAGAAAACTTACTGAAAATTTGAGGGGTGCCAAAATGTTAGTCACCCCACAGTAATTGTAATCGCTTACCTGAAATACCCAGCCGGTGCTCCTGAATGAAAAGCTGAACTTTAACAAATAAAAAGTTGGCTTTTTTGCCAGTGCAGTTTCCTCCACCGGCCGGGGTTTCAAGTAAGCGATTACAATCACTGTGGGTGCCTAATATGTGGCACACCCTGGTGATTTAGCCTTTCCTTCTCCTTTAAACTATTAGGGGCAAGATATTTTGTATGGTAAACTCGTCAATATTTTAGTGACTTTGCAACAAACCTCTGTAATATTTCAATTTTTCACTCTTGTGCAGCCCTTGTGTTTGCATATGATTTTCATGCTGGGAGTGAAACGATGATGAGCAGGCATTTTAACGACCCAAGTGCAGACGCTTATTTCACAAAACGAAAATGGGGTAAGCATGCTTGCTATTACTATTTAGAACTATTCAGCTCTACTCGTCTGTATCTGTTTTACTTATTATTTGCACTGACGTGCGTGTGTGCCCAAGATTCACCACACCGTCGGCCAAAATTATGATAAATGTTTATTGCTATTATCTTGGTTTTATTATTTTTGTTTTTTTAGAGCATTAATTGCTTATAGTGTGCTTCCACAACCCAACAAACCCCTTCTGCAAAAAACCATGCTGCCGGTTAGGGAGAAGCTTGTGGTTATTGCGCAGTTCCTTTGTAGGCAGCCTGTGTCACTGTACCATGGCAGAGCCATTCGCATCCAGACTTTTACGGGATGTGGTTTTCATCTTTTTTTTTTTTTTTTTTTTTTTTTTTGACACATGCTTTTACTCCCTTTAATTAATAATATCTAAAGGACTTTTTGTTTCTTTAGGTTTACGTATAATATTTATTTCAAAGCAGATATTGCTTTTTCTGATTTGAATATTATCAGTAACTTAGGTGGACACAAGTTGCTGTGCAAATGATCTGGGGTGGGCACTACAGTGGTGCCTGGGGATGCCAGTGGGTTGCTGAATGCGCTAATAGGTGGCAAGGGCACATTTACATATCAAGCTTTCTTTTTATTTAGCCATTTTGTGCCACATTATTAATAAGCCCTAAGAATTAAAGGCCACCTATTATTGCAAAAGTGTTTCGCCCACCAGAGTTGTGTTTGAACAGAGCCTGGACTCCAGTAGGGGGAAACAATAGCTTACTACATTTAGGTTTGCTGAACCAGACCTGACAATGTTATCCTATTTGAATGTTGGCGACTGTAATCAAGATGGAATTTTGTTCTTCTCTTCAATTAACTGAGCGCTGAGCACTTGCTTCAAGATCCATTTGTTTGGTGAGGTCACCAAGGAAGTGGTTCTTCACCTGACTTTACCAACATACTTAGTCAATTTGAGATAATCCAATCAGTTTGGCCACTGCCCCATGATAAGATCATAACTTGGGTCTAGATGATGATACAGTCCTCTTCTGATTTGGATTTTCAAACCTGATGAATAATCATCTGATTAGTTTTTTTTTAGCCAGATATTGGTCAGGCAGCCTATCAAGAAGGATCCCAAACTCGGGCAAATTTACTGGTGCTTGATCTGGCGAGGGAGAGCTGGTAGCTTGTATTGCAATGTGTAAGGCAACACTAAGTTAAATGCATTGATTGTTTGCTCTAGGGCAGCACGATGGTCCGTTACCGCGACAACATGCTGGTCTGCTTCCCGAATCCCTCATTTGGGCTTATATCGTCCAGCTAAGCTCCGCCTTGAGAACAATTCACACGGCTGGCTTGGCGTGCCGCGTTATGGATCCAACGAAAATTCTTATTACTGGCAAAACAAGGTATGGGGGAGTTTTATTTCTACCTGTCTGCACCCATTTAGGCAGAGGGGGATTTGCCAAGTTCATTTCTGTTATCTACAGTGCATCTTGCTTTAAAACCTTTTTGTGGGAAAATAGTGTTTAAATTGCAAAATGCTTTGAAAATAGTGGTTATGGATGCACTTCCTTCTGTAAATTGTACACATTTTCTTTTATATTTAAATATTACAGGCTGCGTGTCAACTGTGTTGGAATCTTTGACGTTTTGACATATGATGGAAGTCAAAATAATCCTGTAGCTTTAATGCCTCAATACCAGGTGAGATCACATGAGTTTCTTGCATATAGAATAATAGAAACTATATTCTAGCCAATTTGTATAACAGATTTCCCAGCCTCCCTCTGACTTACACTTACATAACGTTATTACAATGTTTTGTTTTGTGCTGCCCATGTTATGTCTAGGGGTCCCACTCTGTCATCAGATACACTAGAACTCAATGGCGTTTCTGCTTTTGTTAGCTTTTTTTTTTTTTTTCTTCCTTATTCTCAGGAAACTTCTTTTTCTTCTTCACAGCATGCGTGCTTTAGTGTTATATGAACATACATACCCTCAAAGCTTCAGGGAATCTTGCAGTTGTTTTTCAAGCTAGGAAGTGGCGACTTCCAGGTGGTGAAACTGTAAGAAGTAGATAACATCCTGCCCAAACTCTTTCTCAATAACTATCCACATATAATATATACCCTTCCATAGGTAAAGTCTCGTGTACAGGTATGGGATCTGTTATCCGCAATGGCCATCTTCCATAGACTCCATTTAATCACATTTTTAAAAATATTTCCTTTTTCTCTGTAATAATAAAATAGTACCTTGAAATTGATCCCAACTAAGATATAATTACCCCTTATTGGTGGCAAAACAATCCTATTGTATGTATGTATGTATATCTTTATTTATAAAGCGCTACTTATGTACGCAGCGCTGTACAGTAGAATTCATTAATACAGACAGGGGGTTAAAGATAATGGATAAATACAAAGTACAACAATAAATACAAGGTGCAGTTGCAATAAGAGTCAGAAACACAAGATGAAGGAGGTCCCTGCCCCGTAGAGCTTACAATCTATATGGGAGGGGTAACTAACAGACACAAATGGGCAAATGTAAGTGCTATAGGTCACAGTGGGTGACATTACAATATAAGTGCCAGTTTCCAGATCAGGTGCTGGGTGAGTGCTCCAAAAGGTAGTCTTTAAGTTTAGTTTTAAAAAGACTGAGGGAGGATTCTCTCCGGAGGACATCAGGGAGGGCATTCCAAATGTAAGGGGCAGCAAGGCAGAAGGGTTTAAGGCGGGAAACAGCAGTAGTAGTGGGTTTGTTTTAATGTCTAAATGATTATATAGTAGATATAAGGTATGGAGATTCAAATTATGGAAAGACCCCTTATCTGGAAAACACCAGGTCCTGAGCATTCTGCATAACAGGTCCTATATCTTTATAAGCCTATTTTAAAACTTTACTTAACTTGCAACGGTGTTTCACTGAGCTCTTCGTGCCTTTTTGTAAATTTTGTTTACTGTGTACTGGTCACCTGTTTAGAAGAAAGCATCTCATTGGTTGCAAAGGTTTACTGCACCTGAGCAGAATTAGTTCCTTATATTACATGTGGGGTTACTCTAAGAACACTCAAGGCATTGTGGGAATTACTCTTGGAGGCAATGGTAGTGGAGGAAATAGTAAGAGACAGACGTTGCTTTAAAGGGGTTGTTCACCTTTGAGTTAACTTTTAGTATGCTGCAGAGTGATTTTCTGGGACAATTTGCATTTGGTCTTTGTTTTTATTTTTTTAACTTTAGTTATTTTGCTTTTTGTTCAGCTCTTCAGTTTGGAGTTTCAGTAGCTATCTTGTTGCTAGGGTCTAAAATACCTTAGCAACCAGGGAGTGGTTTGATTGAGAGGCTGGTATATAAATAGGAGAGGGCCTGAATAGAAAAATAAGTAATAAAAAGTGTTAATAAACACATAAAATGGCAGCCTCACAGAGCAATCGTTTTTTGGCTGCTGGGGGTCAGTGACCCCCATTTGAAAGCTGCAAAGAGTTAGAAGAAGGCAAACAGTTCAAAAACTATAAAAATAAATAATGGAGACCAATTGAAAAGTTGCTTAGAATTAGACATTCTATAACATACTAAAAGTTTATTTAATGGTGAACCACCCCTTTAAGTTCATTAACAAAACTCAAATCATTTAAATTGTTCATGTATATTGGCAAGTTTATTAGAATTGTATTTTATTTTTCATCATTTGCAAAAATTCAGTTTCCTTTAAATATCCTGGACCTGTTCCTATTCTGCTATTATTTTGTTGCCTGCAAGTAACTTTCTTCTGATTTCTTTCCAGCAAGCGGACCTGATCTCATTAGGGAAGGTCGTATTGGCTTTGGCTTGCAACTCTCTGGCAGGAATCCAGCGGGAGAATCTGCAGAAAGCTATGGAACTTGTCACCATCAACTATTCCTCTGATTTAAAGAATCTCATTCTGTAAGGTTTATGGGTTTGTTTTTCTGCCAGTGCTATAACCTTTTCTTTTGCTATTTAGGCAATGGCTTATTTTGGGGATAAGCAATTTTGCTGGCAATGGACCTTTGAAACATATGTGGGTTTACTCAGGCCTGGACTGGCAATCTGTGGGTTCTGGCAAATGCCAGAGGGGCTGCTTTAAGGTGCCATAGACAGTCACTAATTATTGGCTGGTGGGGCTGTTTTGGCCTTTGTGTACTTGGAATGCCAGGGCCTATTTTCCAGACATGGGTTTATTATATATAGACACATGCTATGGTTTTCATGGTGAAAAGGATCTCCCATGGATGGACTTAATTTCTAGGGTATCTGTGTATTGTCAGAACCAGAACAAGGTACCACCTATGCAAAGGGCAATTTAAGAGGTACAAAGAAACTGTCCATAAGCTCTATAGCTATATAAACTCACATTCACCATGTTCTCAGTATACATGGATATTTTATCTTTTCTTCATGAAAGCAATATGGTACAAATTGCTGAGGACTGCACTGTTCTAAATACTTCTTAGAATCCACCTGGGGGAGTCAAAAAGTGACTATTGAAAACGGCTAAGAATGCTGAGCTGCACTTTCATGCCTCTTACACTGGGAGGTTTGCTGTGGTCCCGGGGCTGTGCAGGGGCATATGTCCTCATACCATGCCCAGCACAAATATCTGGCTACTACAGAGCCCCAGTGCAGCAGTACCCCCTAAACTCAAGCCATTATATACACCTGCACGGTCTGTATCTGAGAGCAGCACTGATAGAACAAGGTAGAAAGCACTTAAATGGGTTGTGAAGCCAATAATACATTTAATAATAGCTATCATTACTGGATGCTGTGGAATCTGCTGCAAAGTTGCCTGTTGCATTAGGGGAAATTTACAGTCAGTATCAGACCACGCACACGTTACATCCGATCATCAAGCAGTGATTTCAAACATCTGCAGATTAGGAATATAGAAGTTTCATTTGCTCTGCATAGGGTGCCTAATAATGTTGTCTATATTGAATCCGTAGGTACTTGCTGACTGAACAGAACCGGATGCGGAGCGTCAATGACATTATGCCAATGATTGGTGCTAGATTTTATACACAGCTGGACGCTGCTCAGATGCGCAATGATGTCATAGAAGAGGACCTTGCCAAGGTAAATCTGTAGTAATGCTTCTTGGTTTAGTTAAGATCTGTACAATGCTAATTGCAAACTGATCATTCTGTAAATTTCAACCATTGCCTAAATATGGAACATTTTTTAAATGAATATTACAAGTTAAAGCAGAGTTTGCTTTAACATAAGCCTCATGGGAATATAAACCTCTTGTGCCTGTTTGTTGTGTTGCAGGAAGTACAGAATGGAAGGTTGTTCAGACTGCTGGCAAAACTGGGAACAATTAATGAGAGACCAGAGTAAGGAATAAGTCTGCTGTCGGAGCCTTTGAGTTTCTTTGTTGCAATGACTGTACCTTTCTCTTCACTTATTGAACATGAAGTAGTCGAGGACATTGTCGGTAAAAAGAAAGAGGGCTGCTCTGATGCTCTTCTGGTTAGGGAAAACATTAGAAACCTCCGATAACTTTTCTGATGTCTTCCCTAACCCTTCCCTAACCAGAAAAGCATCAGACCAGTCCTCTTTCTTTCTCCTGACAACTTCCTCAGCTACATGTACGGAACGTGATCAGCAGGTGGCGCTGTTGTAACAAAATACATTCACATTAACAGTACATTTAACCTTTAATATCTTGAAATTAAAAAAAAAATAATGAATGTAAATTGCTTAGAATAGCACTCTCTTCAGTTTTATATCAACTTGTTTAAAAAATGTACTTATCCTTTAAAGATAGAGAAAAGGAGCAGGTCTATAAGTAAAGTACTAAGTTACTAAAGGAGCAGAACCTTTCACTATCTGAGCCAAGTCAGGATGATCTGAGTAATTGGCCCCCAGGTTGAGACTCGGATCCTGATAGAGGCTTATACTGATCTGTCAGGACAGGATGCATAAACGCACTGATTAGGGTCTCACTCTTCACCCAATGAGACATTTCACCAAGATTTAGGCAGATATGAGGCAGGAGGCCCTCTTACACAGACAAATAACAGTAGGTAATGCAGGCTGTGTATGGTATTATTTTTTTTTTCTTTGGGACAAATGAGGATAAGTAGAAGTATATACGGTGGCTCTATGTTCAAATTTTTACTCTATCACTTTTGTCCTCTTCATTAGGTTTCAGAAAGACCCAGCCTGGTCAGAAACTGGGGACAGATATTTGCTTAAGCTCTTTAGGGATCATCTTTTTCATCAGGTGACAGAAGCAGGAACTCCATGGATTGACCTCAGTCATATCGTGTCATGTCTTAACAAGGTAATTCATGCATTGGGCTGCACTTGTATCCTGCTTTATAATCCTCTTAAGGTAAAAGTGACTCATTTCCACACAAACTATGTGTTTTACCTCCGATCTGTTACTAACTCGTGCATCCCCCCCTCCTCGTTTTCAGTTAGATGCTGGTGTACCAGAAAAAATCAGCCTCATTTCCAGGGACGAGAAGAGCGTACTCGTGGTAACTTACAGTGATTTAAAACGCTGCTTTGAAAATACGTTTCAGGAACTGGTTGCAGCGGCAAACGGGCAGTTGTAGTATTTGCTGATAGCATGCAGGGCATTGCTGAGGAACTAAACCAATAGCAAATTGCACTACAGCTGGTTTGTCGCCACCGTCATCTCATTTCACCATTGGGAATCAAACAGGAGATGAGCAAAGCTGCTTGCACTTCAGTCAGGTACACTGTTACTTGAAAGGAAGAATGTTTCGTTTATCCTAGAGCTATGGCTGCCAACGGAGGCTTTATCTGTGAAGAATTTTATTTTAAATAACGGAGCGTCATCGGGTGAATGATGTTCCTGCTTTTATTTTTCCACTTGCATATGCACTAATTTTAATTTTAAGACTTTCTGACCTTTCGAAGGCGCTTTTTTTTTTTTTTTCTCCCCCTCCGCCATGTAAAAACATTTAACCAAGGACACTGATTTGCCATCAGGAAAAAGGAAGACGACGATGTTGATCACACGTGCCCCAGTGGTTTGTAAGCAGCAGGCAGAGGTGCGATTTCATATAAACTGCTGTTTTATAGACCTTTTTTTCAACATAGAAATGATGTATCTAAGGTCTTTCTCCACCCCCACTGGCCTTCACTTGCTACCAAACTCATTGTGAGGACATAGGAATAGAGTAAAGGCGCACACATGAACTAATATGGTAGACGCCAGGCTGTTGCTCGTACTCATTACTGGACTTCGGCTCTCTAAGGATATGCATTTTAACATTGGTTTCTATAAAAACACAGCCAGCGCCCTATTGCAGTTTCTGTACATAGGATTTCCCGCTTGCCTGGCACATACATGACGTTTTGTCACGTCACGTATTCCATTCTCTCTCTCTCCGAACCACAGCTTTATAAGGTACCATACACTGGATACTGAGACACTGAGACTAATACTCCTGGACGCAGCAGTTTCCTGTCCCTGAGAGGGAAGTGATTGGCTTTGCCTCGTGCAGTAGAAAAACCTACTGTTGCCACCATGTTTGTAGCCCTCTCAATTATCCATTTTGTTAAAACAAACAAAAAAAAAAAATCTATATATTTTTGTCTCCTTGCTATAAAGTATACCTTTGTAGCTGTGAATCGACACAAAGTATTCACCGAATTCCTCGCAGAATAACCGAATATTTTTTATTGCCAAAAAGTAAGATTTTTTGCTCCATAGATGTTTCATTTCTAAAGCGTTTTGTTAATTGTTTTGGGACGGGGGTGGGGCCTTCTGAGTATTTGTAGCATAAAAATATTGATGCTCAGTGTCAGGAGCGACCAATAAGAGTATTGGGGCTGAAATAAATGACAGTTTGTTCGGATTATGGTTTTTTTAAAACTCTCACCAGGGCTGCGCATTCGCGTATGGATGGACCCGGGCCATCGTTCCTTCTGTTTCATGACAATGTAGGAAGACGCAGAGTATCAAACGCGAGAGTGCCGCCTTCCGAGGATAGAGTACCGTTTGCCACACCGTTATACTTATATACACACAATTTTTTTTTATGTACAAGAATTCCCACCTTTGGGGAGATAACAAGCAAGAACAGACTTTTATCGTTAGTCTATGTAAGATCACAAGAGAAGCAGCTGTCTTTTTTTATATGTTTTTGGAAAAACAAATCATATGGGAGTTTTTTGTACAAAAGAAGTACTTGTATTCTAGAAGAGATGCTTAATTTATAAGCGGACTGCATTTACACCTTTTGGTTTTTGTTTTTGTCAGTTCTACTCTGCTGTAAGGACCTGGCGCGTGCTAGCCGCTCACAGGGCTTCCCAGCACTGCCTGTTCTAAAGGGGATCATACATGTCCATCTTGGTGTTTGTACGTACATACGCATATATACCTATTGCTTTTTCCCCCCTTTTTATTTTTTCCTTTTGGGACCAATATTTTAGAAGAAAGCAAAATGGCAGGCTTTCAACCAGCATACCATCAATCTTTGCATATATGGGGGGGAAACCCCAAGTATTGCTGCCAGCTAATTTGCTTGAACCCATACTTTATTCTCAGGATTACAGCGAGAGTGATTTTATATAGGAATGTTTGGCGATACAGTTCATGCATGCACTTTTATGTTCCGACCCAAATAAAACCCAACAGAACTCCCGCCTTCACGCCGCTCGTCACCCCCCCCCCCCAACCACAGTTTGAATTCCATTTCTTAGCTGCACCCTTTATCTAGTAGCAATAACCTGCTGCCAATGCAAGTCATGCCGTCCCGCCATGGTGGGTAGAATAGGGTGCCGCAAAGCCCCCCAACAAAAAGAAAAAAAAAAAAGCACAGAAAGAAACTACGTTTAAAAATGTTTAAACAAAATCATGGTGTTTTCTTTTAAATTTTTGTACATGTTTTAAATTTTATTTTCTCTTTGTGTAAATATTATGGGTACTTTCCCCCCTGATCGCATCTTGTATTATCTGCTTCCTTTATAATGTACCTCTGTTTTTTTTGTTTTGGGTTTTTTTTTTTTTTCTTCAAATGTCATGATCCCCCAAATGTTACCCATCCTTTTGTTTTCACATGTACAGCAGTATTTTTTAATAAAGGTTAAAATAAACCTGTGTTGTGCGACTGTGCTTCTGTGTAACATCTTTTGGAGGCATCTGTTGCACTTAGGGTTCAGTGCTTAGTACCTAGGCTTTGGTTTTGGTTCAGCCTAAAGAACATTTAGTGAGTTACTCCTAAATAGAAAACTGCCATTTTAAGAATTAAGGGCCACCTCTGATTCACAGTGCACACAAACAAACCAAGGGCACACATACATGCTAGGCCCCATCAGCCAATTAATGGGCAGAGTTCTGCCTTTTACTCCCACACCACTTCCTGTTACAGTCAGAGCTGCATTATTTCCTGTCAGCTGATCCCTGAGGGAGCACCCAGCCCATCACTAAATGGCGGCTCAAGGGAAAGGATGTAAAATAATATATGGGACCAAGGGTATTCTGGATAAGGGGTCTTTGCTTACCATATGTCTACTAAAAAAAATCTATAAAACTAATCAAACCCAATAGGGCTGTTTTGCATCCAATAAGGATTAATAATATCTTAGTTGGGATCATGTTTTATTACAGAGAATAAGGAAATCCGCTTTAAAATTCTGAATTATTTGATTAAAATGGAGTCTATGGGAGACAGGCTTTCCGTAATTCTGAGCTTTCTGGATAACAGGTTTCCGGATATATATATATATAATATATTCATTCCAGTTTGGTGAGATTCTTTAATAGTTTATATTATATTTAGTGACCTATCTGTTTGTTAAGTATTCATTCTGGGGGTATAGTTTGAACAGCGTCCTTCCCCTTAAAAGTATGGTGAGAAATGCTTCTCTATTAATACCACACTGGTAAGCCATTCAGTAAACGGTTCCAGGAATTCACAGAATTTTGGAAATTCCCTAGCGTTTGTGTAAATAAGTTGTAGGTTTGAATACTCGGCTTCTCCATCAGCATTATTCCTGTAGTATCGGTATCCCAAGCATGGAATATAGTGCTCGGCAGCCACCCATGGAAAGGACCTTGATCTGTCAAACACAAAGGAATGGGGGTTTTATATACAATATATATGAGACTGTTTGCTTTAGTGCAAATGGGTCAGCGTGACGCCTACCAAGCAGTTTGAGACATAACTGGGAATGATAGAAGCAAAAATCACTGGTAAAAAGACGGACATTTGATTATTTCTTTTATTACTGACATGGAAGCTGCAATTTTGTCATGTTTTTTGTGACCACCGGTAAAGAAAAGCCATAGTTTGGTACGAGCAAAACTCCCTAAAACACCTTGTGTGTGGTCTGATAGCAGAAGAGGAACATGAGGCCACATCCAGACAAAAAATGGCGCATATTTATGGGTCTTCTCTCTGCCAAGCCCTACAGAATGGGAAGCACTTCTACAGACTCTGCTGTTACAGGGAACCTTCAGGTGGGAGGTTGGTATTAAAAGTGAACGTCAATGTGTTACATGTGCCATTAGGAATTGTACTTTCTTGGCTTTATAAAGAATGTACGTGTTTGTGAACAGAGCATTACTCACACAGCTCTAATGTTTGTAAATGCCCAGTTAATTAGCAGAATATTCCGTTATAGTAGGGGGCGGAGGCACCAATGTGGAGGGTACTCTTACTGAAGATATCACATCAAGTCTTCCTCCTCAAGTGTTAAACTGGCTTTATATGAGAGTATTTGCTTGTATGGCAAAGTGGTGGGTGGCCCAACGTTTGGCCACTGGTCCAACTAGCAGATTATTGTAGGGCTGATACAGTCCTCACTCAACATGGTTGCAAGATATTGGGTGGGCAAGCTGCCAGTTAAACCCATATATTGTCCAGTTAGCTTTAATCTTGTAGATGGAGTTATTAGGATTGAAATTTGGCCAGATCAACTAGGACGATTTATTTACAGCTGATAACATTTTTTTCTCATATTTGTAAATTCAAATGAACACTAAAAACACAAATCCAGACCTGCTGTAGAACTCCTGTGTCCGGGAGTCAAACCACAAAACCGGAAGCGGCTTCACTCCATAGATTGATCAACCAGGTCAGGAAAAAAGGTTCCCCAGTAAGGTTGGGGTGCTACCGCACTACACCTGGGTGCCCATGCAGGGGGGGGGGTTACCTGTGGACTTGATCAGGGACTTATACCTGACTACTTAATGGGAATTGCACAGGTATCGGAGCCACCCAATCCAGGTCTCTAACCTGTAATAGTTATGATTGGAGCCTTTATACTGCAATAAATTAATTAAGCAAGTAAATTGCACCTACAGGGTTTAGATAGATATTTTATGGACTGGAGGGCTGTTAATTGGAAATCACTAACTATATTAACTGACTGTAGGTCAATGTGTGCTCAGTCCAGGCTGAAACGCATGGGTCGGAGGTTTGGGCCAGTGCAGCAGTCTTCCAGTGGGTCACAAGCAGATAGTGGGCTGGACTCTGTCCATGTCGGCTCCCTCCATTTCCTCCTCCATCTGATGACATCACATATATATTTGTGCCAGCCCTTCCCCCTCCAGTGACATCAGAGAGGGGCGGGCCTGGGTATATAAGTAAGGGCAGCATGCGGAATCACTTGAAAGCAAATAATTGTGAGACCCTACCCAACAGTTTCCATGTGAAGGAGAAATTCAGAAGCACAGTAAATCTGCTAAAAACATAAATATATTTTTCCTATTAATATTGACACCTCTATAGTTTATTAGGTGGGGACATTTTTCCCATTTGTGCCAGTGTAAGGTAATATCTTGGAAGAACCCACTGATGTACTGAATATATAAATCCACTTGTTCTTCCAGTAGAAATTGCAGACTTTTTGCTAACATTTTGCATGAGTTCCCAGGTTTACATTTATATGTTATGTTGGACACACAAGAGCACACGCTGCCCATACAGCAGAATGAATTGTATAAAGTATGTTTCTGTTGGGCGGCTAATGAATAGCACCACATGAATCCAACCGTGAGAGAACCTTCCTGCCTCAGCGGGACGCCTTCATTAGAAGCATTTCTCAGGACTTCATAGCACTTCCGATCCCACACTTCAGCCCACAGAGTAGGTTAAGCAGAAATGGCCCATGTTGCACAAGCTTGGGATGCATTCTTTCCTATCCAGACAAGTGCCTTGTCATATCACATCTGATTGCCGAGAACGTAGATGTCTGGCATCCTCTTTCCAAGGAAAGGCTTCATGCTGTCCGCTCCAAAAATAACTTGTGGTTCTAAAATCTAAAAATAGGGGAGGAAATGGATCATAAGGAAAGGAATCTCCTGAGTCTGGTTCTGTAGAAGCTGCCCTTGGGCTTTGTACACAGCTGCATTATACAGTCCTTTGTATGGCCATAGGGTCCTAAAGCTGCGTTTAACCAGTGCATGTAAAGTAGTCAATGAGCTTTCTATAAAGAGGGGTGAATCAGACAATTTGGAACACATCCTTCCCCCCCTTTCTGTATTCAAACCCTACTGTTCTGTTTCTCCTATTCCTATTTTTTCTTCCCTTTTCTGTCCATCTTTGTCTCTCTACCTTATGTGTCAATCTCTTAGCTTCATCCATCCCCTTTATCCCTCCTCCTGCTCTGATCCTCCCATTCTGCTTCCATCTTTACTGATCTTTCTGCTCTACTCCTCCCCTTTAACCATCTTATGTTTATAACATTTTCTGTTCTTCTGTCCTTTCAATCTATATTCATCTGTATGTTTACATTATTTATCCTATGTCTTTCTTGTTTAGGTGCATATACAAAATGCAAAATCCTGCTGCTTAAGATAACTTGTAGTATGTTATAGAATATACTTTTCCTAGCAACTTTGCAATTGGTCTTCAGTATTTATAGTTTTTGAATTATTTGCCATCTTTGCCTACATCTCTCCAGCTTTCACATGGGGGTCACTGACCCCACTAGCCAAAACAGCACTTTTGCTCTTTGAGGCTGCAATTTTATTTTTATTGTTACTTTGTATTCCTTATCTATCTGTTTTTCCATCTTTTATTCATATATGTTTCTCATTCACAACACTGCCTGGTTGCTAAGCTAAACAAGACCCTGGAACTGGAATTGGTAATTGCTAAACAAAAAACTAAATAAAAATGAAAACCAATTGTAAGTTGTGTCTATACTAAAAGTGAATTTTTAAGAGAACAACCCCTTTAAAGAGGCAACATTCTGATTTTTAAATGGGAATTTAGGCGCTGCTAGTGCACACAGCACTATTTCGCTCTCTGCGCTAGTGATACGGCCCGGTCAGACAAGAAAAACCTAAGCGCGGAAGGACGAAGATGGGGGTGACACCTCGGGAGCGACAGTAGGGGCCGGAACACCCCTGGCCCACCGGAATGTTTCTTGGTTTCCTGGTGGGCCAGTCTGACCCTGAAGTTAGGGACATTGGCCCCCGACACATTGCTTTGTGCCATTTATAATGGCTGTGTAAAATTTAAAAAAAAACGACTCCAGCTGCAGTGTATTTTAGGAAATGATTTTAAATGTCAAACCTTCATATATTTCTGCAATTCCTCTTTTTGGAGCACCACAAAGCTCTCACCTTTCCTTCTCGTTGCTATTTATGCCTCTATAGGTTATGGGTTTCACTGCTGTGACCGTCTGATAATGCTCAAACCTTTACTTCCTCCAATCACTTCTTCATACGTTGCTATTAGAGCAATATTGTCAGTTCCTCTTAGTTGGCCAACCATTGGTCATCATTAAGGTCCTTTATTGTTTCAGTTATACTTTTAGCATTGAGATGAGCATCACAGCCCACATACACGGCCCTGTGCAAAGCACTTGGTACTACACTTCTCTCTGGTAGTACTGCCATCTGTCACTCTGTCACTATTGTCTCATCCTGATACTGCATCTGGGACCATGTACAGTGTAGCACAGGGGCCCCCAACCTTTCTTACTCGTGAGCCACAGTCAAACGCAAAAAGACTTGGAGAGCAACACAAGCACCATAAACATTCATGGAGGTGCCAAATAAGGGCTAAGATTGGCTATTAGGCAGCCTCTATGCACACTGTCAGCTTACAGGGGCTTTATTTGGTAGGAAATCTTGTTTTTATTCAACCAAAACTTGCCCCCAAGTCAGGAATTCAAAAATAACTCCCTGGTTTGGGGGCACTGAGAGCAACATCCAAGGGGTTGGTGAGCAACATGTTGCCCCGGAGCCACTGGTTGGGGATCACTGGTGTAGCCGTGGCAGTGGCATATGAAAGCTTTATGGACAAATATTGTGTATTTTAGTGGGCAGAGGAGGAAGGTGCCCCAAACTATTGCCTCCATTGCCCTCCAAGGTCTTTTCTCCTAACATTGACCTGCTTCTTGATTTTGACTGGTTTTATCTAACTTTTCTACATCCTTAGTTCTTGCCTAGGCCACACAAGCTTCTACACTTGCTACCATATTCTGTCTATACTGTCTATACCAGCTCTTCCTTGTGTATACTAAGCTCACATCTCCTCTTGTATTCCCATGTAGAACTATGGTGGGTATTCAGGAAACTCCAGAATGAAGGTTTTGTTCCATCGTATAGTGCTTTGCAATTTGCCCATGTGTTGCTACTCAGGGTGGGGCTCCTGTTTTTTAAAAAATGCACTAGTCCGGGGCACCATTTGCTAGGTGCTGCACCCAGTGTAGAACTGTTCCGGACATTTTTGTACCTTCTTTAATCTGACACGGGACACCTGGGAGAATGAAAGATGGTGCTGAGCTCAGAAAACCGTTGGAAATAATTCTGACTTTACGTGCACTGAAATACAAATAACACAAAGGGCACCATTTCAGTCTGCGGCGGCATGTTCTGTATTACTGGATCTGTGCTCTGGGGCCCTATATGTATTTTAATTAATCTTCTTTTTTATTTTACTTGTTAATTTATCGTAAATTGGCAATGCTTATGATGTAAACCATTGCCATCTAGTGGTTAGATTGAAGAATTCGTCTTCTCCGGAATGTCCATGGGAAATGCAATAAATGACTTCCAGTCTGCTCACCAGGGATGTCTGGCCTGCAGCCCTCCTGCTGGTTTTGAGCTGCAGCCCTCAGTATGAGAGCCAAAGGGTGATACTAGGAGCCAGGTCAGGACTGGCAGATGCCAGAGGGGGGCTGTAAGATGCCATAGACAGTCACTATTTATTGGGCTGGTGGGGGGCTGTTTGGGCCTCTGTGTGCTTGATAAGCCAGGGCCTATTTTGACTCCCAGTCTGGACCTGCTAGGAGCCGCTGTTAAGCTGCAGGTTGGAAATCCTAATTAATGGAATAGTTCTGCCATGAGGGCCCAGCCTTTCTGCTTTACCAAGGGCTCCCCCTCATGTAAAAGTGGCACAAGATATTCCTATCATATATAATAGATTAAAATCCACAGAGTATAATTTAGTAGTATGAATTTTATTCATGCCAACAAATTAGTTGTGAAGTGATGGATTCTGGGACTTCATATTCCTCTACTTTCCATAGTAAGTGGTTCATAGATTCTCAAAAAAATTTCAGATCCCAGAATCCATCACATCACAATGGAACAAGATGAGGGAGGGGCTAAATTAGTCAGAGGCAGACTATCATGGTTTCCTCTCAGTCTGAGCGATCAGGCATGTGTGCGTTAAAATAAATAAATGTACATGTATATAGAAAGCTCAGATAGCGTTTATGCACCATTTTTGACTAAGCCTAACTGATTGAGCTCATGTGAAAAATTGTGGGTGGGGGTATTTTCACAAGTGGTTGTGTGGTGTCTCATGTACCAAACAACAGGGTAAAAAAAAAAAAAAATATATATATATATATATATATATATATAGGGGCACATTTACTAATCCACGAACGTCCGGAAAGCGTCCGAATGCGGTTTTTTTGCAATGATCGGTATTTTGCAACTTTTTCGCGAATTTTTCAAGCGCTCAATACGAAAAAGTCGCAACAATTCGCGAAAGTCATAATGGCTATGAAAAAGTTGCGACAATTCGCGCAAGTCATAACGGCTACGAAAAAGTCGCGACGGTGACGGAAAAATCTCAAAAATTACGAAAAAGTCGCAAAATGTTCGTTTCCAATCCGATTTTTTTCCCATTCGGGATTCGGATTCGTGGATTAGTAAATCAGCCCCATATTGTAGCTAAAGCTTTTTAAACTACAAGTTTGAAGTAAGAGGCCTCAAGGTTACTGTTATGGCTTGTTACATTGCTAGAAGAAAATGTGAAATAAAGGATAATGTAAAATATTATTGTCAACTCTATAACAGTATCCCTTCTCTTCACTATTACTGTATGTCTGTCCAGCACTTCCATTACAAGCCTCTATTCACTGTACCACTAATCACTCAACATTCAGGCTGCAATGTGCCCATTGTAACGTCTCTGTGTGCGTTGTGAGTGACACAGGCGTGAGGCTGCCTAAATTGTTAAACAATGACTGTATAAACCCATAATATGTTATTGTGTTTAAAGGCCAAGTAACCCCACAACTAAATAGGGACTTAAGAGAATAAAGAGCTCAGGTATTCAGAAACTCAGGATACAGGAATAAAGAGCTCAGGTATTCAGGAACTTAAGATACAGGAATAAAGAGCTCAGGTATTCAGGAACTCGAGATACAGGAATAAAGAGCTAAGGTATTCAGGAACTCAAGATACAGGAATAAAGAGCTCAGGTATTCAGGAACTCAGGATACAGGAATATAAAGCTCAGGTATTCAGGAACTCAGGATACAGGAATAAAGAGCTCAGGTATTCAGGAACTCAGGATACAGGAATAAAGAGCTCAGGTATTCAGGAACTCAAGGTACAGGAATAAAGAGCTCAGGTATTCAGGAACTCAGGATACATGAATAAAGACCTCAGGTATTCAGGAACTCAGGATACAGGAATAAAGAGCTCAGGTATTCAGAAACTCAGGATACAGGAATAAAGAGCTCAGGTATTCAGGAACTCAGGATACAGGAATAAAGAGCTAAGGTATTCAGGAACTCAAGATACAGGAATAAAGAGCTCAGGTATTCAGGAACTCAGGATACATGAATAAAGAGCTCAGGTATTCAGGAACTCAGGATACAGGAATAAAGAGCTCAGGTATTCAGGAACTCAGGATACAGGAATAAAGAGCTCAGGTATTCAGGAACTCAAGATACAGGAATAAAGAGCTCAGGTATTCAGGAACTCAGGATACAGGAATAAAGAGCTCAGGTATTCAGGAACTCAAGATACAGGAATAAAGAGCTCAGGTATCCAGGAACTCAAGATACAGGAATAAAGAGCTCAGGTATTCAGGAACTCAAGATACAGGAATAAAGAGCTCAGGTATTCAGGAACTCAAGATACAGGAATAAAGAGCTCAGGTATTCAGGAACTCAAGATACAGGAATAAAGAGCTCAGGTATCCAGGAACTCAAGATACAGGAATAAAGAGCTCAGGTATCCAGGAACTCAAGATACAGGAATAAAGAGCTCAGGTATTCAGGAACTCAAGATACAGGAATAAAGAGCTCAGGTATTCAGGAACTCAAGATACAGGAATAAAGAGCTCAGGTATTCAGGAACTCAAGATACAGGAATAAAGAGCTCAGGTATTCAGGAACTCAGGATACAGGAATAAAGAGCTCAGGTATTCAGGAGCTCAGGATACAGGAATAAAGAGCTCAGGTATTCAGGAACTCAGGATACAGGAATAAAGAGCTCAGGTATTCAGGAACTCAGGATACAGGAATAAAGAGCTCATGTATTCAGGAACTCAAGATACAGGAATAAAGAGCTCAGGTATTCAGGAAATCAGGATACAGGAATAATGAGCTCAGGTATTCAGGAACTCAGGATACAGGAATAAAGAGCTCAGGTATTCAGGAACTCAGGATACAGGAATAAAGAGCTCATGTATTCAGGAACTCAGGATACAGGAATAAAGAGCTCAGGTATTCAGGAACTCAAGATACAGGAATAAAGAGCTCAGGTATTCAGGAAATCAGGATACAGGAATAAAGAGCTCATGTATTCAGGAACTCAGGATACAGGAATAAAGAGCTCAGGTATTCAGGAACTCAGGATACAGGAATAAAGAGCTCAGGTATTCAGGAACTCAAGATACAGGAATAAAGAGCTCAGGTATTCAGGAACTCAGGATACAGGAATAAAGAGCTCAGGTATTCAGGAACTCAAGGTACAGGAATAAAGAGCTCAGGTATTCAGGAACTCAAGATACAGGACTAAAGAGCTCAGGTATTCAGAAACTCGAGATACAGGAATAAAGAGCTCAGGTATTCAGGAACTCGAGATACAGGAATAAAGAGCTCAGGTATTCAGGAACTCAGGAGACAGGAATAAAGAGCTCAGGTATTCAGGAACTCAAGATACAGGGATAAAGAGCTCAGGTATTCAGGAACTCAGGATACAGGAATAAAGAGCTCAGGTATTCAGGAACTCAGGATACAGGAATAAAGAGCTCAGGTATTCAGGAACTCAGGATACAGGAATAAAGAGCTCAGGTATTCAGGAACTCAAGATACAGGAATAAAGAGCTCAGGTATTCAGGAATTTAAGATACAGGAATAAAGAGCTCAGGTATTCAGGAACTCAAGATACAGGAATAAAGAGCTCAGGTATTCAGGAGCTCAGGATACAGGAATAAAGAGCTCAGGTATTCAGGAACTCAGGATACAGGAATAAAGAGCTCAGGTATTCAGGAACTCAGGATACAGGAATAAAAAGCTCAGGTATTCAGGAACTCGAGATACAGGAATAAAGAGCTCAGGTATTCAGGAACTCAAGATACAGGAATAAAGAGCTCAGGTATTCAGGAATTTAAGATACAGGAATAAAGAGCTCAGGCATTCAGGAACTCAAGATACAGGAATAAAGAGCTCAGGCATTCAGGAACTCAAGATACAGGAATAAAGAGCTCAGGTATTCAGGAACTCAGGATACAGGAATAAAGAGCTAAGGTATTCAGGAACTCAGGATACAGGAATAAAGAGCTCAGGTATTCAGGAACTCAAGATACAGGAATAAAGAGCTCAGGTATTCAGGAACTCAAGATACAGGAATAAAGAGCTCAGGTATTCAGGAACTCAAGATACAGGAATAAAGAGCTCAGGTATTCAGGAGCTCAGGATACAGGAATAAAGAGCTCAGGTATTCAGGAACTCAGGATACAGGAATAAAGAGCTCATGTATTCAGGAACTCAGGATACAGGAATAAAGAGCTCAGGTATTCAGGAACTCAAGATACAGGAATAAAGAGCTCAGGTATTCAGGAAATCAGGATACAGGAATAAAGAGCTCAGGTATTCAGGAACTCAGGATACAGGAATAAAGAGCTCAGGTATTCAGGAACTCAGGATACAGGAATAAAGAGCTCAGGTATTCAGGAACTCAAGATACAGGAATAAAGAGCTCAGGTATTCAGGAACTCAGGATACAGGAATAAAGAGCTCAGGTATTCAGGAACTCAAGGTACAGGAATAAAGAGCTCAGGTATTCAGGAACTCAAGATACAGGACCAAAGAGCTCAGGTATTCAGAAACTCAGGATACAGGAATAAAGAGCTCAGGTATTCAGGAACTCGAGATACAGGAATAAAGAGCTCAGGTATTCAGGAACTCAGGATACAGGATTAAAGAGCTCAGGTATTCAGGAACTCAAGATACAGGAATAAAGAGCTCAGGTATTCAGGAACTCAGGATACAGGAATAAAGAGCTCAGGTATTCAGGAACTCAGGATACAGGAATAAAGAGCTCAGGTATTCAGGAACTCAGGATACAGGAATAAAGAGCTCAGGTATTCAGGAACTCAGGATACAGGAATAAAGAGCTCAGGTATTCAGGAACTCGATATACCCGAATAAAGAGCTCAGGTATTCAGGAACTTAAGATACAGGAATAAAGATCCAAGGTAACCAGGAACTCAGGATACAGGAATAAAGAGCTCAGGTATTCAGGAACTCAGGATACAGGAATAAAGAGCTCAGGTATTCAGGAACTCAGGATACAGGAATAAAGAGCTCAGGTATTCAGGAACTCGATATACAGGAATAAAGAGCTCAGGTATTCAGGAACTCGATATACAGGAATAAAGAGCTCAGGTATTCAGGAACTCGATATACAGGAATAAAGAGCTCAGGTATTCAGGAACTTAAGATACAGGAATAAAGATCTAAGGTAACCAGGAACTCAGGATACAGGAATAAAGAGCTCAGGTATTCAGGAACTCAGGATACAGGAATAAAGAGCTCAGGTATTCAGGAACTCAAGATACAGGAATAAAGAGCTCAGGTATTCAGGAACTTAAGATACAGGAATAAAGATCTAAGGTAACCAGGAACTCAGGATACAGGAATAAAGAGCTCAGGTATTCAGGAACTCAGGATACAGGAATAAAGAGCTCAGGTATTCAGGAACTCAGGATACAGGAATAAAGAGCTCAGGTATTCAGGAACTCAAGGTACAGGAATAAAGAGCTCAGGTATTCAGGAACTTAAGATACAGGAATAAAGATCTAAGGTAACCAGGAACTCAGGATACAGGAATAAAGAGCTCAGGTATTCAGGAACTCAGGATACAGGAATAAAGATCTCAGGTATTCAGGAACTCAGGATACAGGAATAAAGAGCTCAGGTATTCAGGAACTCGATATACAGGAATAAAGAGCTCAGGTATTCAGGAACTCGATATACAGGAATAAAGAGCTCAGGTATTCAGGAACTCGATATACAGGAATAAAGAGCTCAGGTATTCAGGAACTTAAGATACAGGAATAAAGATCTAAGGTAACCAGGAACTCATGATACAGGAATAAAGAGCTCAGGTATTCAGGAACTTAAGATACAGGAATAAAGAGCTCAGGAAAGATACAGATACATTTTGGGCTAAAATTGAATACTTTCTGCAAAAATGGCCCATTTATTGGAGCTCCCTGTAGATCCTCTCAGGTGTCTGTCAGTGTTTCAAATGGAGAGTGGGCATGTCCTAACAGTCCCTACCAGAAGCACAGCAGGAAGGGTAATAGCCAATCACAACCCTGCACTCACACAAGCAAATACAGGTTTCAGTTCCCTATCAGGTCAGCCCAGCTGCTGATTGGTTCCTATCCTACAGTGCAGTGTATTGAGTACTGCCGGCTCCTCTGCACAGCCTGGGAAAGGAGACAGCAGGAAGTTGAACAGATGGGCGGGACTAGTGGGGTTTGGTGGAATTTTTCAATAAATCAGTCTGAAGTTTTTTAAGCACATTCCTTTTATATTTAGAGGAGTATAATTCACTGGTACATTCTTAATTTTTATGTGATATGTCTCCTTTAATACCAGAGGTAGTTTTTCCATTAGTAATGTGCTTATTAATTACATGGATATGTGTCTGTATGTTTTAGGGGCAGAATCTTATTCACTATTAATCATTCAATTCCCTTTGAAACCGTGACGTTGGAGATTAAAATTTCATTGGGGGAAGTGGCAAAGTTCTCTCTGCTATTCTAGCCAAGATACACAGTATATGTTCCTCCCATGCTTTCAGGCATCAGTGATTAATATAAACTATACAATGGCAGAGAAATCCCTACAATGTGCTGAAGAAGACTCTGCCTTTGGGTTTGAGTCAGATCAGTAATTACTAATGGGGGGTCCTATTGTGTCGACTATTGCCCCACATGGGGTAGGTAGTGCATTCTCGGCAAGCCTACGCTACGTGCGGCATTAGCCTTTGACTCATATTTCTAATTAACAAAGATTAGTTTTTTTGTGGCTTTTCTTGTAGGGTCAAAAAAGGGGACGCTGACATTCTGTGTAATAAGAACTATTTTCCCTGCTATTACAGGTATGGGATCCGGAAACCCGTTATCCAGAAAGCTCCAAGTTACAGAAATCCCATCTCCCATAGACTCCATTTTAATCAAATGATTCTGAATTTTAAAACTGATTCCCTTTTCTCTGTAATAATAAAACAGTACCTGTACTTGATCCCAACTAAGATATAATTACCCCTTATTGGGGGCAGAACAGCCCTATTGGGTTTATTTCATGGTTAAATGATTCCCCTTTCTCTGTAATAATAAAACAGTACCTGTACTTGATCCCAACTAAGATATAATTACCCCTTATTGGGGGCAGAACAGCCCTATTGGGTTTATTTCATGGTTAAATGATTCCCCTTTCTCTGTAATAATAAAACAGTACCTGTACTTGATCCCAACTAAGATATAATTACCCCTTATTGGGGGCAGAACAGCCCTATTGGGTTTATTTAATGGTTAAATGATTCCCTTTTCTCTGTAATAATAAAACAGTACCTGTACTTGATCCCAACTAAGATATAATTACCCCTTATTGGGGGCAGAACAGCCCTATTGGGTTTATTTAATGGTTAAATGATTCCCTTTTCTCTGTAATAATAAAACAGTACCTGTACTTGATCCCAACTAAGATATAATTACCCCTTATTGGGGGCAGAACAGCCCTATTGGGTTTAATTAATGTTTTATTGATTTTTTAGTATGGAGATCCAAATTACGGAAAGACCCCTTATCCGGAATACCCTTGGTCCTGAGCATTCTGGATAATGGGTCCTATACCTGTATTACAACATTTATACTGTATTTATCTAATGAACCTAAATGACCTCTGCTTATTTACTTGCATGCATTTTTCCCATTTATGTGAATGAGTTATGCCATGGGAAGAACAGAGTTAAAAATTACACCAACAGGGCGGCATAAGAAAATACACAACTGTAACGAAAAATTCCGAATTCTTTTTGCAATCAAATATAAAAAAAACTCAAATTAAAATGAAATAAACCTGCCACTAACTAAGCCAGTGCTGACACTGTTTTATTCTATATTCGCTCTAAAATTAGGAAATACTGTTCACGAGGTTTCTATACAAAGTTTTAAAGTAGTGATGAGCGAATCTGTCCCGTTTTGCTTCGCCGAAAAATTTGCGAATCTTTCAAAAGATCACGAAACGTTGAAAAATTCGTAAAACGGTGAATATGTTGCATGGCTATTCTTTTGTCGCATGGCCATTCTTTTGTTGCACAGCTATTCTTTTGTCGCACGGCCATTCTTTTGTCGCCCATGGCTATTCTTTTATTGCACGGCTATTCTTTTGTCGCCCATGGCTATTCTTTTATTGCACGGCTATTCTTTTGTCGCCCATGGCTATTCTTTTGTTGCGCGGCTATTCTTTTTTGACACAGGCGACAATTTTTGGCAACACGAGGAATTTTTCCACGGCAAATTTTTTCATCCGTTTCGCGAAACAATCCGCCAATGGAGAAATGCGGAAATTTGCCACGAATCCATGCCTGGCAAAACATTTTGCCCATCACTATTCTTAAGCTTTTGTTTTATAAAGAGATGAATTTTTATTATCACCAAGTGCCCATGAATTGCCTGTTGGTTGGGAGCCCTGCTTGGTTCCTATGCACATAATAATAAAACAAAATGGGCAAACACCCTGCACGCTGACAATGGGGTTTAGATCCTTAGATCTTTTCCTACAGGCACCTTCATGCAAACTGAGAGCATCCGATATCCAGCAATTAGCAAAGCAAACTTGACTAATGACATTGCAGAGTCTTCATTATTGTAAATATTTGCATTAAGGCCACATTGTTCCTAGATATAATGATGTTCCTCTGTGCCAAATGGGATGCCTTCTCTCTAATAAATCAGTCGCACAGTCAAAATAATGTTTCCTCCTTCCGTGCCAGCGCTTTTCCTGGATTCCTGGATCCAATCGATTGCATATTTTTTTGCTCCTGTTTAAACATCTTTTTAATATTTCATATGGGAAATTTGTTAATAGGAGAAGGAAGGTTCAGCAAGGGATCAGAGGCCACAAAGGGCACTTCCTGCATTCCTAAAGGGCAACCAAGATTCTGCTTAAAGGAAAACCAGACCCCCGAACAATGTAGTCCTCTATAAAAAAAACTATGTTGCATAAACCAGCTCAAATGTAAAACCCTGCTTCATACAAATAAACCATTTTCACAAAAATATATTTTTTTAGTAGTATGTGCTATTGGGTAATCCTAAATAGAAAAATGCCATTTTAAAAATTAAGAGCCGCCCCCTGGGATCACAGGATTCACAGTGCACACAAACAAACCAAGGTACAGATACATGTTAGGTTGCATCAGCCAATTAATGGGCAGAATTTTAAATGGTGGCTCAAGGGAAAAATGTAAAAGGGCAATATTTACTGATATATATTCCAGTTTGCTAAGATTCTTTAATAGGCCACTTAATATGATATAAAGTATCTGTTGGTCAAGCATTCTTTAGGGGGGTATAGTTTTCCTTAATGGAGAAAGATAATATGAACTATTAAAATTATTTTGGAGATTAAAAGTGTCTCCTGACTTGCTAGGTGATATCTTTTATCACAAGGGTATTATCACTGTCTTTTTGATTTTCTTCTAGGCTGATAAAGCCACGGGTATCTATTTGGGGGTCTAATAGAGATAGAGGACCAACAAAATATAGTCTGCTGCTAAATAAATTGCACATAAAATAATGAAAGCAGAGTACAGCTATGGAACCTGTTGTCCAAAATGCTCAGGGCTTGGGGTTTTCCTGATAAGGGGTCTTTCTGTAATTTGGACCCCAAGCTTTGTCTACTAAAAAATAATGTAAACATTGAATTAACCAAATAGGATTGATTTGCCTTCAATAAGGATTAATTAGTTAATTAAACCCCCTCCTCTCCTACCATCCTCTGCCCTTGGAGAAGTATTCAGCCTTTCCAAAACTCTCACCCTCACCCACCTGTTAAACTAAAGCAATTTAATAAACAAACCCACCCATATCTCTGTTATCACCATCGGGAAAGCTCAGCAGTCCTGGGCCCAAAGCAATGACCTCAAATTCAGCTTCATGCTGACCGACTAATTCAATGAAAATGCGTTTTTGGTAAAAACCATTATGGCTAGCCTCATGGAAACTGTTGGGAACATGAACATTAACCATTTCATTGTCTGAGGGAAAATGAACACATAACTTGTCACTCGGCACAGACCAACGTTGCTTCCCATCTGACTCACTATTCCTGATTAAGAACTTTGTAATTTCTATAGGACTATTTTAAACTGATTAATGGATTAGAATTAAAAATCCAGCAGTCTGTACTAATTAGAGAAAGGATTATTCTTCCATATATTAGCATGTTTGTCAGTAAAATGAAATAAATAAATATATATATAGACAAAGGTCTCAAAGGAGACAGAAACACTGGTATCTTAATAATACGAAAGTTTTCTTGGTTTCTCATATGGTAAATGCTTAGAGATCAGTGGGGTTTCCTGCCCAGTGGTTTGAGAAACATATTAAATAAATTCAGTGGCGGTAAATCATGGGCGTAGGCAGAAATGTGTGACTCAGCCACCAGCTATTGTGAGCGGGGTGGCGGTAGCACCAGACTTTCATTTAATAATTTTACTGGTTCTTGGAAAGGGCAGAGAGGACATTTTCCCTATGTCTTCACTGTCTAGGGAGATGCTGACAGTATACAGATACAGTATATCCAGTTATATTGTATATTGATAGGTCATCTTTCTTTAAAGTAACACTGTCATGAGAAAACAGGGTTTTTTTCCCAAACACATCAGTTAATAGAGCTTCTCCAGCAGAATCCTGCATTGTAATCTGTTTTTTAAACACAGTTTTTTTTATATTTAATTTTGAAATTTCACATGAAATTTCACATGGGGCTAGCCATATTCTTCATTTCCCAGGGTGCCACAGCCATGTGACCTGTGCTCTGATAAACTTCAGTCACACTTTAGGCTGATGCCACACGTGGCGTTTTTACGCTGCGTATTTTCTAATTCTCTCGGCGGCTGAAAAACGCACAATATCATCATCCATAGAAATAACTTGAAAATACTCAAAGGAAACCACACAATGCATAAATACGCTAGAAAACGCCTTACCACGGATTTTTCAAGCGTTTGCCGAAATAAGCCGTTATTTGCACAGCAAGCTATTCCTATGTATACACAAAGGCAGATGCCAGACCTAGCAGAAATATGCAGCGTTTTTTTTACTATTTCGCACTATTAGCACCATGAAAATGGGATTTGCTACGTCACCAGTACTAGGCTGAAAAACGCCATAGTCAGGGGCTGTGTGGCTTGTGCGGCATTTTTAGGCTGAGAAAATACGCAGCGTAAAAACGCCATGTGTGGCATCAGCCTTACTGCTGAGCTGCAAGTTGGAATGATATGCCCCCCCCCCCCCTCCCAGCAGCCAATCAGCAGAACAATGGGAAGGGAGCAAGATAGCAGCTCCCAGTTGTTATCAGAATAGCACTCAATAGTAAGAAATCCAAGTCCGGCTTGGGACTCCTCCTGTTACATGGGAGTAGGAGAAACAATATGATTCATTCCAAACTTAACTGCTTCATTATACATTTACCTGTAACTTTTGTAAGGTTAAAATCCACTGGGATCACCTGACTGTAGCTGGGAAGGATGGGAGCTACAATGTGGAGCTGGCCTTCTCCTGTATATACTAAAGCAAAAAAGGGAAAGTTGTGTTCACCACTGAATATTAAACCATGAGGCTCTGACCACAAAATACATACAGACAGAAACAAGAGAGCCTCTGCACTCACCCCACTCACCCCACTCACCCCACTCACCCATTATCAATATATATAGGACAATAAGACATTCTGTGCATTAATCTACCAAGAAATGCATATATATTACAATCCCCATATATATTGCAATCCCTAAAACACACCCCGGTCTTGGGAAACACCAAATATTCAGAATGTTTTTATTTTGTTAGTTTTCATGCTTTTTCTCAGTGTTTTTGCAAAACATAATTTATGAAAATTAAAAAACACCAATGTGAAAACTAAAAGAATGGAAAGTTTTGGCCAAAATGTAAAGTTAAACAACACAGATACAAAACAAGCAAAGGTAACCCACTGCCATAAGCCCACTATTTGCAGGACAAAATGGTATAACTACATTTGGCAAATTTAATCAGGTATAATAGCGCTCAGCTTCTATTCAAAAACATTAAATTTTTTGGCAAAAAACACACTGGCAGAAAAGATTGGCAAATACACCGGGAAAATACTGCATATCCAATATCATGTGAAATTATATGCTTAATTTCATGTACAACATCCTGTGTTGACATAATTCCTCCGAATATTCATAGAAATTCCATGGAAAGTTCTTAGGACATTCAAAAGAAATCCATAGAAAATTCATATTCATTTCAACTCCCTCTGGGCCGAGAAAATTTTTCACATAAAGAGGTAGGATAACATTTCAATATGTTTTATAGAATCCTAGACAATTGGTATTTCTCTCCCAGAATGCTGTATGAGACACAGTGGATGTGAAGAATAAATGGAGCTGTGTTTACTCAGGATGGAAAGCCAGTACAGGTATGGGACCTGTTATCCAGAATGCTCTGGACCTGGAGGTTTTCTGTATGAGGGATCTTTCCCTAATTTGAATCTCCATAACTTAAGTTGTTAAAAATCATTTAAATACTGAATAAACCCAATAGGATTGTTCTGCCCCCAATAAGGGGTAATTATATCTTAGTTGGGATCAAGTACAGGTACTGTTTTATTATTACAGAGAAAAGGGAATCATTTAACCATTAAATAAACCCAATAGGGCTGTTCTGCCCCCAATAAGGGGTAATTATATCTTAGTTGGGATCAAGTACAGGTACTGTTTTATTATTACAGAGAAAAGGGAATCATTTAACCATTAAGTAAACCCAATAGGGCTGTTCTGCCCCAATAAGGGGTAATTATATCTTAGTTGGGATCAAGTACAGGTACTGTTTTATTATTACAGAGAAAAGGGAATCATTTAACCATTAAATAAACCCAATAGGGCTGTTCTGCCCCCAATAAGGGGTAATTATATCTTAGTTGGGATCAAGTACAGGTACTGTTTTATTATTACAGAGAAAAGGGAATCATTTAACCATTAAGTAAACCCAATAGGGCTGTTCTGCCCCAATAAGGGGTAATTATATCTTAGTTGGGATCAAGTACAGGTACTGTTTTATTATTACAGAGAAAAGGGAATCATTTAACCATTAAATAAACCCAATAGGGCTGTTCTGCCCCCAATAAGGGGTAATTATACCTTAGTTGGGATCAAGTACAGGTACTGTTTTATTATTACAGAGAAAAGGGAATCATTTAACCATTAAATAAACCCAATAGGGCTGTTCTGCCCCCAATAAGGGGTAATTATATATTAGTTGGGATCAAGTACAGGTACTGTTTTATTATTACAGAGAAAAAGGAAATCATTTTTAAAAATTAGAATAAATAGCTTATAATGGAGTCTATGGGAAATGGCCTTTCCATAATTTGGAGCTTTCTGGATAACAGGTTTCTGGATAAAGGATCCCATACCTGTAAAGATGCTGGAATTGATGAGAATTGTTGAAATGGTAAAGGACTATGAGTGAATTCTCTGTCCAGCAAGTGGGAGGTACTATTATTTGAAGATTAAAGTAAAGAACACACTGAGAGAATGTGAGTTACTTGTATACACTTTTTATATATTTCTTCATCCTAATAGTGGCTGAGGCACTATAAAAGGGCGAGTTTCCTATATATGCAGGCTGCCAGTGAATCAATTTGTCCTGGTTTTAAATAAATTATTTTTTTTTCTGCTTTGTATGTTATATACAATTGAAACTTGTTTTGTGAAAATAAAACACAGGCTTTTACCTACTTGAAGTTATCATAGGAGAAAGTCTTTTACTCTGGAAAGGTGTTACCGCTTCTGCATTTGAATGTATTCCTGTTTTATATATAGCGAGTGCTTCTTTTCCTCTGCGTGGGAAGTATTTCTGTTATCTCTATTAAAATGGAGCTGTTCAAATAAGAAAGAAATAGTGTTTGAACTTCGTCATTTACATTCTCTCTCCCCCCCCAGGGGCGGGCCGAGCTGACTGGGCGCCCTAGGCAACCCGGTCGGCTACCTCGCCCCTGCACCACTTTATCGCACCCCCCCCGTGTGGTTTTACGCGCATGCGCAGTTTGAGCGCGGGGGTGGGGCGCGACGCGGTGTGCGATGCGATGCGGCGCAACGCAAAACTGTACTAGGGGTAGGCAGGAGAGGCTGCTGCCTAGCGCCCCCTAATCATTGCGCCCTAGGCAGCTGCCTCTTCTGCCTACCCCTAGTTCCGGCCCTGCCCCCCCCACATCAAGCAGGAGCAGATGGTAAAAAATGGTCCGCTACATTTATACCTCCCCTTCCCTGTTTTGTGCTTTAGTGTGTATATATATGTACAGGGGAGGTATAAATCTACTGGACCATTTTTCAAAATAAATGTACTGGACCATTTTTCAAAATAAATGTACTGGACCATTTTTCACCATCTGGTCCTGCTTGATATGGGGGGAGATAATGTGAATGACGAAGTTCAAACACTATTTCTTTCTTATTTGTACAGCTCAGTTTTAATGGAGAGATCAAAAATACTTCCCACGCAGAGAAAAAGCAGCGCTGGCACAGATGACATAATGGGAACCACGGACAGGATGAATGGACCATGGGCCAGAGTCATGGGTGGCCATAGAAGCCTCTGAGAATCTGATCAAAAGCAAGGAGTTTATTAAACTTCCTACCCAGAGGAATTCAGCATTAGCCGCACTGCACTCATTTTGACAAAAAAATAATGACAGAATTATTTACAATAAAATATTTTCGGGGTAACGTAAATAAGTCTTCTGGCGCAGCTATTTTCTTAAGAAGTCGCTATAAAACAAAAACGCCTGTGGTTATAAGCCATAAAAATAACACATTGTTATATCTCTTGTAGAGTACAGAGAGATACTTTTTCAGAAGGGAAATAGACAAGCAGACAGCTTCCTTCCTGACATATTCCTAAATCAATTACAGTTTTTTTTTTAAAGATCTTTTATGTTAACGATTTGATTTCTGTGTTTGATAAGCTGCCCTGTTGCAGGTCGCGCCCATATAACGACCTATAAACAGTTGGCATAATAAAGCGAGATATGAATCATGGTTTGTTCCACAGTGCCCACTTTAATAATTACAGGGCAAATGTCCCTTGCCTTGATGAGTAGGAAGTGATTTTAATGAGGCAATGCCCTTTTGTCCCCCTGATTTCCTTACTTCTCTCCCAGGCTCCCCGTAGGAAGCTCAGTTGCATCATGTGGCAGCACAAAGGTATATGGCATGACTGCTGCAATTACCGCTTATAAAAAGCACACGTCTTGCCAATTGCTTAAGTCATATTTCAATATTTATTCCACTTTTTAAATTTACTGTGACAGCTTCCTTCACATTCTAACAGTAGAGGACATCATAGGCAAATAGCGGGTGATCTTTTTCCAATAGAAAAAATCAACACGCCCCTTTAGATTAGAGAAACAGAACTTTCAGTTGAAGCAGCGTAGGGGGTTCCTCACGGTGAGGGCAGTGAGGTTGGGGAATGCCCTTCCTAGTGATGTTGTGATGGTGGATTCTATTAATGCCTTTCAGAGTGGCTTGTAGGGCTTCATTAAGGTGCCAGTGGGCCAAGGGCACAGATTTTATTGTTGGGCCCCCACTTCCCCAAGACATTTTGGTTGACCAAGCACCTGAACATCAATATGATAAGGCAGGCACTGAAGGAATGGTCTATGCCAGTGGTGGGCAAACTGCAGCTCGCGAGCCACAAGCGACTCTTTAGCCCCTTGAATTTGGCTCTTCCAGGTGTGGGATTGCACGTACAGTGCGATCGCATTTGCCCATAGCAAAAATCAACAGGAGGGGGTGGTCTTTGGGCTACGGGAGACGCGGCGCAGGCGGGGGGACAGGATACGCAGTGCAGGGGAGGCTCACTCGTTTCATGCACGAGCCAGTGACAGTCTGCAAAAAATTTGTCTCTCAAAAGAAATTTCAATTGCTGTTTTATTGATATTTGGCTCAGTTGACTAATAAGTTTGCCCACCACAGGTCTATGCCAACATAAGTAGATATGGTGCCAAGGTGTGCCGCCCTGTGCCATCAGCCATCGGAACAGAAGGAAGACAAAATGGGGGTGCCATAAGAGGATTAGAAAAGAAACTCTTCTAGATGATTACATTGAGAATCTACAACTTTAAAAGATGAATCCATCAAAAGTAAAAAGAGATGAAAAGCCTGCTGATGGGCCCCTGCCTTGGTAGGTCCCAAATGCCCCTATTGCCCATTTATTAAACACAACTCTGGTGGCTTGTATGATTTCTTGTACAATCATAATATCCAAGATCATTGGGATCTTGAGATCTACTGCTAGTCAGGGATCCCTAACCTTACTTATTCACGAGCCGCAATCGGCTATAGAAAGTGTTGGTGACCCACACCAGCATGAAAGAAGTTCTTTTGGGATACTGAATTAGAACTGTGTATGACTGTTTGGTAGCCCCACATGGACTGCTAGTCTGTAGGAGACTCTGCTCGGATTTAAACTGTGTCTCTGTGCTTCCAAAGATGTACATGTAAAAATGGCACCTACTTTGAGGCCATTGGGAGCAACACGTTGCTCGTGAACTATTGGTTGGGGATCATTGTATGTATGTATGTATGTATGTATATCTTTATGTATATCTTTATTTATAAAGCGCTACTTATGTACGCAGAGATGTACAGTAGAATACATTAATACAAACGAGATTATTAAGATAATAATAGATAAATACAAAGTATAACAATAAATACAGATAGATGCAAGATAAATACAGTTGGAATAAGTTAAGAGTCAAAGACACAAGAGGATGGAGGTCCCTGCCCCGTAGAGCTTACAATCTATATTATAGGTAATGGTATAAATATTTATATATGTGAGTGTATAGATAAGTCGGTAAAAGTGTGTGTACATATGTGCTCTGGGGTTACATAGTTACATAGGTTTGTAAAAAGACCAGAGTCCATCAAGTTCAACCCTTCCAAGTAAACCCAGCACACACAACCCACACCTACCAATCTATACACTCACATACATAAACTATATATACAACCAGTAATACTAACTGTAGATATTAGTATCACAATAGCCTTGGATATTCTGCTTTTTCAAGAACTCATCCAGGCCCCTTTTAAAGGGTTTATTTGGAGGGGTTGAACTTGATGGATTTAGGTCTTTTTCAACCTGACTTAACTATGTAACTATGAGCTGTTATCTTTCCCAAGAAGAGTAAACTGCCCACCAAGTCGATGTTGAAAGATTTGGGATTTTCGAATGTAAACTCAAAATTTTTGTTCAAACGATTTAAACATTATCGTGACATTTTATAAATACAGCAATGATCGAGTTTAATTTGACTTTATACCATGTTGAGTTTCTACAACTTCCAAGGCAAGAAAAAAACAAATCTTAGTAGATTAATATGAATGTTCTGCCCCGACTGCTGTCTCTGAAAACTTTTTTGCATTTCTTTGATATTTAAGACCTTCTAAGTAAGTGTAAAATCTGAGGATTTATGTTGCTATGCAATGGCCCCAAAAACAAAACTTGTATTATCCCGAAGAGTAAATGCTCTTAGTACCCCGATGATTTACCGAAGATGTTTGAAAGAGTATTTAAAGTGACCACTCAAACTAAATTCCACTGTAAGGACAATTATAAAGGGGACAGTATCCCAATATTTGCTTTAGTTATGGGAACAAGCAGTTCTGTTTAGTTTAATGAAATACTTGAAGTTTGTAGTAGCTTGGGCATCTGGCCAGACAATTCTGGCAATTCCATCCCTCCGGGCCTTTAAGACACTCTCCCATGATGACATCGCTCTGCTATTTTTTAAAATAGATACTTTGTCATTTCAAAAATAGCGCTTTCAAAAAAACCTTCCTCAAATATTCCCATTTCTGAAAAAAAAAGAATGTGATTCAATTGACTTGATTTGTTTTGGAATTATTTTATGAAACGTCAAACACTTTGGCCTGATTGTTATAAGTAGGAGAAAATATCCACATTCTCTTATCTTTGTTATTGGATTGAATTGAATCAGTTTATAATTTCTGACATAGGTATTAGTGATGAGCGAATCTGTTCCATTTCACTTCGCCGAAAAGATCTGCGAAATGGCGAAAAATTCGTGAAACGGCAAAAATGTCGTGCAGCAGCAAAAAAAATTGTCACCCACGACTATTCTTTTGTCGCACGGCTATTATTTTGTTGCACGGCTATTGTTTTGTTGCCCGTGGCTATTATTTTGTCAGGCGGCTATTATTTTGTCGCTCGCGGCTATTATTTCATCGCGCGGCTATTCTTTTGACGCCCGCGACTATTCTTTTTTGACGCCCGCGACAATTTTTGGATGTGTGACGAATTTTTCCACAGCAAATTTTTTCATCCGTTTCGCGAAACAATCCGCCAATGGCAAAATGCGGAAATTCAATGCGAATCCATGCCTGGCAAAACATTTCGCCCATCACTAATAGGTATGAATCTATAGATCAATCGACATTTTATGGTAGAAAGATCCATGGAAATATATTTAGTATTGCAAAGATTATTTTTGCAAATTTTCAGTGAAATTAGACAGATTTACTCATCACTAATCATGGTGCTTAACAAGGGGGCCCCAAGGACCATAGGAATGAAGGGACCATGAAAGGACTAAGAAGTGGGTTGGTTAAGGGAGAAAGTGGGGGTTTCCGTGGGCAGAGCAGGCAGTCACTGTCTGCTTGGGATCATGCAAGTCACCTAATCCCCCCTGTCCCACTTATGGTACAGCCCTTAGTGTGTCATTCATAGTGTCAGACATTTGATCCTTGATGGTATGGTTACGCAGATTGCAAAATTGTAGATCCTTTTAAATGGCAGTGTAGGCTAGGGAAGAAGGTGCTGGCAGGAGGGTGGGCTGCTTGATTTTGGAATATGGACAATATCCCTATAGACTGAAATGCAATCAAAATATTGCCTTATTTTTTTGTTCCCTTTTATAAGGATTTGCTGTTACTGTGTGACTATCACATTAATCCCTGGTTTGACTTTATTTGACTAATCATTGTTTTTCTTTCCCCACAGCTTTTTGATGCATGTATATACAGCCTTCATGCCATGAGGGGGAATGGTGGGGGGGATGCCAGGAATGACCAGCCTGTTGGGCCAGTGTGAGAATGCTTGGTGGGGCAGCCATACCCGCAAGAGCACTGTCACTCACAGGTACTGAACCTTTCAGTGTTTCTTCACTGCTGATTTGATCCAATCTCACATACATTCCCACTCTCCGCCCCTCTATATGTAACCCTTGTCAAATGAGACCAACCCATACCCAGAATAAAGGGCACACACACAGCGGCTTGATGGTAAATCTGTGAAAACACAGTTTTATTGATGATATAAAATGCGCTTTTTTGATTCTGAGGAAGGCAAAAAAAAACCTCTGAGAAGCTTTGAGCCAATCTGCTTCATTAGAGGGAAAAATTCCTTCCTGACTCCTTAACGGCAATCGGATTTGCTCCCAGAATCAATGCGCGATGTTAAATGAAGGGAATATGGCGGCATACACATGAGCGCAGTTAAGCACTAGGTGAATTCTGCATTCCCTTCCATTCCACTGGGCCCCAGGCAGCCTGCAGACCCCGGCTTCTGCAGTCTAACCGATGGAGTGAAAGGGAATGCAGAATTTAGCGAGTACCTTCAGTGTGCCCCTGTGTATAAAACCATATATTGGAAGGAGGGATGAGCGCTGGTGGAACTGCGGATAAGGAGAAGGCACCTAGACAGTGCAGTGCTGGATAGCAGAGTTGATCTCCTGCAAGGCCTTGTTCAGGTGTTTGAGTCTGGCCTTTATCTCCTTCGTCTCCTTCTTCCACTCAGCTGCACTTTTCCTGGGCAGGTCCAGTGTCAGTGCAGCTTTGCTGATCCACAGCTCTGTCTGTGCTCTGTGGATTTCTTCTGCGATCTTCTTCTTTATAGAGCGCAGATAGGGGTCAGCCTTGGGGCCACAGGATGTTCTCGCTGAGCCCTAGAGAAATGAAGGAAAAGAGAAGACATTAAGGCTTTAAGCAGTTTTTATTAAATTCATGGTAATGATAATGTGCCAGTTTCCTACCACAGAGGGAAATAGCAAAGTGGCAGGTATTTATTACCACTAGGGGTGCTGTTGTATTGATGGTAGATAACGTACATGATATGGCGACTCTTACTTGTAAGTAAATATAGGAAATGTAATTCCCAGGGCACAAACTTGTATAATCCCTTATATTTCTATTTAAAAGTAATGGAACATAAATGCTGCTTATAATTGGGTTAGGCTCTCCTTTAACCCCTTGGTTACCTTTCTCAACAGTGACTTCTGTGAGGGCAGAAAATAAAAATTAAAAAAAAAAAAGTTAAGTTGTGAGCGGCCTTACCTGGTTCCTGGGTCTCAGGCAGCTGTTCTTGAGGCCCATGTCGGATGGTTCTGTAATATAACATAGAGGGAAGGTTAGGGTTAATGTGGAGACTCCCAATAAACAAAATAAAGATTTAGTAATAACTCACTGTGCAGATTCCTCTTCTTCTTCTTCTTCTTCTTCTTCTTCTACTTCAGATGTCGGGTTGTAGTCTTTATAAAGACTTTTGTGTGTCTTCTTCTGTTTCACTGAAGATCCTAGGAGTCGCTGCAAATAGCTCAAAATCTCTCGAAATCTCTCAAATCACTCTATTTCACGTAATGGGGAGAGAGAGAAGAGACTGTGAGCTCTTGTGATTCGGACCCTCTCTGCCATTTATAACAGTATAAACTAGGGTTCCCTTTCTGTATCCCTCCCAGTTGTACTGCGCTACTGAATATGTTTGCTGCTCTATAAATAACCAGTAGCACCAATCATTACCAGCTTTAATAGAATGAAGAATTTGTTTGGGAGAGATACAAAAGTTTGGTGCAAAGAAGGGCTCCGGACAGCGCTGCCAACCAAGCGTGGGTCCTGGTGTCACAGTGCTTTTAGGGGGCTGTACAGGCTGATGGGAAAAGATCAACCCCATTCATTTCTGTGCCAATTGCTTTGCAAGGCAAAATGTATTGAAATGTATTCAGTTAAATGTTAAGGTTGCTACATGAGAGCAGGGCAGATACCCGGGGCAAAGAGGCAGAACTCTAAGGAGCCTGTCAATACTGGGAGGAAAAATGTATGTATTGTATGGCCTCCAAATGTTTATGGGGTCCCCAGTCAAAAGAAAAGTATATATTTGCTGCCAAAACTGCCAAATCCTGGGTCTGTGTCTCCCAACCAGCGCTAAGATTAATGTCATCTCTAAAATTCTCCAAATGCACTAAAATCTGTCAGAGAAGCAACATCCGCTAGTCTAGGGGGGCATCACCCAACTATTTCCTATCTTTTTTTAGCTAAAATAAGGTTTATTTGGCAAAAAAAATCTCTCAGAGGGGATGCAGACTTACCTCTCACCACAAGCCAACCAACGGACAAACCCAACTGTCACATTGCTGGGTGTGAAGTCATCTCTGGTCACATGTCAGGCGCTGCTCTTAAAGGGAACACGCACCCTGTTGATGAGTAAGGTTTATATGGCATTTGTTTGCCCCTAGGTGTGCAGTACATACATAGCTTATTATGTACATAGAGCATTGCTTTGTATGTGTGGCCTATTGAGTCAGTGCGGTTACTGTGCTGCCATATCAGTTGGAAAGATCCGCTCATTTATCAGCCATGGTTCCAATCACTGCTGTTGCACTGTCTGTGTATCCGGGTAGGGGCTTTAGCTTGAAGGGTGTCCCTTCCTTAGCCTGAATAGTGGGGAGAGATGGGGGTTCCACTCAGCCTAAACAATAGGAGGGGCTTTGTCCTTAGTAGGGGAAATGCTATATACAAGGTATTTATGGGGAGCAGGTTTCTTCTAGTAAGGGGGCGGCGGCACAAATCATTCATTACTCTGGCAGTGACTGGGCTGCTTGGCTGTTGGGCCTTGGGACTATTGTCTAAGTAGAATCTGTTGCATGTTGGGAAACAGGAAGTGGCCCTGCACCCAGGCCCATGCCAGTAACACAATATGCCCTGCATGTTACACAAACCCCCATACCACAGGGAACCCTTAGTTAGTTATTCCCCCTATCCCAATCACTTAGTCCTTTTTGCCATAAAAAGTGAGAGAGAGAGAGAGAGACAGACAGAGCAAGTGAGAGAAGGGAGAGAGTGAGTGAGTTAGAGACAGAGAGAGCAAAAGAGAGAGAGAGAGTTAGTGTGAGAGTGAGTGAGAGTGGGAGAGAAAGTGAGTGAGAGACAGAAAGAATGAGTGAGAGTAAGTGAGTAAAAGTGAGAGAGATTCAGGGAGACACAGAGAGAGAGAGAGAGAGAGAGAGAGAGAGAGAGAGCTCCAGCGGGTGAAGATGTGCAGTTTCAGTAAATATTAGCAAGAGGGGCATCTTCCCAGGGTTCATAGGCCCTAAAAGATCATGCTGTGGAGCTCTGTGTTGCTTCTAGTTATCCATCTGGCCCTGTATCCCTCCTATACAGATCAGTTGGAAACATTGCATAGAGCAGGCAGTGATTGTGACAGGAGGGGGTACTACGTGGGAACACCCCTATTCTCATACACCTTTGGCACCATTTTGTATTTGTAGCCCCACCCACCGGCCCTATCAGTTATAAGGTTGGGGAGCACGGTAAGTTAGTCGGAGCCAGGCAAGGAGTGCCAGGAAGGGCAGAAGGAAAGGGATTGATGTGATGGGGGAATTGGGGCTGAGGCTAGGGGTAGTGGATATTAGCCGCTGTTAAAAGGGGAGGGGCAAAGGAAAAAAGGTTAGATTCAGGAATGCCGAGATGGGGGTCCAGGAGATCTCCAGAAGAGCAGCCTTCAGCGGCTAGCTGTGGGGATCAAGATGGATAGTTTGTTTTAACGTTTAATGTTGTGAAGTGTAATGTACTTGTTCATTAAAGTATGGTTAATAAACCTGGCTGCGGCCTTTCCACCCAACATAAGAGTTGCTTGTTTGATTTGTAGGGTGGGAGGGTTTGGTAGTGGGAGGGGGGCCATAACTTGACCCACTGTGATACTGCACAATTATAAATATAACCTTTTAATGTAAAATATTAAAAATACCTTTTCTCATTAATCAGAGGTAATAAATTCAACCACAATAAAATAATGAAACCACATAATTATGACAAAATCTGTTACTAAAAAAGGGAGGTTGGGAATGGTGGGTAAAAAAAATGTTCCATTGGTAAAAAGAAAACTAGAGATGAGCGTAATTACCCCAAAACCATCCATTTCTCATGTTTTGCCTCATGTAGTGCAGTCAATGGGCATTTTTTCTCCTGGTTTTTCTCTCACCAAATGCACTGAATTCAAAGGGGATACATTATTTTTTGCACCAAATGCATTAGAGTCAATGGGTGATTTTTCTCTGTATTGTTTCTTGCACCAAATACATTTGAGTCAAAGGGAATTACATTTATTTGGTAGTAAAAAATGTAACCCTATAAATTTGTTTTAAAAAAATCATGTAACTTGAATGCTGAAAATATACCTCCTGCCGATTTCTATTGAAACTCACTAGATTTTTTTTAAAATCAAACTTTTTATATTTTTCGATTCAGAAATGCTAAAAATTTGAACACAAATACAACACCTCCCATTATACATAAATAGTTTCTATCTGGTATTACTAAAATGGAGCTGGTTGAGCACACAAGCTACGTAGTAAGTTGCGAAGCTTCATAGAATGTAGGCGTAACTCCATAATTCACCCTTTCCACAAACAAAATGACACTTTTATCTAGAGAAAGGCAAATAAAAGCCCCAATCAGCTGCTAGATTACGGACCTCTGGGTAAAAATCTTTCTTAACTCCAAAATGGAAATGTCCTTACAGTAAAGAAAACCTTAGTATTGTGATGGTAATATCTTATTTTGTTTCATCTAGGCCAGGGTCGGACTGGGGGATGCAGGACCCACCGGGCCCCACACCCCCCAAGTTGCCCCCCCGCACCCCCCACAGGGGACCCCGCCACCTGCCCGAAGTCCTACCCTAAGCATGAAACTTGCTTTCAACACATCAGGGGAGGGACGCTGGCAGCCCGGGGAGTGGTGAAAGGACCAGGTCTGGGCCACCGGATTTTTTCCCAGTGCCCAGGCGGCTCAGTCCAACCCTGATCTAGGCAAACTAACCCAATATTTCTAGTATTTTGGTTTTAGCCGGAACATCCTTTCAACCTTTTTTTAGTATTTTATTTGAAGATGGCTGCTTCAGACGGCAACCCATACTCAGTGTTTGTAAGCCTAATGAATTATACATAGGCCTTGACACATATGTCCATTTCATTCTAATCGGTTTATGTAATAAAGGTACTATGTTTGCCCAAGAGCAGTAACCTATAGCAACCAATAAGCAAGTACAGTTTACTGATCACCTGTTTAAAAGCAAGCATCTTATTCTTTGCTATGCATTACTGCTCCTCTTATTACATATGGGGGTTATAACCTTGAAGTCATTGTCTGGCTATTCAAGCTATCTGGCCAGGGCCGCCATCAGGGGGGCACAGGGGGGACAATTGTCCCGGGCCCGGGCGTTTAAAGGGGGCCCGGCCGGGCTCTGTTACTGTTATTGCTGGTATCCGCTGTGATGTCCCAAACTCCCTGCTGCGTGTGCGCTTTTATAAGGTTGCGCCCTGTGCGTACTGACGTCACACGCACTGGGCGCAACCCTATAAAAGCGCACATGTAGTGGCGAGTTTGGGACATCACAGCGGACACCAGCAATAACAGTAACAGAGCCCGGCCGGGCCCCCTTTAAACGCCCGGGCCCTGGACAACTGTCGCAGGGGAGTAGGAGCCGGAGGATGCAAAAAGATGCTGGGGGGGGGGGGGAAGGACTGGAGGATTCTTGGGGGGGCCTGGGGGAAGGTGTAGGATGTTTGGGGGGGGCCTGGGGGAAGGTGGAGGATGTTTGGGGGGGGCCTGGGGGAAGGTGGAAGATGCTTGGGGGGGCCCTGGGGGAAGGCGGAAGATGCTTGGGGGGGCCCTGGGGGAAGGTGGAGGATGTTTGGGGGGGCCTGGGGGAATGTGGAAGATGCTTGGGGGGGCCCTGGGGGAAGGCGGAAGATGCTTGGGGGGGCCCTGGGGGAAGGTGGAGGATGTTTGGGGGGGGCCTGGGGGGAAGGTGGAGGATGCTTGGGGGGGGCCCTGAAGGAAGCAGCAGGATGCTTGGGGGACCCTGGAAGAAGCAGGAGGATTCTGTGGGGTGGGGGGGTGGTGGGGGGGGGAGCGGCAAGAAGCAGCGGAGAGCGGGCCATTGTATGGGGACACTGGGGGAGGACCACCAATGTTTTAGGGGGCCCTGGGCAGGCTAGCAATGTTTTAGTGGCACTGGCACTAATGCAAAACGTAATCCTTGGCCACAAATGTTTTAGGGGGGCCCTGGCTACCAAGGTTTTAGTGGGCCCTTGCTACCAATGCCTGTGTGTCCCTTTTATTGATGGGAGGGGCCATTGGGGGTGTGGGAGGGGCCATTGGGGGCTTGGGTGGGTGGGGCCCAGAAAATTTTGTTGTGAGGGGCCCCGTGATTTCTGATGGCGGCCCTGTATCTGGCCAACATGCTAATGGTAGTTCATTGGCCTATAACTCTACATTTCTCTAGCACAGATGAACCATATTAAAGAATACTATCTTTCCATTGTTATGGAAATTTCAGATACCGAAAGTCGATTGAGGCAAATAGGTAAGGTTTATTAGACACGTACGTGGGTTCTGAGCAAAAGATAAGAGAGCACAAGGTTTATATAGACTTTGTAACAGTAGCATATGTCATAAGAAACATATGAGCATAGGCGTTACCAGTTTACCAGCGTACGTGCATAGATATATCTATTCACAGCACAGAAAACAAGGTCTTTGCCAAACAGGTGGTTCTGTCTTCAATGCTATAGTAGACGTAACTAAGGCTAGCTTGAGAACAGAATCCATCCAAGTCCGGGGGCGCCTATGGGTGAATCTGCACACACACAATGTATTATTTCTTATCACCATCATAGCCACTCTTAACATTTACCCCCACTGGGATTAACTGTCTCTCTCGTTCTACTCATAATAAAAATCTTGTGGTCACAAACCTTTTGCTAAATTGACTTATTTTTAACATTTCTATTAAAATTCCTGAAATGCCTCGAGAGAACTAAAGTCCCTTTGCCGCGATTCTCATAAGTGAACTCACGATGCAAACATTTACATTTTCAGACGTGACCAGATGCACTTGCTGGCAATTTTTCTTGTCCAAAAATAAAGCAGCTGTGAGTCAGCGTACGGCGATCTGTTTAATTGCACCGTTTGTTATCCTTGTCTCGGGGGACCCAAGTATCGGGTTTTATTTAGAAGCACAGCGAGTTCATCCAGTTTCTCTATAAAATGCTGACTACACGCAGTAAAGTCTTTCAACAGAGAATTAACGACGTGAAATTCAAAAAGAGTCCAACGCTCAAGTTTCCTTGGGATCTAAAGCCTTAGTCCGAAAGCATTAAAAAAAAGGTAAACTTGAACAATAAAGGTAAATTTGTATCCTTCCTTGTAATCTGACAACTTCCATGTTATTGATTGTTTCCCTACATGTAAAGTCTCCACTAAAATGGCACCAGGAGGAAATGCCATTGTTTACTCCTTTACACTTGACAAAGACTATTCCCATGTGAACGTCAAGAACAGTCGTGGGACCTTTATTCTAGAACACTAGGGGAGGAAATAGGCTGGTGGGTTCCCAACCAGACCCTGGTGTCATATTGTATCCTTGTTGTTTGTTATTTCTATTTTGGTCAAGGATATAGATTTTTTTTTTCTTTTCTTGATTGTGTGTACTGATCAATTGTATCAATGTAGGAGCCATTTATGGAGAAGGGGTTGGAATGTGTGAACGGCATTGTATGAAGAATAATGGAAAATCAATACGGCAAGAAAACAGGAAACCGCAGAGGACGTGAGATAATAAAAATTCAAATTTAATCTTTCGGAAAAAAAACCCAAAAAACACTGATAAACATGTCGGCAAACAACTTGCAAAAATAGTTATAAAATGCTAATACAATTCTCAATATTAATTCAAATACCAAAATACATTATGTACAAATATATATCCTTATTGTATAAGCTATATTGAAATAAGAAGGCCCTGAATTAATATATTTGTTTTTTTTTCTCTTATATAACAATGTTAATGAACAATATTCAGACTGATCAATCCATAAATATTTTTTTCTAAAAAAAACAAAAAAAAAAAAGAAAATTCTTTAAATAAGTTACACTTTTCCTTTAGCTCATGTGGAATGAATATTAACAGCTGTAGTCATATATTAAATGGAAGGTATCTTCCGGTTCACAGTTTAAACTTTATTTTTTGGGATACTGGTATTGTGTTTATAACGTATATTTTATAACATAAATTCAAAAACCCTATGACTAATGTGATTTTACAGATAATATATAATATTATTCATTTTGACATACAGTTAAAGAACAAAACCAATATGGATGTTGTGTATTAAAAGTATTTAGTCTGGGGCTTTATAAAATATATACATTGCATAATATATAATGAGTCTGGACCCCCTATGGCAGATACCAAGTCACCAACTGAAAGAATATATGACACAATAACTAGGGATACACTGAATCTTTCATTTTTGGATTTGGTCGAATACTAACGCTAAAGATTTGTGTGTATACTGAATCAAATCTGAGAAATTCTGACCAAAATATAGAGAAAAATAAAAACTATTGTGGACAAAAATGTGTCTAGACCTATACATTTGCCTGACTTTAAAGGGATTCTGAGTTCAGAAGGAGCCAGCGCTACACATTAGAACTGCTTTCAGGTAACCTATTGTTTCTCCTACTCCCATGTAACTGGAGGAGTCCCAAGCCGGACTTGAATTTCTTACTATTGAGTGCTATTCTGATACCTACTGGGAGCTGCTGTCTTGCTCCCTTCCCATTGTTCTGCTGATCGGCTGCTGGATGAGAGCACAGTTCACATGGCTGTGGCACCCTGGGAAATGAACAATATGGCTAGCCCCATGTAAAAATTTTAAATATAAAAAAATCTGTTTGTGTGTTTGAGAAATGGATTTCAGTGCAGGATTCTGCTGGAGAAACTCTATTAACTGATGTCCAGAACCAAATCCTGCCAAAAGCAAAATAATGATTTCAAGCCCTCCTTGGGGGCACATTCTTTAGTCAGGGTGCCTTTTTCTCATAACAAGATTACAGGTATAGGAAAGAAGGAATGTATCAGTCATTTGGCCATAGTTTCAAGAATATCTAAGGCAGTAAATAAGCTTTCACTTTAAATATCACCCTAGCTGACTTTCAATCTGGGCTTTCAGGTGTATATTGGTGAGCGAATAGGTCTTCTCCTGAAATCTCCCCCTAACTGGCCTTCAGACTGAGCCCCCGACTGCCATTGCTCCAGGCTCCATCAATAGGCCAGTACCAAAGTTTGGTAACCACTGCAACAAACTATCATGCTGAGGCTTATTTAATAACATTGGTATAAAATCCCCCTATGCAGCTGCCAAAGGCAAACAGTGAGAACTTTCATTTTCCAGCTTTAAGTAGAAAAGCTCCACTGTATACCAACACCATTGCCTAAGCTTTTTATATTCTTATATTCTTTAGATATCCAGTTCTTTCAAGGTACTGTTATTCCCTACACATGCCTATAAAAGGCAGAATGCAATCATCATATTCATTCGAAACACAAAACCTCTAGTGTCCATGGTAAAACGTCTTACAGGAACCCAAAAAAAACATTGATACGTGCAAAAGATTCTGTTCCCAACACATGGCGCATGTTTTATAACTGGATCACCCCTGTCGTTTATTTTATTAGCATTAAGTCATGCCCCCCACTGTCTACGATTTGTGCCGAATTCCATTTTTGCCTGTGACTCTGCTTCTGCTTTCTGTCAAGCCTTTTCTTCCTGTCCCGTTTCCACAGTTATTCTATTTAAAGAGCTGTTTGTTTTGGATCGGAGCCCTAACTAAATCAATCTAAAAACAAGCTCCAAATGTGATATTTATAGATTGCCTTGTTTTAATTAGAAGTGGTTTAAAAAGTCATATTGATGTGCTTGTATGTTAGCAGGCAAGCTTGGGAAACCTGGATTAGAAGAAGGAGACATCGTCACATATTATTCTCTCGTACTTTCATTTTACATGAGCTTCTGCGGAAATTTGTTTGCCGAGACCATGGAACTAATGGCAATTCAAGATGGCATTCTTGTGTCCATTCAAATAATGACACTTTGGCACCTCTTATTTGCTATCATTTTTAAGGAAAACAGTTTTGGTTGCAAGAATCACATATACTGTATATATATATATATATATATATATATAAATACAGGTTGCTGGCAAGCTGCACACCATGAAAGGAGATAATACCTGGGTGCCAGTGCAGAAAGCGTAAATGTATAGGATTGGAATGACAGCACTCGCAGGTTTTTCATGAAGACGTCAAGTAATCAATTTAAATAAATGTGAGGCTTTATTTAGTCCGACGTTTCAGCTCCTACCTGGAGCTTATGTCCCTGTCCCTGATGAAAGCTCCAGGTAGGAGCTGAAACGTCGGACTAAATAAAGCTTTTTCATATTTATTTAAATCGATGGCTTGACGTCTTCATGAAAAACCTGTGAGTGCAGTCCTATACATTTACGCTTTCTGCACTGGCACCCAGGTATTATCTCCTTTCATGGTGTGCAGCTTGCCTGCAACCTGTGTTTATATATATATATATATATATATACAGTCCAGAGTGGGAGGCACACCATACAATGAAAGTAAACCTAGGTGCCAGAGCTATAAAATCTGCAGATCTGCAGGCACTCCCTGACGAAAGTCCTAGTAAAGGACTGAAACGTTGGAAACAATAAAACTCACCGCTTGCATTTGAAAAAAAGCTTTATTTTTTTGCCTTATTGTGGAAATCCTAAGAGTGCCGACATCTTTTACTTATCTATATATATATATATATATATATATATACAGTATATATACCTGTATATGTGAATGGAAGAATTCTTGCAACCAAAACTGTTTTCCTTAAGAATGATAGCAAATAAGAGGTGCCAAAGTGTAATTATTTGAATGAACACAAGAATGCCATCTTGAATTGCCATTAGTTCCATCAGTCCCAATCCTATATATATATATATATATATATATATGTATATATATACGTATGTGTTTTTTTATGATTGATTTAGAAAAGGGGCTTTCAAGTACTCGGTATTCATTCCTACAATGTCTAATATTTTTGCCTGTTAATTCATTAAGCAAAGTAAAATGAGTTTTATTAAATATGCATTCAATGTACAACTCAGCGGCGTATAAAGACAACTGTATAGATTAAAGATTTAGAGATACGGGCTGTAGTTGTTTAAATGAGACTATGTACATTATAAACACAATTAAATAAGTCTTGCACAGTATTTGTACAGAAACAAACACACTTCATATATTGTTATCAGTTATCGTTTGATCCAGCTGCCAGTTTGCACACACAAGTGCGCTCACACACACACACACACACTCTCATGTACACGTGCTCACAATCACACACGCTCGGATAGGCACATATATTATATATATAAAGTTTCCAATTGAAATTTGAGCTGAACTACATTTCACATGAATACAATGAATAAACCCCACTGCCTAATTACACCCTAAAAAGACTAAAGCATTAACATATTAACAAGACAATAATTTATTTCATGACATTTATGATATGGGCCCACTTGATGGGGCTGGTATGTGAACAGCCAACACTTTTAGTCAAGGAAGTCTATGCAAAAATGAAGGGCACTAAAAAATGTGAGCTGTTGTTACTGTTTATATTACAATAAGCACCTATTCCTTTAAAAAAGAAATTTCAGGGGAATGTCTATTATTTACTAACTTAAAGAGACAATACACAGTCATATGCCAAAGAATGTATACTTTGTTGTGTAACAGTAATCTGTATAGCAGGGGTCCCCAACCTTTCTTACTTGTGAGCCACAGTCAAATGTAAAAAGACTTGGAGAGCAACACAAGCACCATAAAAGTTCATGGAGGAGCCAAATAAGGGCTGTGATTGGCTATTAGGCAGCCTCTATGCACACTATCAGCTTACAGGGGGCTTTATTTGGTAGGAAATCTTGTTTTTATTCAACCAAAACTTGCCCCCAAGTCAGGAATTCAAAAATAACTCCCTGGTTTGGGGGCACTGAGAGCAACATCCAAGGGGTTGGTGAGCAACATGTTACCCCCGAGCCACTGGTTGGGGATCACTGCTGTATAGCGTAGTAGGGTTTCCCTTACCTTTAAAAAGATATTTTTGATTCTGGCCTTATCTATTACCCTGCCATTATTTCTATCTCCTCCCAACAATTTGACTGCCAAAATTCTGTCATGATCTGGTGTCACTGGAACAGGGTGAGCTGAAAGCGGCTGGTAATGTAGCTAAAGCAACAGAAAGATGCCATAGACCTATGCCACCCTAGGTGTCCCTATGTACTTAGCACTTTTCATCATGAAAATGTAGGGTATACCTTTACTTTTCATGTCAAGTTTTGGTTGTTACTCAAGGTAACTTGAAAAGGGCAATGTTGTATTGATGACTTATCCACTGCCCACTGCCTTTAAAACTATTATCACAGCCTTTAACTTTGAGCATTCATGCACATTTTAAAATACATACTTTTTTTTAAGCAAAATCTGACCCTGCCAAGTAGGATGGATAGGGAAGTGCGAAAACATGGCTAAAAGGGAAATGGTCTGTTCCATGACGTATAATGATGTATATTCCACTGTTACCCACCACTCACCCCAAGCTACACCACTAGGACTTATTCTCAACCTAAAGCCACCCAACTTGCAGGTAAATCGCACGTTTCAGGTCAACATGAACATCACCAGCTTTGATCTTTATCTATTAAACTGACATTTACCTTCTGTTAGGATAAAATCATATCAACATAGAGGATGGATGCTCTTTGCTTATGTAATTGCTATTATTCAATTCCATAAATCTTTACTTTAGGCCATTTGACTGAAACCAATCATCTTTTGGTTAAGTAACCTAACTCATGCCTCTACAGTTTTGTCTGTAACAGCAAAACTGTGTCACCCTAGCGATGACTGTACTGTAACCCCCTCTCATTCCGTCTCAAACACAACTCTAGTGTGCAAAACAAAATGGCTTGTACAAGGAAAATCAATACAACTCCATCTCCTCTACCCAACTGAGAGCTGGTGAACTTCAGAATGGCTATCCTGGCCCTAAATTATACAATTCCTTTTTCAATTTACAGTCCTGTTCATTACTACAGAGGTTCTGTAGATCCCCTCATGATCCAAGAGCTATAATGATGGAAGAAGATATTGCACCATGATAAATAGAACCCGCCCCCAACCCACACAGTATAATTAGTTGCCATATCTCAGTGTTTATCTGTAAGATTAAAGACATTAGAAGAAACTTAGTGAATCTGAGATATTGGTCTATATAGATCCAAAGAAGTCAGCATCTACAAGACATCACAAAATGGAAAAAACTGATATCAGTGCATCACAATAATTTTAATTCAAATATTACTATAATAAAGTAGTCTTATTGAAAAAATAGATATTAATACTGCCTTTGCCCTTTGGGTGACAGCAAGGAAGCGGCATGACTGCCTATCCTAAAGGGCGCTATGTGCTCTTCTATGGAATGGAATGGTAATGTCAGTTTCAGCACCTGGGCTGAAGGAAAGATATAGCAGCTCTATCAGTAAGGTGCATTATAGATACAAAGCGAATGAATGCATGTACACAAAGTGTTCATTCATACGGAAACGTAATGTGATGTCAGATATGTGTAATGTGAATTATATTCATTTTCCTCTACTGATGCGCGGCGGAATGATTAGTTACACATTGCCGGCCTTTCCTGCAGAAAAGGAATTGAAGTTAGGTTCTTATTTCAAACCTGAGAGTGACCAAATCCTAAAGAAGAAAGTATAAAAATATCAACATATGAGCCTGGCTCAGATTCAATTGTGATTAATGCACACTGTGCATTTTGTAAAGCCTGCCAATACCTCAATGCACATCTTAACCCAAAGATTTTTAAGCTTAATGACTACAAACAGTGAGTCATTTATTCGTCTGCGACAATGATATAAGATCTTGGGATCAAGATGATCTTATATATTGAATTATAACAGTCGCACCCTTGGGCAATTACGACTGGAGCTCAGGAAAACATCTTAATCTCTATGGCTGCCCAAGGGCTACATTGTCTTCTTCAGTCTCTTGCATTTCCCACTGGTGTCCAGTGATGACAAGATTCTGTCTCCTTCTTAGTGATGGAAATGATTATGGGAATACCATATTGTCAGGAATATCTGCAGGCAAATCCTAGGGTAGTGTTCATAGAGAAGCAAACAACTCCTGAAGTTTGATTGGTTGGCTTATCTCTGGAGAAAAAGGCTGCATGTAATAAATAGGACAAGTCTGCAGAGTGATATATTCCAGCCCATACCCATGGTTCCACATATTCACCTCCACTCTCCAGTGATTCCAGGAGGCATATTAAGTACCTTCAATTATTAAACACAATCATTCAGATCTCTGTAACGTTGAAGTCCTTTAGTGGGTCACCAAGCTTTGTGTTGTGGAATTCCTCTTCCTTCTTTTGAGTTTAGAGGTCCGTGAAACAACTGTCTTTTTGCTGTTGTGCTCTCCAGTGATGTTGATCTCTTTTCTCTGCAGAAGAAATTTCCCTGTATATAGGTTTTTCGCCCGGCATGCATAAACACCTGAGTCGGACACATTGGCATTTTTGATGATGGCAGTCAGGATAAGGGAATGCGCTGTTATAATGGCGTTTCTCTGTTTGCTGATGCTGTGATGAATTGTTCGGTTCCCAACTGTTCGGAATAAAATCCACGTAATATCTGTGTACATGAACTTGCTCACCGAACATGTTAATTTGAAGTCGTCCCCTTCTGCAGGCACTTTGTTTAAGGAGATATGAAATCCATTTGGAATATCTGCAATGAACCAAAAATATTCTGATTTTACATGAAATGTATAAAGCATTTTTATTTACTTAAAAATCAAAAGGGCCATTCCAGTATCACAGCAGAACACCAATGGGATCATGGCACAACACCAATGGGATCATGGCACAACACCAATGGGATCATGGCACAACACCAATGGAATTATGGCAAACACACAAATGGTATCATGGCATAACACCAAAGGGATCATGGCAAAACACCAAAGGGATCATGGCATAACACCAGTGGGACCATAGCATAACACCAATGGGATCATGGCATAACACCAATGGGATCATGGCATAACACCAATGGGATCATGGCATAACACCAATGGGATCATGGCATAACACCAGTGGGACCATAGCATAACACCAATGGGATCATGGCATAACACCAATGGGATCATGGCATAACACCAAAGGGATCATGGCATAATACCAGTGGGATCATGGCATAATACCAGTGGGATCATGGCATAACACCAATAGGATCATGGCATAACACCAATGGGATCATGGCATAACACCAAAGGGATCATGGCATAATACCAGTGGGATCATGGCATAACACCAATAGGATCATGGCATAACACCAATGGGATCATGGCATAACACCAAAGGGATCATGGCATAATACCAGTGGGATCATGGCATAACACCAATGGGATCATGGCATAACACCAATGGGATCATGGCATAACACCAGTGGGACCATAGCATAACACCAATGGGATCATGGCATAACACCAATGGGATCATGGCATAACACCAAAGGGATCATGGCATAATACCAGTGGGATCATGGCATAGCACCAGTGGGATCATGGCATAACACCAATGGCATCATAGCATAACACCATAGGGGAGTGGCCAGCCAAATAGCATCATAAACTGCACTTTTCCTACCAGGTGTAACTTTTGAGGTTTTCTTATAATCTGCACAAACAGACACCATTAAGCTGGCCATATATTGATAGATCTACTGGCAAGGTCACCAAATGAGCAGATCTTTATCTCATTTGGCCATCTACATGGTTGGATCATTAGAGGGGGACTTTGGCAATTGGTCAGGAGTGTACAGTATTAAAGTAGAAGGAAAGGCTAAATGCCAAAATGTTAGGCACCCCCAAGTGACTTTAACCACTTACCTTGTACCCCGGGCTGGTGCCCCTGTTAGGAGAAAAAGAGTGCTTCCTTCTTCCGTGTTTCTTCTGCGGCGAAATCACTGGGCTGGTGCATGCGCATTACAGTGAATAGCCGACTTTGTTGTTAAAGTTCGACTTCTCACTCTAATACGCATGCACAGTGTGCCAACGTGGAAGAAGGAAACGCTCGCTGGTGTTCTTCTCTCTTAACAGGGGCACCAGCCCGGGTTACAAGGTAAGCGATTAAATTCACTTGGGGGTGCCTAACATTTTGCCCTGGTGGGGGATCTGGAGGGGACACATCAGCAGCTTTTATTGTCCCATGGGCGACCAGCTTTAGATTGTCCTCCTGGCACAGGTATTCTCCTGTACAGTGTTGAACTAGGATGCCAAGGGCCCACCAGAAAACCTTAGAAAACCATGCCCAAAATCCCCTGTCACTGCTGGTTATTATGGTATGAAGCATGGTAATATCTCTGAGTATGGCCAATGTTGGACAGGGATGCCAGGGGTCCACTAGAAAACCTTAGACCATCGGCCCACTCTCCAACTATTAAAGCAAAAAACATAACTAGAAATCCGTCTAATGACTACAAAAAAGGCTTGAAAGAAAATACACACGTATGTTTGTAATATTCATGGGGCAGGGGCCTCTTTCCTCTTATGTATCTTAATACTTTAGATAAAAATACACATACATATATACAATGACATCCATATTACATAAAAATAAATTCTAATGAAAGGAAGGGCCGAGTCATCCTATGAAAACCCCTGTTTAAGGTGATTAAACATCCCCTGCCAGACACGTATAGTTGACATCATTGTTGATCCATATGCAGTTCTAAGGAGAGATAAAAAACATTCTTCTGGACTCCTGTCAAATCAAGTCATTTTGATGGCTTATAACACCTAGCAGCAGTTGTTAGAATGGCTGTGATGCTCAGCGGCACGGCTTCAATTATGTAAAAGAGTTCTATTTACTTAAGTGATTTGAGACTTCCTGTGGAAATAGCTCCAGGTTTCCTGATGGAAGATTCTGTTTATCTTTGCCAAGCACCACCAGGAATCTCAAAATAAAATGAGTTCAGTGACATTGGGAAGCCAAGGAGATAAGGTTGTGCTGTTCCTGTTTCACCCTGGGTAATTACAAACACACCCACAGTCGTGCTGGGTGCCAGCAAATGAACAAAAAAGACTTTCACGTAGGTTACTTCAGTTTGAGGTAAGAAGGACACCATTTCTTGTAATAGAGCTAGGAAATAAGGGAACTGCTTCATACCTTTCCTGTATGGCTAATAAAGGCAATGGCCCACAGGGCATTATGATGACAGCTACCCTCTGTGGGAGAACTTACTGTGCTCTCTACCTTTCCTGTGGGGCCAATAAGGGCAATGGCCCACAGGACATTATGATGACAGCTACCCTCTGTGGAAGAACTAACTGTACTTTATACCTTTCCTGTATGGCTACTAGGGCAATGGCCTTTGGAAGTATTGTAGCATTCAAAACACGCTCACCCGCTATACATCAAGATACTGAATGGAAGATGTGTTACCTATGGTACAATCAGAGCAGGGATACCCAATTTTTTTACTTGTGAGCCACCCTCAGATGGAAAAAGTGTTTGTGAGTCACACAAGCATGGAAAAAGTTTTTTGAAGATGCCAAATTAGGGCTGTGATTGGCTATTTGGTAGCCTTGTGTGGACTACTGGCCTGCAGGAGGCTCTGCGTGGACTAAAACTGTGTCTCTGTGCTTCCAATAATGGAATGGGCGCCTACATTGAGGCCACTGGGAGCAACATCAAAGGGGGTGGTGAGCAACATGTTGCTCCTGAGCCGCTGGTTGGAATTAAAATTAGAAATTAGAGGTATCTTGACCACTGCTGGAGGTAGTGATGAGCTCATTTTTTTTGCCAGGCATGGATTTGCAGCAAAAATTCACAGAGACAAAAAACCACGACCAAAAAGTCACCAAGAAAAGAAGTTTCTGCAAAAAACTGCCCATGAACTTTATTGCATTTGGACTGAGAAAAAACGCCCACTGACTTTAATGCATTTGGAGAAAGAAAATTGTTGTTGAGACAAAAAAGTTGCTGCAAAAAACTGCCCATGGACTTTATTGCATTTGGACAGATAAAAACACACCCATTGACTTTAATAAATTTGGACTGAGAAAAAACGCCCATTGACTTTAATGCATTTAGAGAAAGAAAAAGAGTTGCATGTAAAAAATCTTGCGCACGTACTAAAAAGTCACCTATTGACTTCAATGCGTTTCGCAAATTTTTTAGCAGTTTTGCAATTTTTTCAGTAAAGCGAAACGGGACAGATTGGCTCATCACTAGCTGGGGGTACTTTCTCACTGGAACTATTGTGGTTCCCAGGGAATGACTTTGCAATGCAGCAGAACATGAAGAGGCTGATAGCACTGGGGTTATTCAGAGCGCAATACGTGTTTCTGACAGGACTGCCCTTGTCTTTGCCTGATTTTTTGCACTAATGCTTACCTGTTACATAGTACATCATTTCTCTTCTTTCGCTCCCTAGCTTGTTGGTAGCCATGCAAGTGTAGATCCCAGAAACCCTGGAATTATCTATGCTGATTGTCCCCGCAGTCTGGAAACACAAGAGACGTTGTTGTGAGCAGTGTTCATTTCATGAATGGAAAACAAAGCTTTTTCCCAAAAAGCAGACAGATGCCAAATATTATCTAAGGGGGCAGATTTACTATCATTCATTGGGGGAAACCTTAGGGGCTCTGGCACACGGGGAGATTAGTCGCCCGCGACAAATCTCCTGTGTCTCGGGCTAATCTCCCCGAAATGCCATCCCACCGGCGAAAATGTAAACCGCCGGTGGGATGGCATACGCAGTAGCCATCGAGGCAACTTGCACGATTTCAGTGAAATTGCGCCACCGCGTATGCCATCCCACCGGCGATTTACATTTTCGCCGGTGGGATGGCAATCCGGGGAGATTAGTCGCCCGAGACACAGGAGATTTGTCGCAGGCGACTAATCTCCCCATGTGCCAGAGCCCTAAAGGATTCTCAGCAGTGTTTATCACATCAACATATTCATTAAGCTGATAAAGGTGACCATTTGTTAACTGTTAATCACTGATGCAAATCGCAAGAAAAACTAATGATGCACGCGACTCTGGAACAAATCATTTTAATATATAAAAGAGATTTATTTTGTATCCGGCAGGGTTTATCTCTCTGTAGAATCTGAAAACCCATTATCCAGAAAGCTGCAAATTTCAGTAAGGTCATCTTCCATAGAGTCCATTTTAGGCAAATAATTCCAATTTTGAAAAATGTATTTTTCCTTTTCTCTGTAGTGATAAAACAGAGCCTTGTACTTGATGGTAACTAAGCTCAATCCATATTGGTGGCAAAGCTCTATTGAGTTTATGTCATGTTTAAATGGTTTTTAGCAGAATTAAGATATAGTGATCCAAATAATGAAAAGATTCCTTATTCACAATGAGCGGGGCATGTAAAGAATGGACACAGGTCTGTGCACTATTTTTCAGAGCACAGAGAGCTACAGCATGCCCTGTGGATCAAGGACTGACAGTGCTTGGGCTAAAGGGCTGGCTGGAGGGAGGCATATAGGTGTCCCCCACCTGCCCCTAAATTGTACATAATTTAAATGGAGGCATCATAAGGCACCTCCTGACACTGCTATCTGCAACTGGTGCTGGATCTTTTATCTGGTGGTCAGTGCAAAGATCAGACACCATGGGGGCTCAAGTGATCTGTAAGTGAGACCTAAGGGGTTTGTCCTATGCCCCTGGGGAAGGTAAATGACCTTCTAGTATCACAGATATAATATACAGTTTGGTCATTTCCCTATAGGACCAAACTGTAAATTATATCCTTATAAATGGTGCTTAATGATGCCATTGCATCGCTTTGGTATTCCAAAGTCGCATTAAGTATGCTCCTGCAGGAAGCTTTGTGTGACTATGCAAAGCCAAAGTGAGGGGAAGGGCTTTCCACCAATGACTATTGTTGCTAGTGGAAAGGCATTTTCACGGGCAACTTAACCGCTCTGTGGGACATTAGCTTTAAGGGAGATGCTCATCTATGACAGCACTTGTTGATACATGGCTTAGGGTGAAGACACACAGAGCTACTAGTAGCAGCTACTTGTCATGGCTACTGAAACAGACAATGCCAATCATTTACTGATTATTGTCTCCATATGTGTTTATGTGCAGAGGCAATTCTCAGTATTGTCTATGGCAGGGTTTTTTCTGGCATTTAGTAGCCGCGACAAGTGACTGCTAATAAGTAGCAGAGTGTGTCTTCACCCTTAGTCTAAAAACCCAAGGAGCGGTTCAGTGGCTCGCGAGCGACAAACCACTCCAAAATGGCTTTCTACTGGCAACAACAGGAGTCACCAGTGGAAAGCCCTTTGCATCACTTTGGTAATCCAAAGTTGCGGATGACTGAACTGCCCTGTGGGTTGTTGCCCTTATAGTTCAGCACCTGAATAAAGTAATGTAGCCTTGTCAGCCCACAGAAATTTCTTTAGTAAAAGTACACAGAAAAGTTAGAGTAAGACTTCTTTTTGCTATGGATAACTGCACTGGTCTATTTCAGCTCCTCTTTTAATAAATGAACCCCAATGACTCTCAACTACTCTTCCGACTTAGAGTAAGACTTCTTTTTGCTATAGATAACTGCACTGGTCTATTTCAGCTCCTCTTTTAATAAATGAACCCCAATGACTCTCAACTACTCTTCCGACTTACGTATATGACGGTCTGTCGCAGGGACAGACTAATATTGACACTTATGGGTCAGCTTATAACAGCACATAATAACCTCCTCTTTGTGGCTGTAAGTTACTGACTCACTTTGATTGTAAGCTCTACAGCACAGGGAAGTTGAAACTCTTGTACTGTAAGAATGTACAGAGCTGTGTATATAAGTTGTATTCCTATAAAATGTATTCATATGAAAGCTATTGCAGCCATAGCTCTTTCTCCCTGAGCAGCAGAGTGCCTTCTGTCAGCAGGAATGCAGCAAGCTCTGTGGCTCTCTCCACAATGTATAACTTCCTTCTGTATTTCTGTCATGTAATTGTATAGTTTTTCTGCCTCTCTATGTGATCGCATGTAAAGGGCAAGGGACCAAGTGCACAGGTCAAGTTGAACTTGCAGCTGGAGGACTTAAAAAGGGAAACTCAGACAATATACTTTCCGTCACGTATAAAACGTGCACTAAAATTAGCTGCTGCAGAAACGGAGAAGCCCGATACAGAAATGAAACGTGAGAATGGGCTGTGTGGGAAATGAATCATTAAAAAAGTGGAAGTTGATTTTTTATGACTAGTACAAACGCTTGTGTCATTGGTTGTCACACTCCCACCTCTCCGAGCCGCTCCGTGCACGTTTCTAGCGGAGGAAGCGATGCTAGAGGACTATAGATGTCGTGCCTTATTGGCTCAGTGAGTGGGTAATAATGGGACATGTATCCTGTACTCCAAATTGCATTAATTTAACTGCCACCTTGTTGATGTGGCTATAAGGTAAACAGCAAAAAGGTCAAAAACGCTGAGAAAACACTTATATGTTTATATCTTAAAGCAAAGAGGATGTTATGCTTGTTCCACAGAAAGCTGAAGAGGGTTGAAGGCGAGAGCAACATCCATGCTAATTCAAGTACATGCAGTACAATACAACCCCCTGATATTTCCTGTATTGCTCTATAGCTACCAATCATTTGGTTTAAAAAGAGACATCTGTCCATCAAGTTCAACCCTTCTGTGTATCTGAAAACTCTTGCCACTCTGTATACATATAATTATATATTTATATACAATATACATGCACACAGGGCATCAGGCCCCCCTAAACAGCAAAAGCCAGAGCATTCCACGGCCACACTTTCATACATGGTAAGAAGTGTTTGCATTGCCCTTAGTCTCAGTGACTGGTCAATAGTCCATTGCCATGTGAAAAATTCTACCCTATTTGTTTCTAATGCCTTCTAACAAATATGTAAAGAATGATCATGTTCTCTCATAATTGCATCTTGTCTAGAGCAAACCCAACTCTGACACTCTTTGTTTGTAACTTAAATGCCCAAATTGCAGAATTATGTTGTCATGTACCGAGTTATTCTAAAAAAATACTGTATTAGGTGCAGCGGACACTATCACTGCCTAGAGCTGCAAAGTCTGTTATCTAGAGTACCCCCATATCCTTCACAATCAGGACGATTTACACATCCCAGCACTACGAAGCAGCCAATGGCCTTGATTCCAACACTGCTATATAATAAGAAGGAGATTGCATTATACGCTAATGCAGTCACATAGATTCCTTTCCAGCACTCCTACCTTATTCTTTCCTTCAATCATCTGTGTGCGTTCTCTGATGCTGTGAATTGTATTTCCAAGGCTGCTGCTATTATGTCCAACCGTCAGTGGAAGTGAATATCTGCTGCTGTCTGTGGGAAAATCACATCTGTACAGAAAAAAGAAGATTGTCATTAAAATGGTAATGCAAATACATATTTTGCTGTTGCATTCAAGTCGATAGGCTAATATTATAATAAACCAAATGCACAAAAATGTTTAATCTGCCCTATATAAACAAATGATTATGTTTTAGATGCATAACTTATTGTGTCCCTTGGTTCATAATTACATTTATGCCTATACCTATAATATGTCATTTTTAGTAGCAATTCAGACAAAGCCACTTTTGAGCTCAAGTTTCCACTACAATACAAAGAACTCACAATTAAATATTTGGTTGAGTAGCAAAAATGTGGATGAACAATTTATTGGTATAGTTTATCCCCATGCCAGTGGTTAAACAATATTCAAATAGTTTCTTAACTAACAGTGTCACATTGTTTATGCAGTTTGTTAGTACGCTGTACATTGCAGCAAAGAGACAAAAGTGCAAAATTAGGTGCTCAGTGGTTCATAGGTTATAGAGATCGCTGCTGCTGGATTGTGTCGGAGGGCCCACACGGACCAGGCCCACCAGGGTGTTTTCTTTGTATCCTATTGGGCCAGTCCGGCACTGGGCTGGAGCACAAATGTACACAGTATTCCATCCTACTGAAGGACTGCTCCCCCAGCTTGAATGACAGAACACTAAGGGAGTTATGTAATAAAAGTCACTAAGTTTGCCCAGGTGAAGTAACCAATCAGCAGGTAGAATTTACTGGTCACCAGTTTAAAAGTAAACATCTTATTGGTTGGTATGAGTTATTGCAACTGGGCAAACTTAGTGTCTTTTATTACATATGGGGGTTAGCCTGGTGAGAGTGTTGGGAGCACCTCAGACTGACAATCTCAATATTGTAGCAAAGGCGCTGCTGTCAGCCACCATAGAATAGCATTTTATAATATTGAAATATTGTATCTCACTCCAGATATGCAGTAGGGATAAGAAACTCTGGGCTGGGACTGGTTTTGCAGCACTTTTGTAAAGAAATCAGATAACAACACTGGCACTCCTAATGATTATAGGGATAAGTCATTAACAGGGCCATTAAACTTTGTGGAGCCCTATCTAAAAGACACACAAACAAGCTATTGATGGGGCACTTGGTGAGTCACTTTTCCTGCCTGAAACATGATTTAGCTTCTGTTTGGGAATTCTTCTGTCTGTACTGTCTGACCTTTTTGGTTGCTAAACATACCAAGTCAGCACAAAGGATCAATGAAATGTGTGGAAGTGGAAGTTGTGTGGAAATTCCCCAGCAATGCCCCTGGGGCTCAGGTGGAAGCACAGGCGATCCACCAGGAAGGGCTTGACTTGTCTGGATTCACGTATGAATGGAATGAGTGCTTCTTCTCAGGGCATCTCAACATGTGAGTCAGCAGGAAGGAACAACTAAACTGCCAAAATCTCCACTTTGTTCCCATTAATGGGGCAGTTCACCTTTACAAACGGATCGTTTTTGAAGAGAACACAGTGATTCACAACTTTTTTTTTAATACATTGGGAATAATGAACACCCAGTTGCGATAGACCATATAAAGGTAATATGTCCCATGCTGAATGCCTTTATCCAGTATAGGTAGTATATATACTGCCTTTATACAGTATGGAACTCATTAGTGACTTCTAATATCCTTATATTTTACAACAGAGGGTAAATTATTTCTTATAATACACAGTGCGTCATGCTACACAAATTACATATCTAAAGGCTAATGATAACACAAAGAACAGTTTATAAAGATATAATATACAGGATATTCATGGCTCTTGTGTATTATATATGCTAGTACTATCCACTGAACCTTTGTAACTATATACAACTAAATACAATAAGTATTGTTTGACAGGAATAATGTAATATGTTCCCTTTGCCAAAAAATGTGAGAAACTGAGGAAAAATTTGCAAATTGGCAAAAAATTTGTTAAATGCAACTGGCGTCTTTTTACAGCATTTTTGTCATGCAAAATGCATTGGTCACTGGATGTTCTTTTTTCACTCCAAATATATTGAAGTCACCCATACAGTATATATAGGTATAGTTCCCCATCAATGGGCGTGATCAGCTAAAATTTTGCTGGGCAATAGTGGTGGGCAAATCTCATGCAGCATTTTTCTCACATTTTTTTGCATGAATCCATGCCTGGAGAAAAAATTTGCTCATCACTACTGAGCAATTAATAACTGCTTTATTTACTGAAAAATTTGTGAAATGTGGAAAAATGTGCAAAATAGCAACATATTGCTGAATACAACCATTTTCTTGCACCAGTCAATGGGCGTTTTTTTTTTGTGCTGAATGCATTGTGTGTTTCTTCTTACGTTTTTTTTGTGCCAAATGCATTGCAGGCAATGGGTGTTTTATCTTGCAGGTTTTTTTGTCTGTTAATCATTATACAAGGAGTTGGTTTAATGGGGCAACATTATTCAAACATTCCTTCAAGATGGATATGGGAATATGGATCCACTAGAACTACCAGCATTCTATGCCATTTGTTTGATGGCTAAGAATACAGGTAAGCAGCTTGATGATGTTTGCATTTGTAGTTTCCAGTGGTTTTAGGTTTATTAATTTGACATCTGAGGTTACCGGTGAAGCCAGTATTATCCCAAAGTAATATATATTAAGCAAACCAAAATGGCTCCAATATAGAGTCTGGCAGCTTAACGGTGCATGTTATTTGTATGTCAGTACAGCTATTAATAAAATAATACATGTAGCCACTGAAGTTATCCATAACTACCAGAGTTCCTTCCTAATGCTGCTTAGACTTAAGTCAGGTTAAAGGGGAAACAAAAGAAAGTAACTTAAGACTGGAAGACACTGTATAAACATTCTCTGCTTCCTAACAGGCTGTCCTTGACTATAGACTTATGTTTTCCTTCTATTAACAAATAACTGAGAAATAGACTTTTAACAAAAGTCATCATTTCTATTTTAATATTATACACCAAGAAAAGGGGGGGGGGATTGGGAGGAAGGCAGCCGTAAATCTGGCAGTGCACACTTGCAGGAAGCGGGGAGATCCAGCAATTTTATTATTTTCATTAAAGCTCTTAGAGCAACTCCACTCTTCAGCCGGCACTAAATTCTTTAACCTCTTACTGCCAGTCAACTTAGCTTTTTTTTTTAACTACATACCCAGAGAATTCCGTTGTGTTTCTTGAAATAAATTGTGCAAGTTTACAATATAGCCCAACTTCCCTAGCCAAGGTCAGTGGTCCTTGGTAAACATCCCATCCCCTGCTGAATGAGTTAAGCTAGGCTTTGCTAGAGACAGGGCTATACTTTGGCCCTTAAGAATACTTCAAGTTTTTAAGGAAGTAAATTGTGCCATGTTTGAAGATGCAAAGATAACAGTAGTGCTGGGAACGATCTCGTACAGGGGAGGAAGCCAAACAACAAGAGGAAAGCAGCATACGCTTCTGATTTCGCACAGGAAGCTGAAAACACCTCCTGCCAAAAGGAGATAAGAAAGCTCCCATGGCCTATTCTGGACAAGGCCACTGTTATCAACCTTTTGCTGAAGGGCTGTCCTAGGGGTACTCTACTCCATCTACTCCTTAGGTTCGTAGCTAGGGTTTTTTTTTTTTCTTTTTACACCCATACTGCCATTTGCAGACAGCATGCCAAACACAATAGAGTGTTATAATTATAACTACTGAATGGAAAAATGTTTCCTGGGCAAGCGTGTTCTACATGACATGTGTATACAGTGCTCGTGCAGGATTATAAATGACATTTGGGACAGAGCTGGGGCACTCTGTAAACATTATAGCCGCAATGAGTACAATGAATTGGTTTCCTTCCGACGAGGCACCATTTTGATCACTTATCTGATGTGAACACTAAGGCAATAATAAGTGCTGACATATCATTATTTTAATGCATAATTATGTATAATTATGTATTATTAGGTATAAATGATGATAATTTATTAACTGTTATTTGCAATTATTATCAAATACAATATTATTTACATTTTAACTTGAAAATTGCTCTAAAGTGAGCATAACAGATTGCCTTGGCATGTTAACACAAGGGGCCGTGGAACCTTAATTATTGCAAAGGCTTTAAACCAACCAGGGTTGCCAAGGCTAATTACACCAGGATAAACCAAGGCTAATTACACTGCAAAGTTAATCAGGGGCAATTAAATTAAAAACAGAACTGCATTCTCATGCTCCATTAGGTCACGGATGTTGTTTAATCTCAGTTGAAGCAGTGGTCTGGCTGGCAAAGGACGCCCCAAACAGTCAGGGATTTAAGGGAAAATCCCCAATGCACAGATCAGATGGGTGGTGAGTCCTTAAGGCAATGGACTGTTTGGGAGCAAGCTGGGTAGACTGGAGCGGGACAGAATAGAACTAAAACAGGACTGGAGCAGAAACAAGAAAAAAACCAAAGCAAGAGAGGGTGAGAGCAAGGAAGAGCTAGAGCTAGGGGCAACTCACAGTACTCAAGCCAAATCAGGCAAGGAAGTGATGCAGGAGGAGGGTTTATATAGTACAGAGTCAGCTCTCATTGGCTGAACAATAAAGCTGCTGGATTGAGATGGAAAGTCAGATAAAAGGTAATTACATAGCTTGTCAGCTTCTTTTCTGACCTAGTGCTTAGGGGGAGCAATCAGAAACCTGGGGGCTCCTGGCTCGAATCCCAAGCAAAGCCTAACATCAAGATTGTTGTACCTAGAGGAATCCCATATGGAGTATGGTAGTCCATTGACTCAGAGATACATAGATGATGTAGGGTGTGTTCCTTAGTTGGAAATTATCCAACATTTAAAAGATGGGAAATTAGCCTTACTTGGATAGATAATAATTAAAAAAAAACACATCACAAGCCTTAGAATAATAATTAAGTAAAATAAAAATAAAAAGAATATATCTATTTAATTCACCTTGGCTTCCAGCTGACTTGTTTACCTACAGCCTTTCCCCCTCTGATTATCTGTAGTTCATCAAGTGTTTGTGTAGGTTGGTAACTGGAGTTTGTTAGAGAGAAGCTGAATAGAGAAAAGGATCCCATTTCAGCACCTTAGACAGCCGCCTGCTCTGTTATAGTTGACTTTAGCTTGTAAGTGGGAGAGTTTGGTGCATCTGCTGATTCACCACTTAGTTGTAAGCAGGGTTCATTTTAGGAAAATGTGAAGATAGAAGAAAATATAAGAGATATTAACCCCCCTTCAATAGAAATGAGCCCTTAGCCAGAAAATATAATTTCCATCAGAGTAAACAGCATGAGTCAAATGATAAAGCAAATGATATAAAGGCACAAGGCTGAACACCAAGTCTGGGAAATTCTGAGTGCCACTTATTATGGGCATAGAAATATATTAGAAGTCATTAAGGGATCCATACCATATAAAGTTACTGTACAAGGTCACAGGTTGATTTATGTGGGTCATAAACGTGCTTTTCGTATATTATAAGGAATAATATGCATCCTACTTTAAATTATACAGATACTGCAAGTCATATGACTATATAAAGGCACAAATACAAATGAAATGAACGGTTACAATTATGCCGCTTTCTCCACTTATACTGTATATATACTGTATATTAAAATATTTCAAATCTGAAAAGGTAAATGTATGACCCTACCAAGTGTGGCAGCAATAAATGTGCATTGGTCTGCCAAGGAATTCAGGATATTACAGCTAGCAATATTTAATGATTTGTAATTTTTCCCCAAGTTACTCTGATTTTGCTTTTATATCTTTCCATAGTTTATTTAGAAAAAAAATATTTACCTCATCTTTGGATTCTTATTCAGACACGGCCGCCAATGCCAAGTTATGGTAGGAGGTGGAATACCAAAAACTGTACACGTTAAGGACTGCTTGCTGCCCAATGGATAAAGAACAGGTTCTTGAACAGACACAGAGTTTTCATAGATTTGTGGCCTCACTACAAAAAAAAAAAGTCATTAAACTCTGTCTGAACAAATCAACATGCAGCAATATAAAGGTTAAAATGCCAGTTGCTCCTTACCATTAACAACAAGGGGCAGTGTTAGGTTTTTGGTCAGATTCCATTGCTTCAGCTTTAGCACAATTGTATATTTCCCTGCATCTTCTTCTGAAACATCTTTGATAGTCAGGGAATATTTGTCAGAGTCTCTGTACCGAGTACATTTTTCTAAAGCTGGAAGGCCGTCCTTTAACCTGTTGTTCAATAGACACATTAGGGATGTCATTAATTTTTTTACATAATTACATCCGTCTTATCTTCTTGGTAATACAGAGGAAACTGTCAAAGCCTTAATATATTAAGACTGTGGATTTACAGTTAGACACACACAGGAAATTCTCTTACCTAAATTTTTGACCAATATGTAGGTCTACTCTAGACACTTAAAATCTGCAAGCCTTGGAGACTCCCAGCTTTTTTATGTGACTGCTGACTAAAGACTCAGTGATTAATCTTCTAGAATGCTAAGTGGCTACTTAGCAAAAAAGATCCCTGCGGCAAATTGCTAGGCCAGCGTTATCCTTTACAAATACAGTTTAGCCAATTGTTTTATGGTGGATACAGGGCTATGTGACCTCTTTATACCCAGAATAATTTTTATTACTCAGCCTGTTATGTGAAAAGACCATTTCTAAAGACATCAAGGTATTCACCTCATCTAATACATTCTCTAAAGACAACCACAGAATACCTCTAGAACAGTGGTCCCCAGTCCAGTCTGACAGTCAGGGTAAGATTTAAATGCTATTTGTGATTATTACTATGGCCATGTTTTACATCTTTGTAGTGGAGGTTTATCAAATGTTAGACTGCTTTAGAGGGTTCTCTTCTATGGTTGTCTCAGGAGAATGACTTCAGCAATGCTATTCATTCTGTGCCCTTGCTAATATCAACACAGAATACTCTAGATCAGGGGCGTCAAACTCAATCACATAAGGGGGCCGAAATCTAAAACACAGACTAAGTCGCGGGCCAAATTTTTTATTAATATACTCAGTAAGATACTAAGGGGTATATTTATCACAATGTGTAAAAATTGGAGTAAGACATTACCGGTGATGTTGCTCATCGTGGCCAATAGATGCTTTGCTACTGTTGAAATCTAATTGCTGATTGGTTGCCTTGGGCAGCATTACTGGTAATGCTTTACTCCACTTTTTACACAGCATGATAAATATACCCCTTAGTCTTAGTTACTATGTGAGGAAATTGGAAATTGATCAGGCTGGATGGTCAGACACACTCACCAAGGGCCACATAAAACAGCCAGGGGGGCGGATTTGGCCCCTAGGCCTTGTGTTTGACATATATGCTCTAGATACAGGCAGAATACAATTATTTATCTCAATGCGCTCTTGCTGTAGTGTTATAGTAAAAGGCTAGTTGGCTGGTGATGCCTGAGGTACTAATGTTTCTACTCCCTTTGGTGGGCCTCTCACTGCTTGCCTAACTACCATATAACTCTCAAGCCTACAAGGATCTATAGCTGGAACTAGCCCACACACTAGCTAGCACTATTGACAAGTCCTTCCTTCTTCTACTGAGGACTCCTCTTGCCTCCAGGCTCCAGGCAATACACAGAGGAGGAATGTTCAGTTAATCAAATAATTTACTCCTTCATACTAAATAAACTAAAGGAAAGATAAACCCTCAAATACCCATGGGGAATAAACTCTCCCAAGGAAAAACATCCATGATAGATATCATCATTTTTTTTCCCCAAAGACAGTCATTTCACTGAAAAAACATGTATTCCTAGAAATGATTCTTGTTATACTATTTATAATGATGATTTGAACCCTTTTGTTCTGCTGATTGAACTTATGCACTCCCTAAATATATAAAAATAACGTGGGATATTTTTAGAGGGTGGAATTCAGAACATTTGTGGAAATGTGTTTTTTTTTTTAACCAAAGATCTTCTTCCTAACCCTTATTAATCTAACCTCCCCTGTACTGCATGGGAAAGTACATGCAGGCTTATTATATGATAATAAGAATTCTATTTACTTACATATTTATGGAATGTACATTTAACTGCTTAGAGTGTGGTGAACAGCTGCAAGGATATATTGTTGCAGCTGCTAGAAAGGGCACTTTTACTTGTGTTCGACATGCGTTGGTGTTACACTTCCTAATCCACATTCAGTTTGTTTCTGCATTAATGTCCTCCCCGTGTGTACCAACCCACAGGGGACACTGAAATCACTTAATGCTTGTGTTGCCATACAACACGTTAACTAATTGCAATCTACTATGGTTGTATTGACATTAATCGTTGCACCATACATTAGAATATTTATTATGAAGAAGATTTTGGCGAAAGAAAGCAGCACTCCAGCTGTTGCTGAATTACTACTGCAGGTATGGGATGCCCTATCCGGAAACACGTTATCCAGAAAGTTTCAATTTATGGCAGTGCCATCTCCCATAGACTCCATTATAAGCAAATAATTCTAATTTTTAAAAATGATTTACATTTTCTCTGTAATAATAAAACAGTACCTGTACTTGATCCTAACTAAGATATAATTACCCCTTATTGGGGGCAGAACAGCCCTATTGGGTTTATTTCATGGTTAAATGATTCCCTTTTCTCTGTAATAATAAAACAGTACCTGTACTTGATCCCAACTAAGATATAATTACCCCTTATTGGGGGCAGAACAGCCCTATTGGGTTTATTCCATGGTTAAATGATTCCCTTTTCTCTGTAATAATAAAACAGTACCTTGTACTTGATCCCAACAAAGATATAATTACCCCTTATTGGGGGCAGAACAGCCCTATTGGGTTTATTCCATGGTTAAATGATTCCCTTTTCTCTGTAATAATAAAACAGTACCTTGTACTTGATCCCAACAAAGATATAATTACCCCTTATTGGGGGCAGAACAGCCCTATTGGGTTTATTTAATGGTTAAATGATTCCCTTTTCTCTGTAATAATAAAACAGTACCTGTACTTGATCCCAACTAAGATATAATTACCCCTTATTGGGGGCAGAACAGCCCTATTGGGTTTATTTAATGGTTAAATGATTCCCTTTTCTCTGTAATAATAAAACAGTACCTGTACTTGATCCTAACTAAGATACAATTAATCCTTATTGGAGGCTAAACAAGCCTATTGGGGTTATTCAATATTTAAATCATTTTTAACAGACAAGTTATGGATATCCAAATTACGGAAAGATCCCTAATCTGGAAAACACCAGGTCCCGAGCATTCTGGATAACAGATCCCATACCTGTACCCAGGGTCAGACTGGGGGATGCAGGGCCCATCGGGGCTCCCGGCTCAGGGTCCCTGCAGGTGCCCCCTAACTCCCCCCGCAGGGTCCCCCACCCGATGTCCTCCCCTGAGCGCGTGTACGTTTAACGCGTCAGGGGAGGAACGGTCAGGCAGGGGGAGCACCAGCAAGGGTCGGGTCTGGGCCCTTGCAGCCCAGTCTGACCCTGCCTTTACCAGCATTCCCTGACAGGTATAGCAATTGACTACCAGTAACATAAAAATACTAGCTAAGCATATGGATTTATGGTTCCTTTTAGTTTTTCCATAAATTAGATTTGTTAATCAGAGCAGCTCTAAACACAAGTACCTTCAAAATAAGCGCTTAAAGTTGTGCAAAATCCACTCAACATTCAACCAATGCATTTTGTGCAGATAGTTCCATACTCAGGATTGATCCTCTAACCCAAAGCACTGTTAGGCTAAAAAACTATTCACTAAAACCAAGCAAAACTGCAGTTGTTGGATCTATAAGAAACTGGTTTGGGATTCAGACAAATCAAATCACTTTTTGCATAATGTGGCCGAATCCTTAGTGTTTAGCTGAACCAAATCCAAGCTCAAAGTTAAATGTTTTGTAATATGTAAATAAGATCAATATTTTGACCGAATTCAATACTCAGATTCAGTGCATCCCCAGTTATAATGGAAATTTCATGGAAACAGTAAAAATTAATGACATTTTATGATATTGACACATTTCTAAAATACACAGAAATTCAGTATTCTAGGTAGCTAGCGAGGAGCACACCCTAGAGTTGCAGAGGGGCAGGCCCAGTGTCACAAGGTCCTGGTAAGGACCAGTGATCCCTCCTCCCTCTTGGAACCTGGTCCCTATTTCAGTCTCAACTGCAGCCACAATACCCCTTAATTATCCCATTATGGGGGCTAATAGGGCAGCAGGGACCTGCAGGTGTGGGTGCTGGGGGCCAAACATTGTGTCACTAATATTAATAGATAGAAATGCTTATAACATTCCTTGGTACAAAAGTGTCCCCAAGCAGCCACCAGCCCAGCGAATTAACAATTAAATCCATCGCCATGGAGTGCAGGCCCACCCACACTTAGTTGAAGCCTGTACCCTCTTTCAACAGACTGGAGTATTGTATAGGTTTATATTTTAGTCTTTGAAAGGACTGCACTGCCTCCAAGTCAGTGTGATGGAAGAAAACTGTTCTTGCTACTACATCTATCTGTTACGGTCATGTCTTCCTATAATGCTGAACTGGATATGGTTTGGCACCTTTTTACGAAACATATATTGTGACTATTCTTGCCTAGTAGTACAAAGGAACATATCATATCATATAAATGTTTTCTAATTTTAACAAAATAGTCCAGCCTCTTGTGGGCCAGGTCTGACCTGCAGAACAGATGTTAAAGATCTTAAATAAGTAGATGGATATGAAATAAATGGAGATGTATTAGTCAAAGTAGGAATAATCCAAAAGTCTGACCAACTTTAAACTAATTTTCATGTTAGTTTGTAAATAGACCCTAAACTGCAATAGATTCCTTTGTTTCTTACAGGTTACATAAGAGACATGGTGTCCAATGCACTGATCTAATTGTCTTTCCTTCCTATTTTGAAAATGAAAGTATAGAACCCTTTAGCTGCCACTATTCTTGATATCCTAATGAGAGCTAATGGCACGCAAACCTTTGTCTGACGTTAATACGTGAATAGCAGTTATGAGATTCTAGATCGGCTTTAGATAGCATTGTTTACTAAAGGTGTTTGGAGCCTAAATTTGTAATTTTAGAAAACGCGCATTTGTGCCAAGAATTTGATGACAATAGTTAATTTGGATAAACCAAAGAACCAGTTCACAATGCAAATGACGAGGTTCGTTTTGGTCTATAATTAGAGCTTTTGTATTTGTTGAACATCCTTCATGTCTATGAAAAAAAAAATCATATTTAGAAGGAAAGCTGAGTGGCTTCTAATCAGCATAGACATATCCAGTTGTTATTGTTCATCTAATCGATGGAAGTAACACAAATACCTTATGATTTTAAGAAAATATTTGTTACATTCAGACTCAGTCAAGTATATGGAACCTTAGAAGAATATAGATGTCCAGACATACAACCTTTTTTAATGCCGACTCCAACTTACAGCAGCACTTGACAAGGATAGGCTAGCAGTGGATTAAGCCTCACCTAAAAGCCTATGGTTGTATATTACTGTGTTTGACATACATGGATAATAGATAAACCACAATAACAGTGACCCTCAACAAGATATTTTTGCTATTATATGATCCTTAACTCTCTTTGTGTAATAACTGAGATAGCAGAGCAAGTCTTGATGGCTCATGTGAAGCTATGTGGGTTGCTCTTCTGGTAGAAAGTGTCATGTGAACAGAGCTGAGCCGGTGCTCTGTTTAATAATCAGCACATATAAGTGTTTAGATCTGGTAACATCGGATTCCATGAATCACAGAAAGAGCTACCGGTTGCTCAATTCTATGGCAGTTCTAAAAAAGTTTAAGCGACAAAAGTTGCCCATCCTTGTGCATGTAATGGGCCAGATTTGATTCAATTTATATATCTCAATTCCATATTTTCCCAAAGACATCAATGGAGTGATAAGCTAGGAACTTCTGTTACTGAACAAAATCTGCACCAAACTAAGAATTATGTTAATTATTGAGAACAGGTTATTTACATTGGTACTCACCATATAACCTCTGGCTCAGGGAAAGCTCTCACTTTCACTAAAATAGGATAAGATTTCTGACCAGCAAAAGTTTCCAAGGTGCCTTGTGTTCTAGGTTTAACGTTGATAAATGCTTTTGCTGAAAATAAAAAAAACAAAACACAAATTGTAACTGTAGAATGATCGTTAGAATTGCATTGTAGGAACAAAGTAAACTAGCATTGTGACATTGAACCCATATATCAGTGGTCCCCATACACGGGCCGATAGTAGCTGCAGATATGGGTCCCTTAGATCGATTCAGCAGCTTATCGGCCCGTGTAGGGGCAGAAACGAGGGGCCTGCCTGACCGATATCTGGCCTAAAATTGGCCAGATATCGATCGGCCAGGTTAGAAAATTCAGTCGGATCGGGGGCCGCATCGGCTCGTTGATGCGGTCCCCGAACTGACTGCCCCATTGACGCCCCAGGGCCAAACGATCGAATTATTTTTTTTTTGGGGATATCGGGTGAAGATTCGCTCGCTTGACGATCTCGCCAAGCAAGCGAATCTCAACGTGTATGGGGACCTTTACTCGTGAGACACAGTGAAAAGTAAAAAGACTTGGAGAGCAACACAAGCATCATAAAAGTTCATGGAGGTGCCAAATAAGGGCTGTGATTGGCTATTAGGCAGCCTCTGTGCACACTAACAGCTTACAGGGGGCTTTATTTAGTAGTAAATCTTGTTTTTATTAAACCAAAACTTGCCACCAAGTCAGGAATTCAAAAATAACTACCTGGTGAGCAACATGTTTCCCCCAAGCCACTGGTTGGGGGATCACTGACATATATGTATGAAGGCAAATAATCAGTGCATGCAACAAGCTTTACATTCATATAATAATGAGTATTTTAAGAAAATAAACTGCCTAGAAACACTACACAGAAAAAAAAAGCTATAATTTAATTGAAATTTATCAGTATTTATTGGTTCATTAGTGACAGTTGCTTAGCAAAAAAAAAAAATAATGAGCTTTTCTTTAAAAAAAATGTATTTATTATAAGGAATAAAAGAAGGAATGGTGATCAGCAGAACTCCAGGTAGAACTTGAACTTGAACCTTTTTAGATGCTGTATTGGTTACTGGCCTTACTTATACATTCCCAGTAGATGCTGCATTGCAGTATTGTGTGTGCCATGTATAAAAGCACTTACCATGAATACGAACTGTAGTGTTGACTGAGCTTGTTGAAGGACCATTCTTGGCCGTGCATGAATACTGCCCTTCGTCAAATTTCCTCACATCATCAATAATCAGCGTGCTGTAGAACACGAGTACTTTTGAATTTGTTGCATCCATCTTCCTCCTTATGAAAGCCATTCTATGAAATTTCTAGGATGAAAATTGTTTTCAGTTACGTATGTTATGTACCTAAATTTGACAATTTAATGCAAAAAATTGTATAACCTGCTTGAAAAAGTCGTACCTAAAGTCTGTGTTTTCTCTCTAGCTAAAAAGGCCCTTCCTTAAAATTACCTAATATGTCCCATTTTTCACCCTGAAACCCTATTTCTTCTTATGACAAGGGAAAGATAAGAAGGCAAACAAAGCACTGCACTTATATAGACATATAATCACATAATGATCTTAAATTTGTTTATTTCTTTTTAAACTATTCTAATTTGACCAGTCTACCTATGTTAAAGAGACCCTCCATGCCTTTTATTAGATTAGTCACCCTTATCTGGCATCTTTTTATTTATGTACTTTTTGAGGAGGATTAAATTGCCCAGCATATTCTAGAGGAGGCCTTTTTTAAGGGAATATATCTATACAGTATATTGCTGCTTTTGTTGGTTCTAGCTTTCTCCAACTGAGAGTGTCGGAGAGTGTCGGACTGGTCCACTGGGATACTAGGAAAACTCCTGGTGGGCCCAAGTGTCAGGCCCCCCTCTGCCTCTAACCATTTGGCCTATTTCATGGTCAGTCCCTCTTTCTGTATAGGAACAAAGAGACTAGATAGATATAAGATTAGATTATAGTATGGAAAGATAAGAGACTAAGAGAATAAACAGGTTGAGTAAGGAGAGCAGGAGAAATAGTGGGAGAGTGGGTCAATGGTCTAAGTTTTTCTGGAGGGCCCCTGGCATCCCAGATCAACACTGGTCATAGGCAGAGAAATTACCATGTTTCATACCATGAAAGCTAGCAGGTGATTTTGGGCATGCTGACCAACACTGATTTCTCCTAGAGCACTATAGCCAATATATACTATATTCCCAATGCCTGAGTGCCATAGATCTTAGAAACAGCAGGAGACTCTGAATTATCATTTTCTAACTAATATTACACAGGCTGGGTCCTGCATTCAATTCCAGCCAGAGTGCCATCTACAATGATTTTGTATGTTTTCCTTGTGCTTGTTGGGGTTTCAGCAGCGCACTGGCAGAACTACACGGGGCCATTGCAATATACAGTGAAGAAGCACCACACCTTCACTACCCAGTGATTCACACATTTTTTGTTCTTTAAATTAAATCTGGCTTATTATGTAAAAAAAACATTAACTACTTACCGTCCGAGGATACTTCCATTCTATTTCAGCTCTTGCATTTAAGTCAGTTTTAACAGAACATTGTATCCTGAGCTGATCTCCACTGAGTAGATGGATAGAATCTGGGACATCTAGTTTAACACTGTGGATTTTACTGGCTGCAAAAAAAACATAGGAAGAGTAAATGTGAAGAAAGAGAGAAGATTTTTTGGGGGGAAAACAATTTAACTTTAAGAGATTACTCACATTGTTTATGTGGTAGATAAATTGTATTGTGCACAATTCCATTGAGGGTAGCCTCACAACTCAAGAGGTCGGAATATTGAAATGTGGGATTAGGAATGATAATTCCTCTTTTATTGTTCCAGATAATGTTTTTTTGATCCACAGGGAATGGGTGTTTGCCGTATCGCTAAAATAAAGTTGAAAATCGAACAAGCAAGTTAACAGATAGAAGGATGTACTTATATTCTCTTTTAGCATTGCCTGCCCCCTCTGACAAGGTCTTTTTCTCATTCACATTCATGCGAAAGGAAAGTTGTTAATGACTATACCACAGATCTGTTTGGATGGTATCTACTGTAGGGGTAGCTAACCCAAACTGGGACTATAATAAAATTCATGGGTTCATATTTACTGCTGACACAGACACAAGTGCTAGAGCACTAAGGGGACTAAAATTAGATCCCATGGCCAGAGCACTTGTACATATGACAATGACCATGCTTTGGTCTGGCTTAAAAACTAGAGCAAGGTGTCAAACAGATCACTGTTGGGTCCAACGGAGCCATGCATTTAACAGCTAACCCACATTACCAGGCAGCACTACATACAGAGTGAGGTATAAAAATGCCTGCAATGCAAAAAAATCCAGGGCACTTTGCCTCAGTGTTAAAAAATGGGACCCGAAAAGTTTACATCAAGTCTGGTCTAGCCATAGATGGATATGCTCCAGTGACTGACTGCCTGATCCTTGCAGCTGCACAGAGTAGCTGATGAGTCACACGTGTTCACATGGGTGAACAATTATGTTTCTATTAACAACGTTTTCATTTATTATTTTTGCTGGGAAGAGATGCTCTGCAATTAGGGTTATAAGAAATCACTCTATAATGAAACTAATCAGGTCCTTGGCTTGAAAGATATAACACATTTAGGGCAAGGTCAGAGTTAGAATAGACCGGGGGCAGAAGCAGCAAGGAAAAACCCCTCCTACAAAATTAAACAAAATAATCTTCAGTATGCTGTCTGGGTGGTAAGTCTGACCAGTTTATGGGCTTAACTGAAACACAAGCTGACAGCAGGTCCATCTAGTCTAGCTATCATATGTTTATTTTGCTTTGCTAAATGATCCTTCCAACATCTGCAGTGAGACAATCCCATGTATCTATCACCATTCTGTAAATAAGTGTTTCCTTTTTTATTTCCCCGTTCAGTTTTTCTATCTCCAGTTTCATGTTGTGTCCCCTGGTTCCAGTGCAAAAAATGCATTTTTCCTGGTCTCTAATTCACTGGAAATATTTGAATGTTTCTATCATATCTTCTCTCACTTTTCTCTTCCAAGCTGTAGAGCCCTTAACATTGACACTGAGTTGCCCTTTTCTGGACTGTTTATGTTTTAAATTGATATTGATTTATATTATTCAGCGTGTCTGTGGGTTTAGCTTTAGGGATTTGGTAAAAACTCAATGGCTTAAAAAATTGTTTACTCCAGTGCTGCAGAATCTCTGATCTTTGCCCAGCCAGCCCTCAAGACCATAATCACTGCTGTAGCAGTTATTGCTAAAGATGTGTCCTGGGGACTGTTGTGAAACAAGGCGTTAGTTTAGGTTTAGTGTCAGAAATATGTCTTTTTGGACACTGCCTCCAAAACTGAACTCAATAATCAATGTGTGGTCTCACTAGTGATTAAAAAGAAGTGGCTAGTGGCTTTATAGCCTCCATCTGTTGGCTACCAACATCTCTTTCTATACCTGGCATGATATAATTTTGCTTTTCAGGTGACAGCCTTCAGCTATTTGTAGGACACCATTGGGCCCCAGGTTGTTACATATGTCCTTGGTACTTGTATCTATGTTTTAACTCTAAGGGGTACCTATAAGTGATAATACCATCTTTGCCACATTGTACTAGAGCAGTGCTGTCCAACTGGCGGCCCGCGACCCCCCTCTGTGTGGCCCCCCACCTGTCTGGCTGCTTTGATGGCTTACTCTTGTGTAAGCTTTAAATGGTATCAGTACTGTGATTAACTGGCCCCCTGCATGGTTCTCACCTCAGATTCAGGCTGTAATCAGGCTGTATTGTTTAAATATGTAATGCCCTGTGTTTTTCACACCTTTTAATACCTGCATTGTTCAACCCCTGCAGTATTCACACCTCAGGCTCAGGCTGTAATCACCCCCATTGTTCCCTTGTTCACACCTCAGGAGCAGTAGAAACCCACAAATAAACCCTGCACACTACAAAAAGAACATATACTGAGGTGGTACTGCAATTAAAACGTTTTTTAATATATAGTTTTTGTGCAGACTGTAGGAGCAGTGCCAGCATTGTGTCACTGTAGGCTGCCTGTGTGTGCCATACACACAGGCAGCATAGGGCAAGCAGAGTATGGCACACACAGGCAGGGTAGGGAAGGCAGAGTATGGCACACACAGGCAGAGTAGGGCAGGCAGAGTATGGCACACACAGGCCAAGTTTGGCACAAACCAGCCAAGAATGGCACACACAGTGAATGTATGGCACACGCAGGCAGGGTAGGGAAGGCAGAGTATGGCACACAGGCAGGGTAGGGCAGGCAGAGTATGGCACACACAGGCCAAGTATGGCACAAACCAGCCAAGAATGGCACACACAGTGAAAGTATGGCACGCAGGCAGGGTAGGGCAGGCAGAGTATGGCACACACAGGCAGGGTAGGGAAGGCAGAGTATGGCACACACAAAGGCAGGGTAGGGCAGGCAGAGTATGGCACACAGGCAGGGTAGGGAAGGCAGAGTATGGCACACACAAAGGCAGGGTAGGGAAGGCAGAGTATGGCACACACACAGGCATGGTAGGGAAGGCAGAGTGTGGCAGGTTTTTGCTGTACTACAACCATTAATATGGGTATGGTCATGTGATAACATGGGTGTGGTTTCAAGTGGGTGCGGTTTTAAAAAGGGGAGTGGTCAAAACTGGCTTCCATTATCGGCCCTCCACCACGTAGGTCGGAAAAATTCCGGCCCTCGGTACAACAGAAGTTGGACAGCACTGTACTAGAGTTTTATGTGGTAAACAAAGCTACCAAAGCTACTGTGAAATACGGTTAATTTTACTTACCTTAAAAGTGACTGTTATATTTGGGGATGTCACCCGGCAAGGAATGACAAGTTCCTCTCCATCGGCCACGTGAACTATCTTGGGGAATTCAGTGTTCATCTCCACAAAAGGAATGTTGACATCTGTTATAGGAAGGACATATAGGAAACATCATCTTAAAGCCATTCAAACCTTCTTAATGCAAAAGTCAAAATGCCAATGGGCCCCTAAACTGAGAGAAAAAGTAAGCTGTGGGTGGAACCATGGTGCAAGCAAGCTTCCTATAACAAATTGTTTGGGGGAACAGATTTTGTGACTAGTCCAGGTACCTGCAAGACATATAATATATATTATATGGGCAAAATTCTGCAGACACCTGCTTATCTAATATCTCATTCCAAAACCAAGGTAATTATCATTATGCAATGGTTCACATCAATTTCTGTCCAACAGCAGTGACCCCTTAAAAACAGGGCCAGATTTTAAGATTTGGTGCCCCTAGGCAGGTCGCTCACGCCCCCACCTTGCTACTTACAACCCCTCTCACCCAGCTATTGAGTTTGCTCCAATGCAATTGATCACTTCCCCTAGGCCCAACCCTCATGCCCCCTCGTTAAAATATACCACAATTAAAGTTTGGCCCATCTTATAGAAATCAAGTACCCTGTATCCTACTCCAACTGGCCCTCAGCCTGGGCCCCCATCCACTGCTTTGCCCTCCACCCAGGGGTGGGATGGATTTTTCCTCTTCAAGGCAAAGCTTACAAGGGACACAAACAGTGTTTTCACCCTCCTCACTGCCAAAGAGATTCTGGGAATTGTTGAAATTCATGGACGTCTTTTTCCAACCTAATGTACCCACGTGCAAAGCCAAACTATGTCAACTGCTTTCACACCCTAGTTTATTTTAAGAGAATAAAAAAAACATTATTAAGCTTTAGAGAGGAACAAGAGTGTTGTTTTGCAGGGCTGTTCGATGCACGGAAAGGTCATTAGTTCTTCACCTCTAATCATCTGCAAAACTGATTGCTTGGGCTCCCTAAGGGCATATCCATTCATGTCACAAATTTTTTAAAAACCCATTTGCAAAAGGAGCAAGTGCTACAGAGCAATTTCCTGTACTCGGCCCAGGGTATCACTACTGTGTTTTGGAAGAAGTAGCGTGAGGGTTTTTTTTTTCATAGCAGACAACATGTCACCACTCACTGCTGTCAGTTGTTCCAAAGGCTCTTTTGCGTTCAGGTTTGGATTTTAAGGGTCAGTAAAGGGATTCCTTTCCTTTGTAAATAACTGTCCAAGGCTGGTGTAATGCAGAATGTTATGTAAGGAGATATGGGGGCTGATTTACTTACCCACGAACGGGTCGAATGGAGTCCGATTGCGTTTTTTTCGTAATGATCGGTACTTTGCGATTTTTTCGTATGTTTTGCGATTTTTTCGGATTCTTTACGCATTTTTCGGATCCAATACGATTTTTGCGTAAAAACGCGAGTTTTCCTATCCATTACGAAAGTTGCGTAAAAAGTTGCGCATTTTGCGTAGCGTTAAAACTTACGCGAAAAGTTGCGCATTTTTCGTAGCGTTAAGTTTTAACGCTACGAAAAATGCGCAACTTTTCGCGTAAGTTTGAACGCTACGCAAAATGCGCAACTTTTTACGCAACTTTCGTAATGGATACGAAAAACTCGCGTTTTTACGCAAAAATCGTATTGGATCCGAAAAATTCGTACAGAATCCGAAAAAATCGCAAAACATACGAAAAAGTCGCAAAATATTCGTTTTCAAGTCGGAACTTTTCCAATTCGGGTCGGATTCGTGGGTTAGTAAATCAGCCCCATAGCGTTGGATAACATTTTGTAGATCTCCACATCTCATTTATGAACCCAGTGCTAAGTTGCACCCACTATAAAATTTGCATTGTTTTTTCTAAGTCACATTGTCCATTTCTCTTGGCACATCAGTTGCAGCCATTGACACAACCAACAGTTCTAGGCCACATCAATTCATGTACTTAATTCATGCACTCTCAGTTTTGCATCCATATATGCAGGTTGCATATTGCACTACCAAAACACACAGCCCCATGGATGGAACATTTATCAATACTGCATGTGGGCAGTAACCCATAGCAACCAATCAGTGATTGGCTTTTTTCTGTCAGCTGCAGGAAGAACAATAAATGCAATTTAACTGGTTGCCATGGGTTACTGGCCATGGGCAAATTTGCCCACTGTTGATAAACGACCAATGCCAACCAATCAGTAATTAGCTTTTTCAGCCAGCTGCAGACAGAACAATAAATGCAACAGTTTAATTGGTTGCCTTGGGTAACTGGTCATGGGGAAATTTGCCCACTGTTGATAAATGACCCCAGTGCTTAACTGTTTGGATTGTTTTTCTTACAAAATATTTATGCAAATATGTTTATTTCAAAGACAAGCATTGTTTGTGATATTTTACATTGTCTGGCCACTTTGGAAACTGGCTTATTGAAATCAGTGGATGAGAGATAAGCATCTCTTGCCAGAGCAAGCAGTATGGTAGCCCCAGTCTCAGAAAACAATTATGAAGATAATGAATGTTATATGTAATGTGTTGTATATGTGTAATTACAACCTTTGATGTATTTCCATTGAAACATTTTTTGCTCAATACTGACATGCCGACGAGACAATGCTAGAGTTTACTGCACTTTCCAGCTCAGATCCAGCAAGAAAAATTGAAGTAATGACTATAAACACAGCCTGAAGATCTTGAAATAAATAATTGGTGCAGGAACAGTTGGCGCCATTAAGCATGAAGATCTGAACAAGCTGCATCCTTCCACAAAATCTGCCAAACTGTCAGAAGTCAATAAAGGTTTCCAGCAATAGGTTTTAATTAGGTTTTTAGCTTAGCACCATCACGGCTTCCATTAATAAAGCCTGTTGGATTACACAACACACACTTAGGATCCCCCATCCTCAAACCTTGACTTCCTCATGCATAGAGACTAGCAGCAGGGTTGTCTGGCTCAGAGGAAGCGGAGAGTGCCAAAGGATCACACAGGGGGACAAAAGTTCAGCCAAGGACTGCAATTTAGCCACCAATTCAGCAGGCAAACAAGGAAACAATAGTTCGGAAATTGGAAACACCCAGTTTGTATCAAACTGTTTGTACGCCAGTGCCGGGCAACTTGCAGCCCTCCTTGCAGCCTATCAGCAACCCCCTAATAGTCTTTGGCTGTCTAAGGATGCTGGGAGTTTTAGTAGTAGTACATTTATTAACAGTACCTGTACAGCTACACAGTACCTGTAACAGCATAGTAAAACCTTATCTTATCAACAATCTGTCTATTGTACTACTGGGTAATTTAATAAAAACGGCATCATCTGCAACAGTACTAGTAACCCACAGCAAGTAGCTGGTAGCTTTTAAAGGTCTCAGAAAGCAAATCATCAGACTTTGAGACTTTTATTATATTCTGCCCCCCCCCCCCCCACACACATAAACTATTAGTTACAGAACATTAGCACTACCTGTACCTGTACAGCAGCCTACAGGAGGAGCCTTTGTTTGGCATACACATGGTCTTTATGCATCTAAAACTTCACATTTAATAGCAAAGTGAGACTTTGACAGTAACAGTCTTATTATCTGTATTGTTACATTAACGCTTGTTACCTGCAACAAATATGTAGACAGAAGTGGACCTGTTTCCATTTTTCATGGCTACTGTGCAGCTATAATACCCAGTATCACTTGGTTGAGCTTTGTGCACGGTCAATGAGCTACACATGGTTCGTGGATGGCCCCCACAAGCACTGTTTGTAATACGTATCCTGTCACTTTCCTTGTTTAAGTTGGCAGGGAAGATCCAAACGTGGCTTCTGTGGCTGCTGTAAATGAAGGAAGAATCAGAAGTATGTGAAACGGTATGAACATAACATTGTTTGTAATTTACCAAACTGCTCATTCTTTTGCCTAAATTGGCAACCCTTTTGTGCAAATCACATTCATGTCAGGTGCTGCAGACACGGGGCAGCATCAGGTGGGTTTGGTATGATAGCCACATGGTGTAACATTAGCCTAAAGCTATTACAGTAGTCTCCATTATACAGTTCAAAGCCAATGTTCTTTGCATGGGCACAAAGCCAGTACTAGTTGCAAACTTTTATATCCCACCTTCAGATTTTAATGTTTTGCAATACTAACCACCTTACCCATCAATGCATAAGAACCAAATATGCATTACAGCTCTTTGAGACAGCACATAGCGGTGATGCTATCATAGGCATTTAAGGGGTTATGTAATAAAAGGCACTAAGTTTGCCCAGGAGAAGTAATTTATAGCAACCAATTAGCAGGAATAATGTATTGGTTGCTATGGGTTACTGCTCCTGGGCAAACCTAGTGCCTTTTTTACATATGGGGAAAGTTTGCACCGGTCCTAGTAAGTCACAGCAACTTATCAGATATTTATTTTCATATAGGTGACCAGTTAATGGTACCTGCTGGTTGGTTGCTATGGGTTATTAGATCTGATGCTAAATTTGTGATCTTGATTAAAGTACCCCATGCATAACTTCTACAAGTAAATGACCCAGGCTTCTGTAATCAGTCAGCATTTCTGTGTGACTTTTACCTGACCTGCTAGTTCAAGGAATTGCCAGTGAAATGAATGGAGGGCAATTCTGAGTGTTTTGTAACCCACCCTCAAGCAAGCAACAAAACATCTATAAACACTTGTGTGCCAATGCCCTAAGGCTTCTTTCAAAACTAAAAACAATTGTGGTCTGTTTCAGTCAGACTTTGATACGACACTTATGCAATAAAAGGCACTATGCTTGCCCTTAAGCAGTAACTCATAACCACCAATCAGCAGGCAGAATTTATTGTTCATCTGTTTAAAAGCAAAAATCTAATTGGTTGCCATGGGTTACTGCACCTGGGCAAACTAAGGTGCAAATGTATTTGCACTTTTATTTAAAGATCTAAGTATAAAAAGTGCCAACATATAAAAATGCAAAACAAATATGAATAAGAGTGCAAAAACCTCAAAATCCCTCCCTGTTGCATTTACAAACTAAAAAAAATCACAAAACCCTCTTAAGCCACAAATTAAATATTGTTACTTCTACATGACCTCGCAAGCTTGTTAGAGTTTTTTGTAGTTTTTACACTTGATAAATAACAAATATTAATGTTTTCAAGTTAATATATACACTTTTTTTAGCCCTAAAAAGTACAATTCTGGAAAATGAAAAAAATACAAATGTTAATATATCTGGCCCTAGGGGCACATTTATCAAAGTACGATTGTATTCGAATGCTAAAAATTCATATTCATTTTTGTACTGTGCGTAATTTTTGAGTATTTTTGAGTATTTTTTGTTAATTTGCGAGACTTTTTCTACTTTGCGACAATTTGTGTGACAAAATTGTATTTGTCGCGCCGAGTATAAAAGTTTCGGATTCATTCAAGCTTCAGTATCGTGACTTTCCTTGGGCCAGGTTGGAGCTGCAGCGTGCCATTGAGCCCTATGAGAGGCTTTCCTTGGGCCGGGTTGGAGCTGCAGAGTGCCATTGAGTGCTATGGGAGACTTTCCTTGGGCCGGGTTGGAGCTGCAGAGTGCCATTGAGCCCTATGGGAGACTTTCCTTGGGCCGGGTTGGAGCTGCAGAGTGCCATTGAGCCCTATGGGAGCCTTTCCTTGGGCCGGGTTGGAGCTACAGAGTGCCATTGAGCCCTATGGGAGACTTTCCTTGGGCCGGGTTGGAGCTACAGAGTGCCATTGAGCCCTATGGGAGACTTTCCTTGGGCCGGGTTGGAGCTGCAGAGTGCCATTGAGTCCTATGGGAGACTTTCCTTGGGCCGGGTTGGAGCTACAGAGTGCCATTGAGCCCTATGGGAGCCTTTCCTTGGGCCGGGTTGGAGCTGCAGAGTGCCATTGAGCCCTATGAGAGGCTTTCCTTGGGCCGGGTTGGAGCTGCAGAGTGCCATTGAGCCCTATGAGAGACTTTCCTTGGGCCGGGTTGGAGTTGCAGAGTGCCATTGAGCCCTATGGGAGGCTTTCCTTGGGCCGGGTTGGAGCTGCAGAGTGCCATTGAGCCCTATGGGAGGCTTTCAAAATCATTCACAGAAGGATCAGAAAAGATTTCCCCGCCGTTTACGATCGTTCGGATACGAAAATTTTGTGACTTTCAGATCGCCAATACGATATTATCGTGACTATTACGATTTTTCATAAAGAATTTTCGTGATATTTTCAATCTTCAGAAATTATCGTATCTAATCCGAATTTCGGGATTCGAACTCGTACTTTGATAAATCTGCCCCTAGGTATCTTTTATAAAATATGGGGATTAGATCACAATACCATACAGTATTACTATGAAACTATATGGATCATTTTCAATAAAGGTACCCAAGGGCACATGGGGGGCGGTTCTTGGGAGTCTATATATTAAAAAAACCTTTAAAAAATGTCTACCAATATGGCACCAGACACATGTGGTTGGAAGCAATGATGGAGCTGAGGGGAAGGGGGTACCTGCGATGTCTACAATACATCTTCACAGCCTCATACTAACACTTTACCTGTTAATACATTCAGTCCAGATAGACCTGACATTAATAGCTGCAAATATGGATCACTGCACAGACTTACACTACAGTGGCTGTTGGTTAAAATGCTGCAGAACCTATAACGACCCATAGCAACCAATCAGATATATGCTTATCAACAGATAATAAGTAAATGTTATATTGATTGCTTGTTATAGATCCTCAACCTGGCGCACTTAGCTCCTGTTAGTAACCTAGTCCCAAATGGTTAGCAGTTACTACATGCTGCATTCAAATGGGTAAAAAATAGCAGTGTTCCATATAAAATCAATATTGCATACAGTTCCTTACCTGCATGAGAGATGTATTGGTTGGCCTGCTTCTATGACTATTTCTTTTTCCTTTATATTCAACTTGGGTGATTTTAATTTGGAACCATCACTATGACCTAGGGAAATAAAAGTAAATGCTATAAACTTTATATACTGAATAACTGATGAATGATTTTATATCAGTGTCTTTTCTAAAATAGCAAAGAGTGATGATTTATGACATTTCCACTAGTATTATTATAATCAACCTTTTTTTATGTAGCACTGACATATCACTTTACAGAGATGATACTTCATTCACAACAACCCTGCCTCAGTGGAGCTTACAGGTCCGTATCACATACACACTAACACTATGGTGAATTTTTTAACAGCCAGTAAACCTGTCTTTATACCTTTAGAGAGTCTGAGGAAACCAGAGCGCCCAGGGGAAACATAGAAATCCCTTGCAGACCCAATGCTGAAAGGCAACACTGCTAACCACTACACCATTGTGCTGCCCAAATCCCAAATACACAGAGTACACTGAGCCATGCAGTGATGGGGTGCATATCTGCTTTTGTGCAGTAACCCACAGCAAGCAGATATTTTCTGTCAGAGATAAATGGTTTCCAATCAGATTGCATTATCTGCCAGCCAATCCTGTATGAAGATGAGTAAAAACGTGGTTTCCTAGTACAATTACCAGTTGTCTGTCAATCCTAATATGCCAGTGAATACATCTTAGAACAAAACCTGTCAGCTGTCAGATAAGAGGAGACCATCCTGCCTTTTGGATACTGGGAATTGTAGTTTATCAACAGCTAAAAGCTATAGGTTGGACACTCCTGGCAATTTAATCATTTAAATACTAATATGTGACCCATCAAAGAATCTTATCAAATTGGAATATACATTTGTTTATTAGAGCCACCATTTTGTGATGTTCTGAGTGACACTCATTGGTCACATGACAGGAAATAACGCAGGTTCTCACTGTAACAGGAAGAAGTGGGGGAATAGAAGGCAGAATTCTGTCCATTCATTGGCTGCTGTAACCTAGCATGTATGTGTGCCCTTGGTTTGTATGTGAGAACAGTGCCTCATATGAGCCAGAGGGCAGACTTTAGTACTTAAATCTAAATGGTATAATCCAAGGGCACAATACTCAGGTCCCTGTGCTCTGTTTTTTTGCTCAGCATGTAGTAAATGAGCCCTTATTTGTTGCCAGCTATGTTGCTAGAATTTTATACATAACTGATTTTGAAGATATAAATAACCGAAAGTATAATCATGAGAATTATTTTACAATGTTTGGCCATGAGGCCCAAGCCCTATATTATACTGTAGCCCTGAAAATGTCCAAAACCTTTATTTCCGCTATCGTGCTGCCTTCCTCCCATCCGTGCACTGGCAGGACAATTTTGGAAAATCTTCTAGACATTCTAGACAGAGCAGCTCACTGGGTGGATTCCAGGAAAGAGATGAATCTCTGTATCTGATACCTTAGACACAGTATGGAAGCTTTCACATTTCTTTGTTCATGAAAAGCGATGACATGTGACCCTGAAGTGATGGTATGCCCCCATAATGAGTCATTGCCTAGTTAGGGTGGGACATTCAGACTTCCTAAAGCTTCTCATTATCATCAGTGCACTGAACCTGAACCAGCTAAAATACCCGCTTCTCCTGTAATACTATATATATATGGTGCTCTGATAGCCAGGAATTACTACTACTTTTGAACGTGTACACATTTAGCTGTATAGAAGCTTTATTCATTGTAAATAATTATGCACTCACTCCTTGAACCCTCAAACCCCCCTGCTTTACCCATTTGAAAAAACAACTTTCTGATATTTGTGAACTGCCACCCAGACTAGGTGGAGTTCATCAGGGAACAAGAGATTTACCGCAGGTGGAGCATCAAGGCAGAAGCTACATAACAGCAGTTTGGAACATAACTATCATTACACAGGGCTGCTGTTTAATCTGAAGCCTACATGTCTCCATGCAAGGAATACATTGATTAACAAGTGGCTTAATGAAGGATTTAGCTGTACTGTAGGGAGTTACAACAAAAAAATGAAAATTCCATAAAATCAAAATACAAGAGTAATACATTTTAGTCACTACTGAAAGTAGTAGCTCTCCACTGCTTGGCCTGACTGCTCATGACATGGAAACATTATTATTGGCTGTCAGCTCTTTGCTGGCCAAAACTCCAGTTCCCACTGCTGAAATTTGAAAAATTTCTGTGATTAACAGACCTTAAAAGAAGAAAAATCATGGACTGGGGAAATTGGAGGCTTTGTAAGAGAGCTGATTTCTGCTACATTGTTTCATTTTTCTACATTTTTCTTTCCTTCACAAAGTAGCAGTTCTGTCATGCTTTAAGGCTGAGGTTTGAGCCATCATTATAATAGATCATCTTTAAAGGTATATAGACTCCAGATTATTCCAGCAATCAATATTACAATAGTTCCTCATCCTGTTAGTTCTAATTTGTTTGCGTAGAAGGGCACCAAACAGGATTTGTGCAACTGAATCTCTGACCCGTAAAAGTATGCAAGGCTTTTACATAGAAGGGTGATTGGTCTTTTGGATAAAAACAATTTAGCATGCTGCTTGGGGTCTTAGTCTAGGAGCTTAGTTAATTTCACTTGGCACAAATCCGATTAATCACAATATGCTATGATGATGTCTAATGCAGATTTTTAATGGTGCTTTGGCTTCAATTAGGTCAGTTTCAGTATTAAGCTACTGTTACAGGACTTACCAGGTACCAAACACACACACAATAATGCCTGCTACAGTATGTTGACTTGGGGTCTGTGTTTAGGATATTTTGTTATTTGTTATGATCTTTGACTCAAGAGTCAATGCCAGCGAAGTCACGAGCTGCAAGCATTTAGGATGTGAACTCCAAAGCCTATAGCAAGTGTCTTGACTTTGTGCCCTGATATTTAATTACTACTAAGCATTTTAGTATTAGTAGAAGTCTGTGAGGAAATCTGGAAGTTTTGATCATCACATTAATTCAGGTCCAGTATCTCAGTATGTGCCCCTAGTTTGGGGCTGCTATAGTTTATAGGTGCTGTTCCTAATATGACCTTTACTGTGCCTATTTTACTGCCTGCTGGCAATTATATATTGTAGTGAGACTTCACCACAACATTTAATATTCCCCTGCATTAGGATTGGATGTGTGATACATGCTGTGTTTTGATTTTGCCATGTGTCAAAATGATGTTCTTCCCTCAGGGTGAATAAAAGCATTCTTACCCCTTGTGTACTATGGCCCTAATATCTCTGCATCACCACAGTTGCAAATTGTACTTTTTTGGATCCTCCATATTAATATGACAAATGGCCACTGTCTTCAGTTTTGTTATATTTTTGTCATATCTTCTACTGGTCTATGAAATGCATCCTCTCTTTTTCTGCAATGGTGCAGAGGCCTAGGGGCACATTTACTAATCCACGAATCCGAATCACGAATGGAAAAAAATCGTACTGGAAATGGAAACGAAAATTTCGGAAGATCGCAAATATCATGAAAATGCTTACAAAAAAATTGTATTAGTCACGATAATATCGTATTGGCGATCCGAAAGTCAAGAAATTTTCGTACCAAACAATTGTAAACAGCGGTAAAACCTTTCCGATTTTTTCGTGCAAATGTCCGAAAAAGTCGTGCGAACGCCCGAAAAAATCAGCGAAAATACGATTGGAGCGTTCGCATGAACGCTCGAGCGTTCATGCTTTTGTAAATGTGCCCCCTAGTGTCACACAAAACAAGAGCCATGAATTGGAGCTAAGATTATCTTCTATTACTAGTTTAGAATACTTCAGTTTGTATTTCAGAAACACCTGGAATCTTGACTGATTGTAAATGAATTAGCTCTCAGTAATTACCACTATATAAAAGGATATATATATGTAAAGAGGAAAATAGACTTGTCAACCCCTTTCCTGGTCACCTACAGTAAAAGGCTAATATCTCTCTTCCAATGCCCTGCACTTAAATTCACTGTAATAAGAGCCATAATACAGAGAAATTAACTTATTGGTATTGACCCTAATAAAAATAAATAATAAATAAAAATTTCTGGTTTTAATTCCGATTTGCAGTTTGTGATATCAGTTTGAGTACCACTTGGTTGTAGATCATCCCTTGTCCTGTAACTATTTAGGGTTATACATTTCAGTTCTTCTATGGGAACTGTATGTACAGTATAAAGAATTCATAATATTGTACCTGCAGAGCAAGAGGTGAATTTCATTGCCCGCCATAATGGCACCATTATCAAACAATATATGGAAGCTAATAAAACAACTAAGGAGGTCCCAACTGGAACAGAATCTTATTGGACTGTGTCCACAAGTAATTACATAAGGGAAATGGTTGTGCGAATGGGAAGTAGGGGACAACAACATTTCCATAGGGCCTTAAGTGAAATGAAATTTTAAAATCCCAGAGGGTGGCAAGAAAAAGCATTCATGACTTTTAATTAAACAAACTGTTGAATTCTTTAATCAAAAACGTATTCACTGATTAATTTAATAAACTCATGTATGTGGATTAGCCATCTTGTTGTGGGTGCATATCACATAAAGTGAAGGGTGTCACTGCCATACGCCAAGGTCAAAAGCCCTTCATCAGGGACTACACCCCCCTTTTCAACATTAATTTCATAAATAGGGCGTTTGTTGAAATACTTTTCGCCTCAATGGACTGCTGAATTGCTTTTTAATGTGCTCTTATGAACTGAAAGTAGAATGGTACTTTAGTTTCATTTTCTGATTTTGCCCTTGGACCGATTCGGCAGCTTATCGGCCCGTGTAGGGGCAGAACCAAGGGGCCTGGCCGACCGATATCTGGCCTGAAATTGGCCAGATATTGATCGACCAGGTTAGAAAATCCAGTCGGATCGGCTTATTGATGCGGTCCCCGAACCGACTGCCCCATTGCTGCGTGTAGAATTCCATCGTCTGGCCCCAGGGCCAAACGATCAAATTCGCCTACATGCCTCCCCGATAGGTAGGGATATCGGGTGAAGATCCGCTCGCTTGGCGACATCGCCAAGCGAGCGGATCTGCACGTGTATGGCCAGCTTTAGTAGCTCTGTGTGTTCACCCTGAATGAGATTGGATTGGATGAGCTTAGATAATGAAGCTGAAGCTGAAGTACACGCAGACAACCAGTGAGATAATAGGAACCAACCTCCAAACACAGCAATCCAACTGAATAGCTGACTTATAAATTAAGAACCCTGATTTAAATTTCCTTTATGTATCTTTGCTAAGGATTAATACATTATTTGACGCATACATTATACTCTCAAATTTGCCTCATGGCACATTGGCATTTTGTCATGGCACATTGATGTTTTTGCTCTTGCTAAACACAAAAAAAAAGGCCAAAATCCACCAACCATTGTCTCCAGTATATGTCAAATGGAATGGCATGAAAACACAAGGTATATATCTGTATTTTCCATTTATTGTTCAGCCCTGCCATATATAGATCACAAGATAATCCCTAGCTTTTTTAGCTATAAACAAAAAGCAACGGGTTATGATAATCTCTGCTCTGCTGTGCCCCATGGGGCAGACCCTTAGCTGGAGTCTATTGTAATGGTGCAACTATAAGTGCTGGACACACACAAAGGCACAGAATCACCAGGGCTTATATTTTCTGTCTCTCTGCAGTTCCTTTAGTGCAATTCAATGGATCTCTAATAAAATACCAGTTCTGATTCCAGCTTTGTACATTAATTAACAATGCTGCCATTCCAATCAGAACAAAAGACCATAGCCATCCATGTGTATGGCCAGCCCATCCTAATCTATAGGAACAGGTGTGCCAAAAAAATAATTTTAACCTTTTTGCAAGAAGCTACAAATCCAACACTATATGAAAGTGCAACATGTCCTCACGTCAACCCTGACCCAGTAACTCTTTTCCATTCATCTGCAATACGCTTTCTTCCTGTCATTTACTGGACTGCTTGTTACAAGCATTAGGCAATCTTTCTGATGACAGCTCTCACAATGGCCAAACATCTTGCTGAGGGTGCTGACGACTATACTTCTGCCACAACGGAACAACACTAATATAAAATGATATGAAGAAGTAGTTATAACAGTGGGATAGTATGTATAGTAAGGCATGATGGTGCCAGAAGTGCTGTAACTGGGATAGATAGTAAGACCAGATGGTATTGGCAGAACAGACTACAAATTTAGAGTAGCATAATTAGTAAGGGGTAATGTTAAAGGACAGGGTTACACTGTGGTACAGAACTAAATCTTCTTTTATTAAAATTTTTTGAGGTGGCGTTCCCTTTATTTTGTGTCCTAAGAAACAAGTCCATTAAAGACTAATGTATGTAAACCAGCATGTACATTTATGTACTCTGTTGTCTTAAAAACAGCAGGACTGTTTGCAGGCCCTGGTGTCTGATAATTGCTATACTGTAGCTTTGGTGATCAATGGAAGTAAGGTTAGAGATAGGGAGGAAATTAAATAGGAAAAAAGAGATAACAGGGTTTGATTGAGTAATCTAATGGCCATTATAGGTCACGGGAAGACACGGCTGTTTATAGGACAAGCTCAGGTAACAGGAAGTAGATGTCTGTTTCAGGGTTCGGATCTGGAAAGAACTCAGTTGAGGATATGGGAAAGCCATTTCCTTTAGTGTCAGGAAAAAGCCTATTTAAGGTAACTGGAAGAAACAGGGATGTACCACTGGTGGGAAAGGGACATTATCCCCCACTCCCATTCCTGTTTTCATAGTACAGCGATATTGCAAGTGTCAACTTGTATATTCCCATGTTCCTGCAAAGCAATGGCTTTCAGACCCCTGTCCCGCAGCTCTCATTTGTGGGGCACCATCAGTGTCCCCCTTAGCACATAGGGGACAGGTAGCAAAAAGCCTCCATTCACTGTTTTAGGTGACCTATTATGTAATCCCTCAATAATGCTCAGATAGGCCCACATGACTATATCAATATATATATATCCAGAAGTTTCAAATTACAGGTAGGACATCTCCCATAGACTCCATTTTAAACTAATAATTCCAGTATTTAAAATTCATTTAGAATGAAAATGAAAAGCTCACACAGCACAGCATCTCTAAAACAGAGATTAGCAATGGTGAGCCCACCAGCTGTTGACCTTAACAGAGTACATCCATCAATCAGATCAAATTATCAGCCCTGTCTGCTTACTATCTTTTTTGAAAACATTTAGCATAGCATAGACACCTATATCACAGTGTGCCAAAATACATGACCTAAAACACAAGTTCTATCTACACTTTGGGAACAGCTTTTTGTTCCGTTGGCTATTGGGGGATTCTGGGAAAAATAGCCTCATTGAGATCAAACTGTACTGGGTACAAAGAATATTCTTCACTCTGCTCAGCATATAACTGATGCCCTTTGGAGCCCTAGAAAGTAAGTATCCTGGGCACCTCGAAAAAGATAACTCTACATCCCTGAAACAAATCAATATTGATTAAATGATCAGCTCTGCAGGTACAAAGGTATTATAAAGGTATCATAAAAGCGATGCTGCTTATTCTTTACTGGGGATGTACTATAAAGGTAATGCAAAAAGTGATGCAGCACATTGAGAACCATATGGTGAGATGCTATAAAAGTGATGTAGCACATTCAACACCATCCAGGAGTGATGCAAGTGAAATACTATAAAAGTGATGCTTTTAAAGGGTTTAGAAACATTGATGGGAACAGATTGCCAAACTGTGCTCAGATTCAGCAAGCCAGCGCTGCTTTCCATTCTCTTTCTATCTGAGCTGTTGAATGGAGCTGATAGCAGTGAATCACACTCACACAATGTTTGCTTTGGAAAGTCTGTCATGTCTGGAAAAACAATGTCCCTCTATAGCACAAAATATTAAATTCTTTAAGTCCCAGGGGACAGCTCGTATCCAGCACGTTGTGCATAGATAGATCATAGCACAAGAAAATGTGGACATGGAGCAAGATTTACAAGGAGCACATGCACTGAGGTGGAAACATCAGTACTTTATATGGGGATCTGTGCTGTTGTTTTCTTTAGATAGGTATAGTATAGTATGGAGAGGTGGTGCCTATAGTAGAAGTGGGATAATAGCCTCTGGGAAGGGACTGGGGCTGTGGGATAGCAGGTATAGTAGGGAGAGATGGTGCCTATAGTAGCAGTGGGGGGATAATAGCCTCTGGGAAGGGACTGTGGCTGTGGGATAGCAGGTATAGTAGGGAGAGATGGTGCCTATAGTAGCAGTGGGGGGATAATAGCCTCTGGGAAGGGACTGTGGCTGTGGGATAGCAGGTATAGTAGGGAGAGATGGTGCCTATAGTAGCAGTGGGGGGATAATAGCCTCTGGGAAGGGACTGTGGCTGTGGGATAGCAGGTATAGTAGGGAGAGATGGTGCCTATAGTAGCAGTGGGGGAATAATAGCCTCTGGGAAGGGACTGGGGCTGTGGGATTGCAGGTATAGTAGGGAGAGATGGTGCCTATAGTAGCAGTGGGGGGATAATAGCCTCTGGGAAGGGACTGTGGCTGTGGGATAGCAGGTATAGTAGGGAGAGATAGTGCCTATAGTAGCAGTGGGATAGCACTAGCAATGCCCTCTGGAGCAAAGATTTAAATTCTGAACCACAGACCATCTTTTCCAATATTGGTCAGCATCAACCCCATAATTAGAAATGATGTAGAATTTGCTGCCATTGTGTAAAAAAAATTCAACAACATTTTATTTTCTCTCATACACCAGACAATAAAGGTATAACAAGTTCTTCCCATGCTAGTGAGACCATGTAACTTTGACTGACTAGAACAATTGGTTAGTGGGACAAAGACCAAGCAAATTCTATACACAGATTGCTGTTACTCAGCAGAATGTATTATAAGAATGAAAATGTAGATTTCCCAGAAGTCAGTCCCATTTTTGCTCACTCACTTAAACATTTTTCAAGAAATCAAGTGCCTGACCCAACCAGCAAGAGGATTCAGCGCACACACCCCCAGGGCCAGCATCAAGCACACTGATTCATTGCGGCTGAGTCATTCATGTTCCCCTGTGCAGTACCCATGCCCTGCTGCCAGTGACTAGTGCAGGTGACTAGTTGCCCATAGTCTGCTAAACAATGCCTGATTGTCACCTGCCTCCTTGGATACCGTACACTCCCCTTGCTAACTAGAGTTTAGTAACTTTACATCCAAAAACAGCACAGCGATGCGCAAATCCTTACTTAACTCCATTGGGAGAAAAGTATATCGGGGCATAATCTGAATTTACTTGCACATACAGAGCCCTTTCCTGCCTTGAGATTTATCAGGGTGTAAATGAGATTCTTGGTAATTGACTGCGCTCTAGGGGGTCCGTTCGTTCAGCAAAAGGACACTGGAGCGATAGCGCTTTGATCCAGTGCTGAAGAGCCCCATAGGAGAAGGATTCAGAGACCTTGCGCAAAATAGGTTAGAGAATTGCGCAAAGCCTGGGACTGTGCGCCCTCAATGACGCGCACGACTTGCCAACCACCCTGGCAGGTTAAATAAGGTACAGAACGCTCTGCATTGGCGATAACAATCCTAAAATTGGGCAATAGAGTAACTTCGCCCCTATAAGCAGCGGGCATCCTACAATCAGGCAATGGAGCGGCTGTGCGCCTACAATCAGGCAATGGAGCGGCTGTGCGCCTACCTGTATCCTACAATCAGGCAATGGAGCGGCTGTGCGCCTACCTGTATCCTACAATCAGGCAATGGAGCGGCTGTGCGCCTACAATCAGGCAATGGAGCGGCTGTGCGCCTACCTGTATCCTACAATCAGGCAATGGAGCGGCTGTGCGCCTACCTGTATCCTACAATCAGGCAATGGAGCGGCTGTGCGCCTACAATCAGGCAATGGAGAGGCTGTGCGCCTACCTGTATCCTACAATCAGGCAATGGAGCGGCTGTGCGCCTACAATCAGGCAATGGAGCGGCTGTGCGCCTACAATCAGGCAATGGAGCGGCTGTGCGCCTACAATCAGGCAATGGAGCGGCTGTGCGCCTACAATCAGGCAATGGAGCGGCTGTGCGCCTACCTGTAAGCAGCAGACATCCAAAGAGCAAGCAGAGCATGGCCACAGTCGCACAGCTTATCATGGTTATCACAGCAAGCCAGACTGGCCAAATCCACAATTACAGGTTGATCCCAGAATAAACCAGAGATAAGGATTCCAGGCGTATTTGTAGCAATGTGTAGTCCCCAGGCTGTGAGCGATAAATTTATCCAGCGATTTGCAGCAGTCCTGGTGCGTCCTCTCCTCTCCACAGACTCCTACTGAATGACCTGCCTGCAGGCAAGGCTTCTGACTGTGAGAAGAAATATCCTGGATGACAGGGACGAAGTGGCCGGAACCCTCTAATATTTCCATGCATTATACTCAGCCAAATTCTCCCATCCCTCATGTGTTTTATGGGATCCACCCCCCGCCCCCTCCCTGACCTCACAGACCCCATCCTCACACCTACCATATGCTCCAATTGGTCCCTGCCTTCATCTCTCCTGATGGGCAAAGCCAGGGCTATGACTCGCCCCATGTGAGATTAGCTAATGATAAAAGCAACACAAACTGTGAGAACTAATTTGGGGCTGGACAAGCTCTTCAATCCCAAGGGGGAGAATATACAGACTGTGCCAAGTACTATGGCAGCAGAACTATTTTCTCCTGGGGGGGTCTCCCCCTATATTTAGCCTGTTGGGAAAAAAGGTACAGGTAAGGATCTGATAAGCCAAATTACATTAGTGAAGCAGTGGGTGGGTTGGTGGTCTTCCTAATGTGCAAGGGTAACATATGGTAAGTCAGTGGGGGTTATTTGTCAACAATGGGCAAACTTGCCCATGGCCAGTAATCCTGCACAACCAATCATTGTTGCAATCATTACCTGCAGCTGGCTAAAAATCAACCACTGATTGGTTGTTATGGGTTACTACCCATGGGCAAATTTGCCCAGTGTTGATAAATAAGACCTAGTGCCGCCTTTATTTTAATCATCTGTGACATCAAAGTGGTGTAGCTGCTGTAGGGTGGGGTTAGGGAAGAAAAGGAATCTGTCTTGGGCCCTCAGTATCAGTGTGGACCCTTAAAGTACAAGGACAATATTAGTTGGGTTAAGCGATGTTCATATTGAATCCCCCCCCCACTGGCAAGCCTCTGTTGAGAAAGTTGAGCAACAGCCATAGTGCAAGGATCTATCTGCTGCTCACCTACAGTGCAGAAACCTGGACCAGAAGCTTTTTGGGCTCAGATTAGTATCTGCATGGGAAATGGACCATAGTCACCACTTGAATGACTTGCCACATTAGAAAAAAAACTCACTCTATACATTACTTTCCTGGGCTGCTATTTTAACATCTGAGTAGGTTTGTGCATTCCTGCAAGCTCTGGTTCTGTTGTAATCAGCTGCACTCTATTTGGATCTTTCGTCTTATGGCTTCTCCAATCAGAGTGCAGATCTCTTGACAGACGGTGAAATTGACCAATCAAGGCACAGATGTAGCCAGGGCTGGGGAGAGGAAGACACTGCAGAAATATAGACTGATATGAAGGTTCAGCAGGCTGTAAACTTAACCTAAGTACCTCACTAGCTCTGTACATTTGCTGCAGATTTCATTGCACTCTCACAGGTACTATATTAAATATGCTCTAACAGCTGACTCACTAGCTGAAATTAATTTTTTTTTTGGAAAGCTGGCATCTGTAACATCCTTTTGATCCTTTCTCTAGTCCTAAATTAACTCTTTCCTCCTCAAAAAGCTAATTGTTCTTTTATATTTCTTTTTGCACTTTTTTTCTACTTTGATCACTGTTATGTTCATTTCTAGTAAGTTACTGTGGCACCCTTATGAGTGCATGGCTAGGAAACAAACCAATGTTGTGTATCAGTGCCAGTGTTACAGTGCCAGGGCCTGAATATCTGCCATCCATACCCACTGTGTGCCTGGGATGTTCAGTACCCACTGCTATTCTCACTAGAAAAACTAAAACACCTTTAGGCTAACTGATCACAAACACAAATGGATGGAGAACCCCTCAGAGAAGTGCATGTATGAATACTTTTACATCCTAAACATTTTATAGTGAAAAAAGCACTTCCCCCCACACTTTTGCACAGTATCCCTGGAAGTCAGTGGGTTAATTTTATTTAGGTCAGTCTATGTATGGCCCATCTTTAGCCTCCCCAAACAAAAAAATTCACCCTCCCCCTGGTCTCCTGATACACCTGATGATGGCATCCAAGTGGTTGACGTTATAGAATGCAGGTCTGTTGGTCGCCTACAGTACAGAAACCTGGGACCAGTGGCTTCCTGGACTCGGATTTGTAAGCGAATAGGACATGGATCATAGTAACCACTCGGATGACATTGTAGGGTTGTATGTGCGGGTCTGCATGCCTTCACTGGGTGTTATGGGAGAGGTTGTGGTTTTGGAGGTTGTGAAATATTGGCAGTCAAAAGAAGCACCCGCCAATGACTCATTTTGGGTAAAGGAGGGGTTTAGAAGTGCAGAAAGTGCAGAAAACATATTTGTTGTGGTTTATTGCAGTTTTATTCATTATTTAGATCCAATCAACTAAATAGCAATGCCTCATGCTGCTGCTTCTATGGCCTTGGAAATTGTTCCCCTTGTGGCCCACCTGTACCTTCACTCCATGGATTTGCCCACACCAAGACATCCACTTCTTAAATGGGATCTTAACCCAAAAAATGAATTAATTAATTTACTAAGAACTTGCCCCTAATCATTCTTGCAATTTACACTTATGTCCTGTTATTAGTGCTTTATGGGATATTTACAGTTTTAGACTGCTAATGACAGGCGTTCTGTTCAACAGCTCTCTTTGAAAGTCAAAGTGTCAGCAACCACAAGCTGCCAGTGTCAGACTGCCTGTGTCTGCCCATAACTCTGTCAGTCGGGTAGAGGGATGGAGCCCAGATTGACACCCTATCTTTGGGTGTCAAAGCTCCTTGCCCAAGGAGTATAGCAGCTGATTGGTGAATTATATTAGGGATATACTGTGTGTTTGTGTATTAATGTAGTTGTACACACCCATGTGTAATAGTCATTCACCAAAGATCAGATAATACAGCCACCCCACCACACCCTTTGGGATTTTGAAACAAATCTGTGGTTAATATATAGGACAAATATATCCTATTTATAAAAACAGTTTCTTCCTTCCAGTTTCCTTTTAATAGGAAATTGATGAATTTTCTCTTTTTTATAAGTACTCGTGTAAGCTGCCATATTGCTTGCCTCTAAGGTAACCAACATGACATGTTCTACTCATAGTAAATTCATAGTTATTTATAATAAAGATATTGAAAATAAAGCCTAGTTATCTATCTATCTATCTGGCACATTTTCCCTTTAATCCTATGTAATCCTATGTAACATGTAACACAGAAACACCACCAATTCCTATTGCATTTCTTCATGACCTCACGACCATAGGAATCTCAGTGTCCCAATAAGACAATAGCTAATAAATGTTCATATATAGCTCCTAGCCCCACCTATACATCTATATTTTTAGAGCTTGCTAATTGCTCCCTCATTCGTTACTGCCCCACGGGGCTTCATGCAATAGTCACTTCTAAAAGCTACTTAAATATCCCGGTGTCCCGGCGTGGTTAAGTAATAAAAATGGGAAAAAGCGCGATCCAAGTTAATTTCCAGCCCCTGAAGGAAATGCTGTTTCCTGTATTGTAGAAATCTGGTGCCAACGAGACGGACACAGGACTCTATTGTCCTGCTAACAATTACATGGTGGGGAAATATCCCTGAGAAAAAGGCACCTTCCTCCTGCAGAGGGCTTTTGATCTGCACAGAAATGGTGACAAGGAGTCCTCTCTGTTTGCCAGCCCGGAGAGATGAAGATGAACTACAACTTCCATCATTGCCCAACATCTGTGGGGGATTCAGTTTACAGGGAACTTGCACTTCCCAGTCATATTGACCTGAAGAGGCTTGAAGTGGCAGAGAACTGCCACTTACCCCCTCCCATCCAGTTTAAGAAGGGGTCTTTGGCCCCAAAGCATAGCGGACCATGCACAAAAATATCTGTCTGTCTGGGTCATGATTGAGCTGATTTCATTCATTCTAGATTGTGCGTATCTGTTTGACCTATGCAGTGCATGGCGGTGGGGTTTGGGGGCTTGTGCAGTGCATATATCTCAGTGGGTATGGAACAATGACAGTGATTATTTTGCCCACATACTAGAACCAGTTCAAATAAGAAAATTGTAATCAGCAACTAAGGCAGACCTGTGTATGGGAATCTTATACCTTATCAAGGTCTTTGCTAAAGTGACCCCTAAAGTATTTAGGCCCGTGTGCTACTACATTTCATGTATTGTCAATAGCACTGCTCTTTTAGCACTAACACCTCTTACCAATAACACCTCTAACCACTGACACCTCTCAGCACTAACACCAGTAACACCTCTTAGGCTAATTTCCCATGGAGCAAGTTAGTTGCCCACAATAGATCTCTGCTACCTTGGGCGACTAAACACTCCAAAATGACTTTCCACCGGCAACAATAGGAATCATCTTTCCAAAGTCCTGCAAAGTTCCACCCTGCAGCCAACTTCACTTAACTTCGGAAAGCAGAAGGGATGTGTAGGGCTTCCCACCAGCGACTCCTATTGCCAGTGAAAAGGCAGAGGTCTATCACGGGCAACTAACTTTCTCCGTGGGACATTAGGCCTAGTGTTAATACCATCAACAATAAAATCAGCACTAACATTACTCATTACTAACAATGCTCAGTACTAACAACTCCAATATCATCTATCAGACTACAAACTATCACACCAATATCACTACAAATCAAACCATCACAAAAATTTCAGCACTAACACCTCTCAGCACACTAACTCTCAAAAGTAACATATCCTCTCAGCACTTACACCCTTTAGCAAACACAACTCCCATTGCTCAGAACTCTTAGCATTAGCACTTCCCAGCACTAACACCTCTCATCATAAAGAACTCTCATTACTTACACCTCTTATCAGAAAGAACTCTTAACACTAAAAACTCTCATCACTAAGAACTCTCAGCACTAAGAACTCTCAGCACTAAGAACTCTTGGCACTAACAATGCTCAGTACAAACTCCTATCACTAACACCTCTCAGCACTAACACCTCTCAGCACTAAAGGCAATTTTCATACACAAGCTACACCCTTAATCATGGCTCTTTCTTTTCCGTCCCATCTAGACACACTTCTTAGTGAAAAATTAGTATTACGAATGGAGCAAAGCCCTTTATCAAGTGTGAGTACATCAGACACAACCCTGTGTTATGTATCTACATAACGGGAAGTTACATCACCACCAACCCAAAATTATGCCAAATAGCCTTAGAAAATATTCAACACAACTTTGCATGATTTATGAGAGTCTATTTGGCAAATTGGATGCAAATCTCCTGTTTGCCTCCACAATGACACCAGAATTCTAGAAAAACAGTTCATTGTGGTAAAAAACATACACTTTGCACACTACAGCTAACTAAATGAATGCGCCATAGTAGTTACATAGTTACATAGGGTTGAAAAAAGACCAGTGTCCATCAAGTTCAACCCATCCAAGTAAACCCAGCACACTTAACCCACACCTACCAATCTATACACTCACATACATACACTATATATACAACCACTAGTACTAACTGTAGATATTATAGCCTTGGATATTCTGATTGATCAAGAACTCATCCAGGCCCCTCTTAAAGGCATTAACAGAATCTGCCATTACCACATCACTAGGAAGGGCATTCCATAACCTCACTGCCCTCACCGTGAAAAACCCCCTACGCTGCTTCAAATGGAAGCTCCTTTCCTCTAATCTAAAGGGGTGACCTCTGGTGCGTTGATTGTTTTTATGGGAAAAAAGAACATCCCCCAACTGCCTATAATCCCCTCTAATGTACTTGTACAGAGTAATCATGTCCCCTCGCAAGCGCCTCTTTTCCAGAGAAAACAACCCCAACCTTGACAGTCTCACCTCATAGTTAAAATCTTCCATCCCCTTAACCAGTTTAGTTGCATGTCTCTGCACTCTCTCCAGCTCATTAATATCCTTCTTAAGGACTGGAGCCCAAAACTGCACCGCATACTCAAGGTGAGGCCTTACCAGGGACCTATAAAGGGGCAAAATTATGTTCTCATCCCTTGAGTCAATGCCCTTTTTTATACAAGACAGCACTTTATTTGCTTTAGTAGCCACAGAATGACACTGCCTGGCATTAGACAACTTGTTATCAACAAAAACCCCTAGATCCTTCTCCATTAAGGAAACCCCCAACACACTACCATTCAGTAGATAGTTTGCGTTTATATTATTTCTACCAAAGTGCATAACTTTGCACTTATCAACATTGAACCTCATTTTCCAGTTTGCTGCCCAGTTATCTAATTTTGTCAAATCGCTCTGCAAAGCGGCAGCATCCTGCATGGAACCTATAGTTTTGCACAATTTAGTGTCATCAGCAAAAATAGAAACAGTACTGTCTATGCCCACCTCCAGGTCATTAATAAACAAGTTAAAAAGCAAAGGCCCAAGGACTGACCCCTGCGGTACTCCACTAACCACACTGGGCCAATTAGAAAATGTTCCATTTACCACCACTCTTTGTACTCTATCCTTCAGCCAGTTCTCTATCCAATTACAAATATTATGTTCTAGGCCAATATTCCTTAATTTGATCATTAACCTTCTGTGAGGTACTGTATCAAACGCTTTAGCAAAGTCCAAGTAGATGACATCAACTGCCATTCCAGCATCGAGGTTCCTGCTCACCTCCTCATAAAAGGCGACTAAATTAGTCTGGCAGTAATCTGCCTAGTACCATGTTCTTTGCTTCTTTTTCCTCACTATGAACAGAAAGGCAGTGCTTCCACTCTGTACCTTATAAAGCTTTTTAAGCAGTGATTTTACAGAAATGACTATTACTTTTCTTGCCAAATAACTATTTTTACACTCTTAATGGGCACATTGCTCAGTGTTAAAGTCAAACAGAGCCAGTGGGGCTCATAGTCACTTTAATGGGGTGGTTCATCTTTAAGAAAGGCCAGTTCTAAGCAACTTTTCATTATTTGTTTTTCATAGTTAAAAAAACACAAATAATAAAAAATGAAGACCAATTGCAAATTGTCTCAGAATACTACTCTCTATATCATACTAAAAGTTAACACAAAGATGACCAACCCCTTTAACACAGTCAGTGTATCTGACAAGATCCTATGTTATTGTACTGCCATAAACTCATGTACTGTATCCTTTGTGCCTTCTGACCCCTACAGTGACCTCATATTTTGTTCTGTTCCCAGTGCTTGCAATTGGTTTGCATTGAAAACTATTCTTATATAGAAAGAGATATGGAGTTATGCCCAGGAATATAAGTAAATGTTTCTGTTTGTGCAAAATATGTCTAGAAAAAAAAACACTTCACCCCTCCAGCTGTTGTTAAACTACAGCTCCCAGAATTCTCCTCGGCAGGGAGCAGCCATTGTTAGCTCATTCACTAACCAAGCATGAATAGCTTGCTTCAGAAGGCATGTCTGATTGTGTCACCCTCAGATGATGGAAGGAAAATGACCCAGCGGGTGCCACGGGCCTTACCAAAGGTGCATTCTGTCACAAAGGAAATCACTCATTTGTGCTGCTTAACATGCAACTGGGGGAGGCCCTGGCTGAGGAAGTGAGGTGCTCATTAAAGGATTAGAAGTTAAATATGTTGAGACAGAAACACTGCATCCCATTAATCCTATTCAGAAGTCAGCCACCTGATGCCATCCCTACCACAGGCACACATATAATAAAGCAACATACTGCACATTTTGAGCTCACCCACTCATGCCACCTGAGCTGTGAGTGCGCCTTGGGGGTTCAGTTGATTACCACTGAAATGCGCAAAGGGCTATTTCAGAGCATTTTGCTGATCTACACCAAGATTTGCCCAGTCTGCCTTTGCCCTTAATTGTCCCACGTTCCTCTCATCACTCCTCAGCAGCATTGGGCATTGGACTTGATGGGCAATAGGTGGCACCAGGATAACTGGCAGAGTTGCAGGCTATTACAAGTTCAATTTCTGGCATGCACCCCCCCCCACAAAGGAGCTAGCTATTTTTTGAAAGTCCACGTGGTCATAACATTGTGAAGATTGCTGTACATTCATTCCCTGATACAGGAATGGGCTATTTAGTGGGCTGGTGGGGGGCTGTTTGTCACATTTATCCACAGGAAAGGGCTCTGAGAATCCTGCCAGCCTTTTGGTTTAAACGCAGTATTTTGAATTATTATTCTGCAAGTTTCTTAATCAAAATATTTAGTTCTATTTTGTCTTTATACTGTCCCACACTGTAGCATTGGCTTTTATTAAAGGAAAACTATACCCCCAACAATGTATGTCTCTATAAAAATATATTGCATAAAGCAGCTTATATGTAAAATGCTGTTTCATCTAAAACAATAATTTTCATAAAAATATACTGTTTTGTGGTATTGGGTGATCCAAAATAGAAAATTGCCAATTACATCCCCTGGGATGTTTGGACTGTTTGGGTCTCTGTGAACTGAAAATTCCAGTGTTAATTTTGAATTCCAGTCCAGACCTGAATCTTTACATCCTCACTCAACAGTAGAGTTCCTCTCTCTAGGATGTGTTAAACAGCTGTCACATTTATCCACAGGAAAGGGAATCCTGCCAGCCTTTTGGTTTCAACGCAATATTTTGAATTATTATTCTGCAAGTTTCTTAATCAAAATATTTAGTTCTAGTCCCACACTGTAGCATTGGCTTTTATTAAAGGAAGACTATACCCCCAAACAATGTAGTTCTCTATAAAAATATATTGCATAAAGCAGCTTATATGTAAATTCCTGTTTCATCTAAAACAATAGTTTTCATAAAAAATATATTTGTGGTATTGGGTGATCCTAAATAGAAAATTGCCAATTACATCCCTTGGGATCATATGATTCACAGTGCACACAAACAAACCAAGGGCACACATACATGTTAGGTTACATAAGCCAAATGATGGATAAAGTTCTGTCTTTTACTCCCACAATTCTTTTTGTTACAGTTAGCACCGGATTTCTAATCCAGGCTCCCCAAGGCCACCCCTGTTTATTGCTGCATGCCTTTGTGGCCTCTCCACAAATCCAGGCCTGGCTGCATTATTTCCTGTCAGCTGATCTCTGAGGGAACACACAGACCATCACAAAATGGTGGCTCAAGGGAAAAGATGTAAAAGGGCAATATTTACTGATAAATCAGTATAGATTTTTTTAATAGACCATAATTTGATATAAACTATCTGTTTGTTAAGAATTCATTCTTAATTAACATATTGCCTTACAGGTAGGGGTACATTATTACTTCTAATTAATGCACTGTATTTTTAACCAATTATCATTGTTATACAAACACCTAGAAGATAATGTTCTTTCCAACATTATATGAGCCATTTACTTACAGCACCGCAGTTGTCAGTGCAATTACCATGTTTTTTTTCCCACAATCTAGTGTTTCCCCCATGATTTCATTGTTACTATAATCCCCAGTTGTGGCTGATACCTTCATATTAACACAATTGTGCTTTTACTTCAATGAGAATTGGACACTATTGGTGCTGAAAATCTGGCAGGCATTCGGCGCATCTGTGCTGCATCCAGTTCTTTTGGCGCATCTGTGCTGTGACGATTGATGCAGGCCACTGTGGGAAGCTTGGAGCTACCGCCTGGTTTGGAGGTGGCAGTAGCTCCTGGGTTCTCTCTGCATCAATAACCACAACAGCACTTAAGTCAAAACAGGAGGCAATGGCACAAAGCACAACTATATGGAAGTGCAAGGAGCACATATAGATTGTAAGCTCTACGGGGCAGGGACCTCCATCCCCTTGTGTTTTTGACTCTTATCGCAACTGTATCTATTATTTATTTGTCTTTATTGTAATACTTTGTATTTATCTATTATCTTAATAACCCCCCTGTTTGTATTAATGTATTCTACTGTACAGCACTGGGTACATAAGTAGCGCTTTATAAATAAAGATACACATACACATGTTGATGCAAATTTATACCCAGCTAACTGCAGGGAAGCTACTATGTACTGCTATGCTCTTATACATCATATTTTGTAGAGTGCACTTTTATACAGTACAAGGATGGGACCTATGATATGGAATGCCTGAGACCTGGGGTTTTCCGGATAACCGTAATTTGGATCACTATACCTTAAGTCTACTAAAAAATCATTTAAACATTAAATAAACCCAACAGAATTGCTCAGCCTCTTAAAAGGATTAGTTAAATCACAGGATCAAGTACAATGTTTTATTATTTCATAGAAAAACAAACTAGTTATTACAAATTTGAATTATTTTATTAAAAAAGAGTCTATGGGAGATGGCCCTTCTGTAATTCGGAGCTTTCTGGATAACAGGTTTCCGAATAATGGATCTCACACCTGTATATTGCATTTTTTACCCATTTGTAGAGTGCATAGTGTATTTTTTAACCTTACTATGTTACCTTAGTTATCTAATTCTTTATATTCCATGACATACTGGAGCCACAACTGGCACTGAGCTTTGTCAGAGGTGCAAGTCACATTTAATAATACAGGTACAGGATCCCTTATCCAGAAACCTGTTATCCAGAAAGTTCCGAATTATGTAAAGACCATCTCCATTATATGCAAATAATTCTAATTTTTTTTATTTCATTTTCTCTGTAATAATAAAACAGTACCTGTACTTGATCCCAACTAAGATATAATTACCCCTTATTGGGGGCAGAACAGCCCTATTGGGTTTATTTAATGGTTAAATGATTCCCTTTTCTCTGTAATAATAAAACAGTACCTGTACTTGATCCCAACTAAGATATAATTAATCCTTATTGGAGGCAAACCAAGCCTATTTGGTTTATTCAATATTTAAATGATTTTTAGCAGACAAGTTATGGAGATCCAAATTACGGAAAGATCCCTTATCCTGAAAACCGCAGGTCCCGAGCATTCTGGATAATAGGTCCCATAAAGGGTCTCTGTTTTTTATTTGTTCTGTCTCTTATTGCAAAACTTAGGGGCAGATTTACTAATCCACGAACGGTCCGAAGGCGTCCGAATGCGTTTTTTCACAATGATCGGTATTTTTGTGACTTTTTCGTCACTGTTGCAATTTTTTCATATGTCCTGTGATTTTTTCGGCGCCATCGCAACTTTTTCGTATATTTTCCGCGACTTTTTCGCCGCTGCAGCGAAAAAATCAGATCGGTTTTTCCGCCATTTACTATTGCTCAATATGAAAAAATTGCGACGGCGACGAAACAGTCGTGCAAAATACGATAAAGTCGCGACAAATACGAAAAATCGCAACGGCAACGAAAAAGTCGCAAAATTTTCGTTTCCAATACGATTTTTTCCCTTTCCCCCTAGTGACTGTAATTTATAATGACAATGTCTACATTGTATCTGCAACCCAATAGTATTAAGCACTTGCACAACTGACTGACTGTAGTGGGACATTTATAAACACTGGGCAAATTTGCTCCTGGGCAGTAACCCATGGCAACCAATCAGATGTTTTCCTTCACTGTTGTACCTACAGCTGCCTGAAAAAAACCTCATCATTGATTGGTTGTTATGGGTTACTGCCTAGGTACAAGTTTGCCCAGTGTTTACAAATGAACTCCAGAACTGTACAATACAGAATATGCTGGTACTTACATTAATGATAATAATGATAATACCTTACTGTACATAATTAGTATCCCTTTTATTAAACCTAAAGTGTTGAAATTTGCCCTGTCTGGTAACCCATATCCAGCATTTAACCATTGACTTTAAGTTGTGCAGTTATGAAAGCATTTAAATGTTTGCTATATAACTCATATCGCCATATGAAATCCAAATTTTTTCAAAGCAAAATGTACATATACACCAAATATTATTTGGGGGAAAAAGGTGAAACTCCATACACATAAAAGTTCTAAATCTTATTTTGCTTTTGATGGTTTGGTGCAGAGCCTTGCTGGTTGCAAGAGGCAACTAGGGAATGCGTGGGAGGGTATTTAGTGGCTATAGGAAGAGAAGTGCATTGCACATCAGAAAAAGGGGAGGAAGTTGCAGTGAAAAACATCTTTCTCTCTGGAGATGAGAAAGAAAGAAGGAGGAAGTGAGAGGAAGGTGACACAGTGGACAGAGGGAAGGATGGAGGTAACAAAAGATAAGGAGGAAAGGAATGTGGGAAAGGATGGCACAGCACTGAAAGAGCGTGATTTGTAACACATTGTGAATGTATCAAAGCAATGTATCTTTGTACCCAAAGATATTCCACAATATGTCAGAAATGTTCCTATCAGCTTCCAGAGAAGCAAAGTAGCACCCAGCCTGAGCCAACAACACTGTCTGATTTCAAATATCATTCCATGGGAAGAACAGGGGTTTGCATTGAAAGCATCAGAATTCACCACTGTGTTCTACACATAGCACTCTTTTTAAGGGCCATTGATCTCAGTAAATATGTAACCTTATTTTGGCTGAAACAGGCAAAATCCAACTAGCAATATAGAACATGGGTTCCACTGGAGTCTTGGTCCACAGGATAGGTCTTTTCGCAAAATGGAAGAATGGTTGTGGTGCTCCAACTACACATCTTCACTGCCAGCAAGTAAAATAATAAGAGAAAATAAGGATGCTAAGGGGCTGATTTACTAATCCACGAATCCAAAAAATTTGGATTGGAAAACGAACATTTTGCGACTTTTTCGTATTTTTGCGACTTTTTCGTAGCTGTTACGACTTGCGCGAATTGTCGCGACTTTTTCATAGCCATTACAAATTTCGGGAATTGTCGCGACTTTTTCATAGCCATTATGACTTTCGTGAATTGTCGCGACTTTTTCACAGCCATTACGACTTTCGCGAATTGTCGCGACTTTTTCGTATTGAGCTCTCGAAAAAGTCACAAAATACCGATCATTACGAAAAAAACGCATTCGGACGCTTTTTGGACGTTCGTGGATTAGTAAATGTGCCCCTAAGAGTTCTTTTGCAACAAATCTGAACTGATTTACTTGTCCAAAACAAGCATCCACAGGGAACGTTCTCAAAGACTTGATGGTAAAAATGCAGTCCGGTACAGTCATGAACAAAGCAGATTGTCGATGCACCACTGCGGAGACTAGCTTGGGGATTATAGAAAGTTTTTAGGGTTTCCACCTAAATGGCCAGGATCCCAACAGCAGATCTGGATCAGGGATTAATATAGCCTTCAGTAATGGGGTCCATACACAAGATCCTACTAGCTAATGTTGTCTCACATTCCTAGAACGTGCTCTACAAAATCTATCCTGTACACAATAACAAGCCCTCATTCATGAGGTCCCTGCTCCCCGACTTCATTAGAGGTGATGGTTTCCGCTAGGGATCACTTCTGGGCCTTGTTAAACCCAGGCTCCCTGGAGCACATAAGCCTAGATCAAGTGAGCAAGGCCAAGGAGAAAGATCCACCCCCTACTAGACACTATATTACAGTGTGCAGATAATGGTCATCAAACCTAGGACTAATAATCACACATATGCTAATAGCAAAATAGCAACAAAAGTTTCCTCTTTGTAACAGCAGGAAGAACTAAGAAGCATAGGGAAGCTATAGGAGCTGTTAACCTAAAGGGTCCCTATATATATATATATATAAACTAATGTAGCACTGCGGAATATGTTGGCGCTTTATAAATAAATGATAATAATAATAGCAACTTGCCCAGGTGCTGATAAATATGTTAAATAGAAAAGCATAGTACCACACTCAACGAGAATACTTATAAAAAATCAAACTTTATTGAAAAAAATCTGCCGTTTGGAACAACAACTGTGCTCTTTCTCAAGGATAGAGAGAAATAGTCAGAAATGAAAAGTAATTCTAGTAAAACTAGAATAAATAAAGAATGAAGACCAATTGAAAAGTTGCTAAGAACTGGCCATTCTGTGGCATACTAAAGGTTAACTTTAGGTGAACCACCCCTTTAATGTAATTTATTTAAAGGTACTTGCATCCAAACATGATCCTGAACTTTGCAGCCGACAAGGGTCATTTTCAAACCCCTGGGTGCAAGGGCAAGATCAATAAGGGACGCAAAAGTACCTATATGCCTCCCCTATCCACCCATTTAGAACTGAACGTGGCCTAACTCAGGCAAAAATGGTAGTGGAAATGGAAATGGTAATGGAAAAAGTAGTGCAAACTCCACTCTGAAAATGCTCAGTGCAGCTTGCAGCCAATTTTGCTCAGTATTTTGATGCTTTGTGCACAACTGCACCAGCCTCGGCTTGGAGCGAGACCATAAATCTGATTGAATTATAGGGAGAACCCAGAACGGTGGATAGATTTGTGTCTGCAGTTGCACTTTGCACATTGCACTTGTGCTAGAAAATGAATACTTTAGGATTTTTTTCACTGCTTGTGTAAAATATGAGAGATTTCTGCCGCTAGTCACGTGATCACAGTCACCAGTTTCCGCTCCCCTTCAGTAGGATTTAGGGGCTGCATATGCATTCCTGTTATTAAATGTAATTGGCTTTGCTGGCTTTCTTCCTTTTCTTCCTGTCAAGTCATACGATGGAAACTGCCATTTCCTCCCTGAAGGAGTTAAGTAGGTTCCTACCAAGATATTAACATCCAGCTGCACCATTGTGGGGTTATTTTTTCTCTGTTAAAAATAAGCTCCATAGACTTTCACAGGGTGTGCATGAAAACAACTACAATGACACGTCCACAGGCTTGTGTGAGAGATGTGAGCTACGAGGGCAACATGCACCGTTGTGATGTCTGGACTCTTTGTGGGAGGGTTGGCAAGGGCATCCCCAGCAGCACATTGTAGGAGAAACCATATGCATAGGGGTTATCAAGGCTGAGCTTGCTTAAAGGAAAACGATACCCCCCAAACAATGTAAGTCTCTATAAATATTGCATAAAGCAGCTCAAATGTGAATCCCTGCTTCATCTAAATTTCTAAACTAAAGTCTATTTTCATAAAAATCTATTTTTTAGTAGTATGTGCCATTTGGTAATCATTAACAGAAAATTGCATTTTTTAAATTAAGGGCCACCAGTGGGATTGTACGTTTCATGGTGCACGCAAACAAACCAAGGGCACACATACATGTTAGAGCACATCAGCCAATGATCAGCCTCACTACAATCAGCCTCACTACTTCCTGTTACAGTCAGAGCTGCATTATTTTTGGCCATGTGATCTCTGAGGGAGCACCCAGGCCATCACAAAATGGCGGCTCAAGGGAAAGAACAGGCAATATTTACTGTTAAATGTATTCCAGTTTGGTTAGATAAGCCACTCAATATGATATTAACCATCTGTTGGTTAAGTATTCATTCCAGGGTTATAGTTTTCCTTTGTGGTCTTTTTGCCTGCAAATCTGATACTAGATACCAAAGACATTATGGAATCTCATAGCACAGGAGAGCCTCACAACAGTACCAAAGTTTTGCAAAGCAAAGTACTTTTTAAAAAAAATATCCTATTATTAGCAGTGATGAGTGAATCTATCCCGTTTTGCTTTTCCGAAAAATTTGTGAAACAACAGGAAAATTCGCAAAATGGCAAAAAATCCACGTAACGTGTTTTGTTGTGCACATCTTTTTTTGTCGCACGTGTCTTTTTTTTATGCGTCCACACCTATTTTCACATGACTGCACCCAATTTGAAGCAACCGCAACATTTTTTGACCTGCATTGAATTTCTCCGCAACTAATTTTCGCATAAGTTTTGCGAAACAATTCGCCAATGGCCAATGACATTGTGGCATTGCTGTGCCCGACGGGCCCCTCTGAAAAACTTATAGTTACACCACTGCTTTTCACCCCTCTTTTGTCACTTTTGTCTGGTGCCAGGTATTTATTCAACACTGTATGGATGAATGCAGCTTTTTCCCAGAATTCTAGCATCGCACCATTGCAGATGCAAACGGGCAATTCTCTTGACACTGTTGTACTCTGCATTCCGCGTCTGATTCACCAAACTGGACACAATTGTGTGTGTGCGTCATGGCAAATTGGACACAGTTGCAGTGAATATTTTTTAAGTTTGCCTGCATCATTACCAGTGTTCAGCATGCAAGTGATGTGTGTGCCCTATTCTTTTGGCACAAGTGCGTTGCACCTATTGACACAGGACGTTGAGTAGGGTAGCCACCTTGTTTTGTCAATAATACCAGCCTTCAGGTTTGGGGCAGCCGTGAAATCATTTTGGGGGTGAGGCTTTAATATAAGGGGTGGGAAAATGGGCAGGTTGAGTGGGTGGAAAGTTGGATGGAAATGGGAAAACACTTTTTTTTCGTGTTATTGTTCCTATAAGAGGGTTTACAATCTGTTTAGATGCCTTGGGCCCTGCTGTTTGTTGGAAGCAAAGCTGCATTTAAACATGGTGGAAAACACTAATCCCCACAAACTACAGTTCCCAGATGTCTGCCTAAAGCTGGAGAATCGAAGATTTGATTATAAATATAGGGGATGGGCTATAGCATATGTAGGGACCCATAGGGTTAAGCTCCCTATGGCTTTACCTCTATCTCTTCACAAGGTTTACTGTTATTGGGCAGAGCCCTTATACTCAGGTTCAGTTATGTAACTGTACCCCTTATAGGTTTACACAGGTTGACCACTCCCCCTTCAGACTGATATAGTGTCTTGCAAGGAGGAGTGTCTTCCTCCTTTGGCTGCATGCTGTGTCCTAGGCAGAGCTCCATCTGAGCCTGGAGGCAGTTAGGCCCCAGTAACACTACTGGAACAACTAAAGTCTGGGACAGGGCCCCGTGAACGAGAACAAGTCAGCATAGCAGCTCTATTTAACAGCACTCTCTAGGAGAAGTAAGCATAGTCAGTCTAGCTAGAAAGGGCAGCCATTAGCCCCAACAAAGGGATTTGTTAAGGGTTTAGCCTAACCCCGGCTCTGTATGCCTTGCTGAAGGGACCACAGTTAAGACGCAGGATTCAGGCAGTACTTCACCCCTGAACCACAGTTGGCTGGAGGGGATCCGTTCCAGTAAAGGGCATTCATCTTGGGTACTCAGCTAATACTCTGCACTTCTCCATGTTGGGCTATACTGTTCCTAAAGGTCACCACTGCTATTTACCATTGTGATAATCCATATCTACTGCTTGTGAGTATATAACAACCCTGCATAACATCTGTGTCTTGGACCAATAAATCTGTTTTATAGTTTACCATAAAAATCCTCTGGTGTCCATTTATAATATCTGCACCACACAACCTCAACTAGTTGTAGTTCAACTACACCCTCGCTCCATAGTAAATCTCCCACTTAGCGGAGGCCCACTCCTGAGTATTAAGTGTCACATGTAACACATGCTCTACACTACCCTACTAGCCTGGATTTGCCTTATTTAAGTCAAACAAGTGTTACACATATTTATACTCACAATTAAGAATGGCTCCATATTGTGGAGACATCCTGGAAATGAATCTAATTTAATC